>NC_138306.1:65572500-65587500 GCF_965601325.2 Salmo salar | reverse complement strand
AGAGGAGAGGAGAGGAGAGGAGAGGAGAGGAGAGGAGAGGAGAGGAGAGGAGAAAGACGATGGGATAGTTTAGCACAGTCTCTTTCTCTCAGTCAGTGAAATAGGATCAATATAAGCACCCACCATTTTTATTTGATCTTTATAGCAAAAATGGATCATTGTTTATTCTGAAACAGGGGGCTATTGACTTATAACTACCTTGATCCGCCATCACTTGCTAGCTTCACCAAATACTGGTCAACAACTCCAGTAGCATCACAATGGTATGCTATAAGAATATCAGTAGCCTCGACTGGCATGTCCATATACAGTATTTCCATGTTTACTGTATGGTGCTCATGTGTTAGCTCTGATAGGACAATCGGAATTACACACATATTAGTTACCTGTGGCAGTTTCAAGGCTCAGTTAGATCATTGATATGCAGGTTCTAAGGGCTGAACTACTGAACACTGCCTGACAGGAGTGAAAACAATCTGCACGAAAGAAGCAGTAACTTGATGGTTTATTTGTCTGCAGCGTAAATTTCCTACGTAGCAGTATCTCAGGTCTTAAGCATACTGTACGTCTAACCGTCTACGCCCCCCCCCCCCCCCCCCCCCGGCGTAAAGAGAGCAAACGACAGTAAATTAATGAGAAAATAACTAGGCTTTGTGAATTCCCACCTCAAGTTAAAGCAGGGATATTTTTGTAATCTGTTAATTACTGTCAGATGGAGACGGCACCTTTTTTTGAAATGACAGAAACTGGGAGAAGAGAGCAAGAAAAAAACAAGGTCTCAAACAAGTCTGGCGAGGGTGTGATCCTGTCATACCTGATGTAAAGATGGAGGACCATTACACTGGATTTATTATCTGTGTGCTACCTTAGTGTTATGGTGAGTTTTAAAACACAGTGGCTAAAACTGTGATTACTATAGTTCACAGTGGTTGAAATACACCATTTCACCTTACTGTACGTGCAATTCATTATTATTATCCCTGCATAATTCAGTTTACATTGAAAAAAAAGCTTTGAAGAATACCAAAGATGTTTATATATACAAAAATTATAATAGCTGTTAAATATCCCCCAAATGCATGATTTTTTTCACCAGTGGGCATAGCATCATCATAATCGAAAAATAAACGTGCATGCGGAAGCTACACTACTATTGTGACTACCTTGCAAATCACTAGCTCAAGTTCAGGTGGCAGAGGGTTGACCATAAACCTCACAACATGCTCCACCCACCTGTTTGTCAGCTAAGATGGTTTAATGGAGCAGTGAGTGTCAGACTATGCCACATGTGATTGCCATCGAAAGTCCACTCCACTTCACGTCGGCATTAGGCCTAACGTCACTCAGCAACCAGCCAGAGAATGTCTCTATTTCCTGCTTGACCAGTTCCCCACCTCCCCCTAGTGAGGTGTCATTACTACCCACATCACCCTCACACACACACACACACACACACACACACACACACACACACACACACACACACACACACACACACACACACACACACACACACACACACACACACACACACACACACACACACGCACACACGCACACACGCACACACGCACACATGCACACACACATACACACAGCTGACCTAAAACTAGTGGCTGGAAAGACTAACCTTTCCCCCTCCTAAATCAAATCAATACCACTTTCCTGTAAACAGGGAAACATTGCATTGGCATTAATCACCTGTCCTTCCATCCTTGACTGTACTACAACACACACTACACACACTACATTGCCTCACTACACTGCCTCTCCCATTTCCATTGAACTGCTGGCGGAAGCTGAAAGCACTGACACAGAGCTATTGGCTAACACTGGAGGTGCTGATTCCTGAACGTGTTCTCCGCTCTGCCTCGGTGTTTGGAAACGCTTTCCCTGTCTTGGAAAGTGTCCCATCCAGAAGCTTCCGACGACAACAACAGTGGTGTCCTGTTAAGAGCTTAATGGCCGGCGTTTGAAGCTCAGAAATGACGGGTTGGTAACATGGGTACGTCATGTATAAGCACTTACAGGTGCAGGCAGCCACGGAGGGCCTAGCTTCTCTTTGTGTGGTGGTGGCAGGAAGCAGGTGCCAGGCTATTGATAGTGAGGAGGGAGAGGGGGCCGGACAGAAGGGGAGGGGAGAGGAGGAAGGTAGAGTGGAATATGGAAATCAGGTGGTGGTGGTTGTTTGGTTTCCTCTCCTGGTGCTGGTAAAATAACTAATCACTGTTAGCTAGCTACCAACGCTCATCTTCTATTTTGGTGTCCAGGCCAGGTGTTTGTGGTTGGTTGGGGGGGTATTATTATTTATCATAACAGGTTGCTGTTTTCAATCAAATGAAATTATAATACCTTGGGGATTCCTGCCACCTGGGTGATGAAGGCATGAACTTAACCTATTTTGGGATTGTTTTTGTTCTTGTTTACTTTCGATCGATTAGTTCTGAATTAAATAATTTGCATTATGGCAACACGTGTTGGACTCAAATGTGGTAGAAGTTAGAGGATGAGTACTGTCCCTGTCAAATACGTGTATTAAAGAAATAAGAAATAAACAAAAATGGACATTACTCATGTTGATTAAAAATGATTACTGATGTCTCAGCGACTCCTGTGATCAAGGTAGTGTAATTGTTCATTCTCTTTCCTAACTATAGCTCTCTTTCCTCTACCTGCTTTCCAGTGTAGTGTGCCATTCTATGAACCTGCGGGCTGTAATAGATATCACTTTACAGATACCACCACCGCTAGAGGAGACCAGCCAGAACGCCAGGTGTTCCCTCAGTCAGAAGAAGGGAGGGTTTGGTAGATAAATACATCTATATTTACTTCTTTTCTCACTGATTTAATTGTTGAGATTTTAACAGAAGGTGGTAAGGGGAGTAGTGGCAGGTAGTGAACAGCGGAATCCTACACAGGTACATCTGTCAGCACCAATTACCCTCTCACCGCCCCCAGGCTCTAATCTGGCAGAGAAAAGGTATCCGGCACGCGTCTGTCTAGTCTGTCAGACCTATCGACTTACCTTTCAACTGGCAGTTTAAGCGTGTCTGTCAGACAGAACTATCAGCTTGCCTTTCCGCTGAGCGTGTAATCATGCCTAGCGTGGCTGACTCCCTGCCGTCACCACAAAGAAGCCATTGAGTAGGAAGACAAGCTGAAAGTTAGCCTAGACTGGTTGTTGTGCAAACATGAGAGAGCTAGCTACCGCCCTGGCTTGCAGGGCAATTGACAGGTAATAGAGCAGACATAATGAGGTCTAAGTACCTGTAATCCTAGGAGATATCACTCCAGATAAGAGGGGACTAAGAGAATTCCCTCAGGTAGCTGTGCCGTGTGTAATTGGTCCCCAGCCAGGAAGGTTGGATGGTAGCTATCGAGATGCTGGATGGGTATCAGGTGTAAGGTGTCAGCTGTGTTGAGTGCATATGGCCTATTGATCCAAGAGAGCAAGCATTTCCTGACCCAAATTCAATTGGAGGAGGTAAATTGAGGTAGAGCAGCTGGCAGCGCACAAACAGACACACACACACACACACACACACACACACACACACACACACACACACACACACACACACACACACACACACACACACACACACACACACACACACACACACACACACACTCTACCTGCTCTACTCTGCTTCAGAGGGAATATAAAGTGCAGCAGGTGTGGGGAATGGGTCTGAGCCTGTGCAGGTTTTGATGGGATGACACGCTGCAAATTAGGCTGCATGCCAAGTTCTCTGCCTGTGTGTCTGGCTCTCACCTGCGTGTTAGTGCCATGTCGAGCACCGCCTGCCTGGCAAGGCTAATGTATCACGGTGTGTGTGTTACACATTTTTAACCACATTATGCAAATCACTGAATAGAAATACAGACTTTTTTCGGTACTTTTTTTTCAGCTTTTAATGTGATATCAGTGTTTCAGTGGAATTATAATGCGTATTCTATATTACTTTGTATTTGTGTGCATGCACGTATATAAGTGCACATGTGTGTGTCATATTTCTTCTGGAGTCCTGTTAATTGTGCATTTAAGTCATGCTTAAGTGATTTTAAAAGGAATCCAGAGCAACAGCATTGGTCTGTGTTTACACTGATAGACCTCACATTTGTGGTGAACAGGAAAAAAAAGAGATAAGAAACAGGCAAGACAGCTGCTTTTTTTCTCTCTCATTTCATCCAGTTATTGGTTAACTTAGTGGAAAAAAGTACATTTTCAAGGGATTTTAGGCCGGACCTATCGCAGCCAAGGTAGATGTGTGCTTGACTTGAGGTCTAATTTAACTCCCATGTAGTATTGATCGGTAAGGGTCACCGGGGAACCTCCATGGTCTTCCTCTAGCTGCAAGGTAGACAACGGTAACAGAGAAATGTGTTATAAATGCCCCTGTCCACTCCCCTGTTGATATCAAGCAGTTTTTTTTGCCATTCTGAGTGCATCAGTTTTTCACATTTACTGTAGTGTGATGGAACACCTTTTGGAGATGTGCCGTGGGGAGCACCGTCGGGCAGGGAAGGCGGTGGTTACGTGCCACAAATTGAAGAGAACAGGAGGACAGTTAGTGCAACCGGAGAAACCTCTAAGGTCAGGGCAGGAAGGGCTAAAAGCTGAATCAGCTTCACATGGGTGCGGGGTCTGAGCAGGGAGGGATGGAGGAGGGGGGATGGACAGAGGAGGATAGGAGGATGCAATACCTGCAATGAGAAAAATATGGATTCCTGTCTCCAAGACAAATTGATCTCTTGTGTGTAGGAGGAACAGCCTCCGAAGGGAATTGGCTCACACTGAGAGAAAGAGAGAGGCGAAAAAAGGAAAAAGAGGGGGAGATTTACTGCAGGGATGGATGTTGGAGCCTTTCTGTAGAAGAAATAGGAAAACTGTACATATAACTGTACATATTGGCTTGAATTACTCACTTAGCAAAATCAAAGTAAAATCTAATTAATTGAAGTACACAGAGAGAGAGAGAGAGAGAGAGAGTCCAAGTAACTAGAGAGATAAGGTATTGGCAGGGCCAGGCAATACCCAGCCTCCCTCCCCACAAGAGCTCCGAGTTGCGCAGCATGCTTGAGGCGTCACTACAGACACCCTGGTTCGAATCCAGGCTGTGGCTAACACTGGAGGTGCTGTGATTGGGAGTCCCATAGGGTGGTGCACAATTTGCCGAGCGTCGTCTGGGTTTGGCCTGTGTAGGCCGTCATTGTAAATGAGAATTTGTTCTTAACTGACTTGCCTAGTTAAATAAAAAGAATGATTGTGGAACCACACAATGTAAGAAATCTTATAGCCGGACCATAGTAATTCCTGCTGGAGCCCATGCCAGGGGGAGCTAGGGAGCGCAGGGGGAGGTTGGGGTAGAGTCGGAGCTTCAGACACCTGTTACCAACAGCAGGCTCCCCCTTTGTAAACCGGCCAAGGATTAATGCAGGCTGAAACAAGCTGAAATGGCTGTCGCCGCCATGCCAAGTCCATCCACTAACACCATCGCCACCATTTGGGGGATATTTCAACAGGGAGTGGGGGAGAGTCCAACTGTAAGTGCGCGTCCCAAACGGCACCATTTAATTTCCCTTTAATGTGCACTACTTTTGACCAGAACCCTATGGGTCTTGGTCAAAAGTAGTGCACTTGAAAGGGAATAGGGTGCCGTTTGGGATGCATCCCTAAGTTCCATTAGGTTAAACACTCATTTTTCAGACAGCATGGAGATAGCAGACTCACGCTGGGAGGAAATCTGTAGCTAGACTGCTGCATGTATGGCAGCGCCCAGTCGACAGTGCCAGCGCCAGTGAAGCTACCTACTGTAGCCTGGCCTACCTCACAGTGCCGGAGACAACAGGCTTTCATGTTCCGTGTTCCCTAGGTTGGAAACGTATTGGATACTTGGTGTAGTCCCACTACAAATTACAAGCCATTTGAAATAAATGAAGTCCAATAACTACATTTTGGAGGATCCTGGTATTGAGACTAATATGCTATGATGCTATTGCAAGGGTTTCTCTTGTAGAGTATTATGATTGGATGATATAGCGCTAGGTGGGTAAATAATGAACGATGCTATTTGTCGGATGACAGACCGTTTAAGAGACTAAGTTTAAAGACCAAGTCAGCATAGCTATTTAAATGAACTACTAAGCAAAGAATTACGAGCAACAACACCGTAAAACAAATTGCAATACAGTATATACAACAGACTAAATATCTATTTTTATGCATATCTTTAACAATGCGGAGCAAATCAACATAAGATCAAACACATTGAAAAATCATGTAATAGATAGGGCCTACCCAGTGGGCCCAGACGCCAATTTAATGTCTGTTCCACATTGGTTCAACCTCATTTCATTGAAATGACATGGAAACAATGTTGATTTGACCAGTGTGTGCCCAGTGGGTAAGCTTACACACATAACATATGTAGCCTACATTCGCTTCAATGATTTAAAGCATTTTGTTTTATTTTTCCTTCGACAGCCATCACTTTGACACCTTTAATATTATATAGTCTGGGATTGGCACCTGTCAGTGTATGTGCAGCCCTGTGAGTAACAGGAACAGACAGGTTGTAACAGACAGGTCTCCGGGTCACACTACTGGCCACTCCTGTCCTGACCTCTGTGTGGGAGAAGAGCTCCATGTGAAAATAATAATCTAGGAATGTCGCTATTTGCATTTGGAAGACAAGAAGAGCCATGAATAAATAGTGTGGTGTTCACTATGTATTATTTTTTAGGGGTGTTATAAATTATTGGGCATTTAATTTAAAAAGAAAATATTCTGATAAGATTTGATTACTGACATTATATAATTTTGTATATATATATACATATTGTCACTTTCGTTGTAAAGATGGGACCAAGGCGCAGCGGGAATGTGAATGCTCATCTTCTTTATTAAGAAGAAAACCAAAACAAACACCTAATACAAAACAACAATGACGAGAAACAGTCCTGTGAGCACACAGCTACACATACGGAACAACTACCCACAAAAACCCATGAAAAAACAGCCCTACTAAATAGGACCTTCAATTAGAGGCAACGAGAAACAGCTGCCTCCAATTGAAGGTCAAACCAATAAACTAAGCATAGAAATAGATAAACTAGACACAGACATAGAAATAGACTAACATAGAACATTGCCCAACAAACCCCGAAACACGTTAAACAAACACCCCCTGCCACGTCCTGACCAAACTACAATAACAAATAACCTCTTTACTGGTCAGGACATGACAGTACCCCCCCCCCCCCCCCCAAAGGTGCAGACCTCGGATGCACTTCAAACAAAAAATAAAAAAATAAACACAAAAATAAACCCCAAAACAAAAATATTCCCAAACTAAAGGGAGGGAAGGGAGGGTGGCCACCGTCACCGACAGTTCTACTGCTACACCCCCCCCTCCTCCCCAACCCACCTACTATGGAGGTGGCTCAGGCTCCGGCCTTAGTCCCCAAACTAACCTGTCCACCCCCGCTGAAGGCTCAGGGCTAAGGCGCGTCGCTGGAGACCTCGGGCTGAGGCGCGTCGCTGGAGACCTCGGGCTGATACGCGTCACTGGAGACCTCGGACTGATGCGCGTCGCTGGAGACCTCGGGCTGATGCACGTCGCTGGAGACCTCGGGCTGATGCGCATCACTGGAGACCTCGGGCTGGAGGGCGACTCTGGGAGCTCCGGACTGGAAGGCGACTCTGGGAGCTCCGGACTGGAGGGCGACTCTGGCCGCGCTGGTTCCGGACTGGAGGGCGACTCTGGCCGCGCTGGTTCCGGACTGTAGGGCGATTCTAGCTGCGGAAGTTCCGGACTGTAGGGCGACTCTGGCTGCGCCAGTTCCGGACTGTGGGCCGTCTCTGCAGGCTCCGGACTGTGGGCCGTCTCTGCAGGCTCCGGACTGTGGGCCGTCTCTGCAGGCTCCGGACTGTGGGCCGTCTCTGCAGGCTGTGGACTGTGGGCCGTCTCTGCAGGCTCTGGACTGTGGGCCGTCTCTGCAGGCTCCGGACTGTGGGCTGTCTCTGCAGGCTCCGGACTGTGGGCCGTCTCTGCAGGCTCCGGACTGTGGGCCGTCTCTGGCGGTTCCAGATTGTGGGCCGTCTCTGGCGGTACCGGACTGTGGGCCGTCTCTGTCGGTTCCGGACTGTGGGCCGTCTTTGCAGGCTCCGGACTGTAGGACATCGCCGGAAGCACAGGACGGGGAACTGTCGCCGGAAGCTCTAGATGGGGCACTATCGCCGGAAGCTCTGGATGGGGAACTGTCGCCGGAAGCTCTGGACGGGTAACTGTCGCCGGAAGCTCTGGACTGGGTACTGTCGTCGGAAGCTCTGGACGGGGTACTGTCGTCGGAAGCTCTGGACGGGGACTGCGCACTGCAGGCCTGGTGCGTGGGGCTGGCTTTGGAGGCGCCAGACTGGTAACACGCACCTCAAGGCCAGTGCGAGGAGCAGGAGCAGGATGAACTGAACTGGGCTGACGCACTGGAGGCCTGGTGCGTGGTGCTGGCTTTGGAGGCGCCAGACTAGAGACACGCACCTCAGGGCTAGTGCGAGGAGCAGGAACTGGATACACCGGGCCATGAACAAGCACTGGAGATCTGGAGCGCACAGCCTGCACAACCCATCCTGGCTGGGTGGTAACAGTAGCCCTGCATGGGCGGAGTGCTGGCACAGGGCGAACTGGGTTGTGCAGAGCCCTGATGGCTGCCGTGCGTAGAGCAGGCATAGGGTAGCCTGGGCCTAGGAGACGTACTGGTGGCCAGATGTACTGCACAGGCATACCTCTACCTGGCTGGATGCCCACTCTAGCACGGCACTTGCGAGGGGCTGGAATCGCTCGCACCGGACTGTGCGTGCGCATGGGCGAGATCGTGCACACTTCCGCATAGACCGGCGTTCTTCTGATCCGCTGCTCCCCATAATAAGCACGGGGAGTTGGCTTAGGTCTACCGCCTGACCTAGCCAATCTACCCGTGTGCCCCCCCAAAAAATTTCTTCGGGTTGCCTCTCGTGCTTCCGTCGTTGGGCACGCTCTTCGTACTGTCGCCGTTCCGCCTTGGCTGCCTCCAGCTCCTCCTTAGGTTGCCGGTACTCCCCAGCCTGGTGCCAAGGTCCTGCCCCGTCCAAAATTTCCTCCCATGTCCATAAATCTAATGAGCTCCTCTGCTGCTCCTTCCTCCGCTGCTTGGTCCGTTGGTGGTGGGTAGTTCTGTCACGTTCGTCGTAAAGATGGGACCAATGCGCAGCGGGAATGTGAATGCTCACCCATGAAAAACCACCCCTACTAAATAGGACCTTCAATTAGAGGCAACGAGAAACAGCTGCCTCCAATTGAAGGTCAAACCAATAAACTAAGCATAGATAAACTAGACACAGACATAGAAATAGACTAATATAGAACATTGCCCAACAAACCCCGAAACACATTAAACAAACACCCCCTGCCACATCCTGACCAAACTACAATAACAAATAACCTCTTTACTGGTCAGGACGTGACACATATATACAATATATATACAATCGTTTTTTTTCCCTCAACAATATACACACAATAGCCCATAATGACAAAGCAGAAAGAGGTTTTTAGAATTTTTTGCTCATTTATAAAACAACAAAAATATGAAATATCAGATTTAAATAAGTATTCAGACCCTTTTCTCAGTACTTTGTTGAAGCACCTTTGGCAGCTATTATAGCCTCAAGTCTTCTTGGGTATGATGCTACAAGCTTGGCACACTTGTATTTGGGGAGTTTCTCCCATTCTTATCCGCAGATCCTCTCAAGCTCTGTTAGGTTGGATGGGGAGCATCGCTGCACAGCTATTTTCAGGTATCTCCAGACATGTTTGATCGGGTTCAAGTCCGGCTCTGGCTGGGCCATTCAAGGACATTCAGAGACATGTCCCGAAGCCACTCCTGTGTTGTCTTGGCTGTGTCTTAGGGTCGCTGTCCTGTTGGAAGGTGAACATTTGCCCCATTCTGAGGTCCAGAGCACTCTGGAGCAGGTTTTTATCAAGGATCTCTCTTTACTTTGCTCCGTTCATCTTTCCCTCGATCCTAACGAGTCTCCCAGTCCCCCATGTGCCTTTTACTGACGAGGGGCTTCTGTCTGGCCAATCTACCATAAAGGCCTAATTGTTGGAGTGCTGAGGAACTCTGGAACTCTGTCACAGTGACAATCGGGTTCTTGGTCACCTCCCTGACCAAGGCCCTTCTCCCCCGATTGCCCAGCTCTAGGAAGACTCTTGGTGGTTCCAAACTTCTTCCATTTAAGAATGATGGCGGCCACTGTGTTCTTGGGGACCTTCAATGCTGCAAACCTTATTTGGAACCCTTCCCCAGATCTGTGCCTCGACACAATCCTGTTTCGGAGCTCTACGGACAATTCCTTCAACATCATGGCTTGGTTTTTGCTCTGACATTCACTGTCAACTGTGGGACCTTATATAGACAGGTGTGTGCCTTTCCAAATCATGTCCAATCAATTGAATTTACCACAGGTGGACTCCAATCAAGTTCTAGAAACATCTCATGTATGATCAACGGAAACAGTCTAATAGCAAAGGGTCTGAATACTTATGTATATACGGTATCTGTTTTTTTTAAATACATTTGCAAACATTTAGAAAAAACGGTTTTTGCTTTGTCGTTATGGGATATTGTGTGTAGATTGATGAGGATTTTGCTGTAACGTAACAAAATGTGAAAAAGTCAAGGGGTTTGAATACATTCCGAATGCACAATCTGTGGAAATACTTATATGATGACAGGATTTATTTTCTACGTACATTTCTATTTCTAAAGCAAGTCAGGACGTCTTCATTCATGTGTCTGTCCATAACAGTCACTGACAACATATCTATCTAAGCGAATAGCAGCATTGAGATTCTACCATCATCTATCATCCTGTTCCCTTCATGACCTATTTGTGTTTGCCTTGTCCACTGCACAATACAGAATCCATGTAATGCATCAAGCCATGATTTCTGACAGAAGTGGAGCTAATAACTTTAGGAAACCTTGTTCGACTGTTACTTTCCCTTTCACTGGCCCCGCCACTGCTGTTATGTCAGCCATCGATCGTGTGCGGAGACAATTCATTTCATTTCAGTCACACGCCATGATGGACCTGTGCCTCAGCTCCTGACTTATTCTAGACCCTTCCATTTCTCTGCCTGGCTGGCTGGCTGGCTCAGGGATGAAATGTGGAGTGGGAATGTCTTATGCTTGGGAAGTCTATTGATCTGCTGTGTCGTTGGTTGGACAGACAGCTCAGGAGGAACTGACACTTTCTCTTAGAGTCATTTATTTTCTCTGTCAACGAGGGCGAGCTGCTCACCGTCTTTGATTTCTAGTATCTTTGTTTGCGACTTGCATTTGGAACGTACTGAAGATGAATAGATATTCAGCAGCTCTTGGTAGGACACTGGACATACACATGTTAAAACCAGAATTTTTGGCAAAACGCCCTATTTAGGCATTTTGTACTGTACTGTTTGCAGCTTGCATTGGGAATGTACATACAGTACATACAGTACGTACTATACAATAAAATGACCTTTTGGTTGCTATTCTTGTTGTTATAGCCCCCAGGTCACAGGTCAATCCTGATTTTTAACAGTGTTCAGTCCCTAACCAACACCTGACCTCGTGGGCCTCGCGGCAAAGATACAAACGCAAACTGACACATGACTAAAAAGGGCAAGGGCAAAAAGTGTCCTTTTGTTATTAAATATTCTCCTTGCTCAGAAAAATCTACATCCCAAATGGTAATATGTTAGGTAGGAGAATACACATGTAGACTTAAATGAAAAAAGAAGAGGCAACGCTTTTAAATTCATTACTGTGAGCGTGCGTGGTCGTGCTAGTTCCTCAGGTCAGGGCTGTAATGCAAATTGCGTTGTCACTTCGTTGGCTGTGGGATGGGTAGAAAGGGGAAATTCAGGCCGCCGAACCTCCAACACACTTACACAGGGAAAACCAACCTCAGGCTAAACTAAGCCTCAACCTGAACTTGTTCTGCGTCCCAAATGCCAACCTATTGTCTTTAGAGTGCACTACTGTTGACCAGGGCCCATATTGTCTTTGGTCAAAAGTAGTGCACTATTTAGGGTGTAGGGCACCATTTGGGAAGCACATCGGAGTTCATTTTGTTTCACCACGTCTGGAGCTAAAAAAAAAATAGCCCCAAGACAATTTTTTCTTCCGTTTCCTTACTGTTTCAGTGCAAGTTCTGGAATTACCGGGTGAAAGGTAAATCGTAACAAGGCAAGAGAGCTTATTTTAAGCTCTCCCAATTGTTCAGACAGCAAGGCCTTGTCGGTGAAAACTCTATTTGCTACACTGGAAAATGATGGATAATATTTTTTACAAGCCTGAAGCTGGAAAGGAAATAGTGTAGAGAAAGGTACTATTCAAATCAGAAATCCATTCCCTTCCATGTGCAGTGCAAGCCCAACATTTACTAAATAATTTAATCACCTCATAATCAAACAAAAAACTTTTTTTAATATATCTTTAGAAATCACTACATATGTATTTTATTTAAAACAAATCCAAAATCCATCATTCATCAAAACGTTTCATTGTCTCCTGCAGCATTTTAGTACTCTCGGGTTTGATCACTTCAAAGCGGTTAAACAACCCAGGAAGGCTTTGACATGGTCACGCAGTGTTAGTTTATCAGAGTGGGGGTAAGAGAAAAAGTTCATTAAATACCTCAGGGATTAAAGTCTGTGAGGCTCTGTGAGTCTGGCATCTGTGCTGGAAACGGTTAAAACCTTTCGCACCTGCTGCCCAAGTCTCTGACAAGCCTTCCCCTCCATGCACTACCCTCCACCATTTGTGAAGGCAGCTAGCAGGCTGTTGAAAGCCACTCTTGCCTGGAATTCAAAAGGCCCTTCACCTGACTAATGAAATCAGCCAATTTAGCTGAAACATAAGTTGGGCTTGTAGATAGCACTGAGGCATTTATTTAAAGTGAGAGTTTTTACTTCAAAGGGTCTAAGAGAGTGCCAACCGAAGCACGGCGAGAGAGCGCAGAGTTACGGGAAGGTGGGCAAATCTGTAAAGCGCTGGAGCTGAAAGAGGCTAGTCACCTCATCAGGAATAGATTTTACTAGCCTTGTTGCTCTAATCCTGACAAGCCGTCTACCATTGAGCACCGTATGTCTGTCTGTCGCCCCTATTCCCATCTCCCTTCCCTTCCCTAAAACACATTTCATTTCACTGCTGAAGACATCAGGTTTAGGATGAGAATGTATTCATCGTGTTAGTAAGTCAGTCGGGTGGTGATCAGAGAGAAAGGTTGTTGGACTAGGTTCTGTATGGTTTTGATGATTAGGTAGGCCACACGCGGGCTCCCTCCAAAACGCGGGTTTGTGCTTCTTTTGTAAGTGGGATAAAATCAATATTCCAACTCCAGGAGCCTTCAAAGGCATCCAAAAGTAGCCAAGTGAAAACACTTCTGTGTGCGAAATCATCAATCGAAGCAGTTGTTGATCAGGATTTTGCTTGTACGAAACAAAGAAAGGTGTTTCAAAAATAAACATAAAGAAAAGTCAAATCACAGAGCCGTAGATGTATTCCGTTTGTACAAGGAACATAACTTTCTTTTACTGATCACTGGGCTGTTTCATCTGTAATTCCTCTTACAGTACATACACAAAAGTCCATCCCTTTTCACTGTTTTGATGATGTGCTACAGTATCATTGCTAGGATGATTAGAGGCCAACTATGCACCCTACCGTAAATTACGAAGAGATCAAAATCCAAATTAACATTCAAAATATTTGATTTATGAGAGGGCCCACCTCTTGTAATTGCCATAGACATGCGTAACTTTGAAATGCAATAGAAACACCTCATAAGTAAATGTGTAAACAGAGTTCTTTTTTATATCCTTCTCTGTACCTTTTAGCAGCAGAAGCCATGGAAACATCTGTTTAATAGGAGCAAATGTCAGCTAATTATTTTACCAAAGCGTGTTTTTTAATTGATCGACTGGGGACCATCTGTGGAATGGGGCGTGCGTCTCTACGTTCAGAGAGCGAGACAAGAGGGATTGTGGGTAGACAGAGAGCGCCTATAACTACCCAGGACCGGGCCCGACCTGCTCTGTAATTACTTAATTCACATGAACCAACATAACACAAACCTGCAAACCTTGACAGTAGTCCAGGGAGGAGTGTGAGTGTTACTGTTAACCCTTTATCAAGCAGACATCATCTGTTTGACAGTTTCATATTCAGTGGAGAAATTTTCTCACCAGGTCTTATTTATATTAACATGATATAGTACCTTGTCATTTGAATGGCTTTAAGTAGATATGTGTTAGGTGTTTCGTACAAATATAGGCCATCACGTTGACAAAGACAAGTGAATTGAAGAGTCTGTTGTCCACTGAGATGTACACTACCAGTCAAAAGTTTATTCAAGGTTTTTCTTTATTTTTACTATTTTCTACATTGTAGAGTAATAGTGAAGACATCACAAGTATGAAATAACACATAAGGGATCATGTAGTAAGTAAAAAAGTGTTAAACAAATCAAAATAAATGTTATATCTGAGATTCTTCAAATAGCCACCCTTTGCCTTGATGACACTCTTGGCATTCTCTCAACCAGCTTCACCTGGAATGCTTTTCCAACAGTCTTGAAGGAGTTCCCACATATACTGAGCACTTGTTGGCTGCTTTTCCTTCACTCTGCGGTCTGACTCATCCCAAACCATCTCAACTTGGTTGAGGTAGGGGGATTTTAGAGGGCAGGTCATCTGATGCAGCACTCAATCACTATCCTTCTTGATAAAATAGCCCTTATGCAACCTGGAGGTGTGTTGTGTCATTGTCCTGTTGAAAAACAAATGATAGTCCCAATAAGCCCGAACCAGATGGGATGGCGTATCGTTGCAAAATGCTGTGGTAGCCATGCTGGTTAAGTGTGCCTTGAATTCTAAATAAATCACAGACAGTGTCACCAGCAAAGCACCCCCA
>NC_138306.1:65027500-65567500 GCF_965601325.2 Salmo salar | reverse complement strand
GAGCACACGCGCACACACTCGCGCTCGCACACAGAGACACATATTCATTTATTCAAACACACACCAAGCAAAAGTCTCACACGCAGTAAAAATGTACTCACACAATCAACAGATAATTCGAAGAGCTCCCTAAAAAGACTAGCCGCTTCTCACAACACAACAACTTTTGAAAGGCGATCTACAAAAGCGGAAAGTTTAATTGTGTGTTGGTCGAAGTTCTGTAATGGCTTCCTTGTGAGTGAAACACATTTAGGAATACACATAGCGAGCTCTGATGAGAAACAATATTTACGCACCAGAGCATCAGTCTGCAGCCGAGGTACAGCAGGAGAGCAGAGAGCCCCACACCCCTCTGTTACTGCAGCCGGGAGTGGCTGCAGCCTGCAGCCCAACAGCTATCCCAAGGCAGGATTTTAATGATGAGGAGGGGGGAGCTGGGGAGCTTTTTGGGAAACTGTCTGCGGAAGGTTCTGGGGGAGGGAAGCGGGGGAAGTGGGGGATGCAGAGCTTGGGCTCCTCTCCTTTGTATGTGTGTGTGTGGGTGGGTGGGTGGGTGGGAGTGTGTGTGAGTGGGTGCCAGGAACCAGGAACAAGAAAGCTCTTGCAGGTCGGTCACACACAGAGACACACACTTGGGGCGTTGGTTTGAACCGTATAATTGTATTCAATATGATCTAAAAAGCACTCCTAGAATCAGCACTCCTACTCTAAGATGCTTTGTGAACAAGGGCCTAGATATTTCGGAATGATCGCTCGTTAAAGTTTGTTAATCAGAAGCTGTAATGAGGATGTTCTGGAGAATCGTATCAGGTGTAACAGCAAAAAACAATGAAGGAACAAGACAGCTGTTACAGGTCAGCCACACAAACACACACACCGGGGGGCGCTGGCTTGGACCACCTCGATTGGCTGGGTCCCCAAACTCAACGGGATATTGGCCTCAGAGCGTAGCCGCAGTGTGTGTGTGTGTGTGTGTGTGTGTGTGTGTGTGTGTGTGTGTGTGTGTGTGTGTGTGTGTGTGTGTGTGTGTGTGTGTGTGTGTGTGTGTGTGTGTGTGTGTGTGTGCCTGTGTGTGCCTGTGTGTGTGTGTCAGTGGAGGCTGCTGAGGGGAGAACGGCTCATTATAATGGCTGTAACGGAATATAATGGATGGAATGGAATGAATGGAGTGGTATCAAACCCATGAAAACCATGTTTCCGATACCATTCCATTCACTTCATTTCAGCCATTATTATGAGCCGTTCTCCCCTCAGCAGCCTCCACTGGTGTGTGTGTGTGTAGTGTGTGTGTGTGTGTGTGTGTGTGTGTGTGTGTCTGTGTGTGTGTGTGTGTGTGTGTGTGTGTGTGTGTGTGTGTGTGTGTGTGTGTGTGTGTGTGTGTGTGTGCGTGCGTGTGTGTGGAGGACATTGTGGGGTCTACATGAAGATGGGGGAGATCTACATCAGTCGGTTGTGTCTCCCTGCAAAGTGAATGTGATACAGATGTGAAAATACATCAATATTGGTTCTTCTGTTGTAGTATTGTATTGAGCTGTATTCAGACTCCTGAGCCCCCTGTCCTATTCATCTGTATATGATATCAGTGAAAACAGCTCCAGTATTCTGTACAGTACAAACTAAACAAACATTGAAGGCATTGTAAGAATATATATTGTTTTTCAACCTTGTCACAAAATTATGCTTTAATACGATTATATATTTTAAGAATGAAACTCAAAAGGATATGCCAAAAGCAATATTCCAAATGTAAGAAAATCACCTGCCAATCTAAGGTTGTCATCATCTTAAACATATTAGGTATTGATAACAAACACACACAAAATAATATCGAGATGGGGAAACGAAGTCAACGATAATCCTTCTCATTCAAGAGAGTTAACTAAATGAGATACAGCGAGGTAGGGAATTCACGGTCCACCGAAAAGAGTACAAACATTGTGCTCTTCCTTCTCTCTATCTCTCTCTCTCTCCATCTCTCTCCATCTCTCATCTCTCTCTCTCTCTCATCTCTCTCTCTCTCTCTCTCTCTCTCTCTCTCTCTCCATATGTGTGGTCAGATCCTTTGGATCTCATTCTCCTTCATTATGTCCAAAACTATGTGCTTTTACTTGGCAATGAAAAAGACTACCCTTGAATACGTCAAGCTTTACACGTTTGACAGGTTAGATTACTCAGAGAACAAAGTAAAATGTCAGATTTCTATAACAAATTCTCAGCACTTAATTTGAAGCTGAAAGGTGTTTGTTTCTAACCAAAATGCATTGCATGCATAGTTTCTTAGTTTTGGCAGAACAATTTGCCAGCCCTTATTTAAGTTGACACACAAAGCACGCACCAAAATCAAAATCGATTTTTCACTCTGTGATGTGCCATTACTTTGTATGACAAAATAATTAATTCATTAATAAGCAAACCATGTCTGTTATCTCTCTGAAAATAGACCTCAGACACAGGTAGGCATCACAGAGAAGTGACCGGGAGTAGAGTGACCGTCTACACATTTTCCTAATGGATCAGACAACTGTGGCTGTGTCCACTCACTTGACGAGACGTTGACCTCAAAGGGTGGTCAGTCTATTGTATATGTATCAGAACTTTTTGTTGTTGTATACCTATATGTATTTGTATCCCAAATGAATAATATCTTTGTGTTTTGTATTCCAAATTAATCAGAATACTTTTCGAGGTCTACAGTACAGTGTTATTAACATACACCTATGGTAAACCATCTCTGCGTCTCTCTCTTCCAAAGTCAACTTTCTAATGACACTATCTTATATCCGACGGTTCCTATAACCACATATTGAATTGGGCCACTTCCATGCGTCTGTGAGAAACAAACAAAAGCAAAGCTCAGTAGCCCTCTTGTGCTACAGGCGTCAGATCTTCCACGGTGGTATCCTACGATGAGTTAAAGCAGCGGATCAACTCCCCAGGCGGGAGTTTACTACAACGACGAGCAAGCAAAAACACCCCACACAAGGGAAGGTAGGGCCGAGGATGTTGTGGAAATGAGATACAGGTTGGAGATAAAGGGAACATAATCACAACAAATGACCCTGTGTTATTACAGATGTAGATGATGGTGTTAAACATGTGGGAGAGCGCCTGGGGCGGTGAGCAGAGGCTCTACAACCCTTTATTTCCCTCAACAAAACGTTTGACATGGGATATCCTCCTGAGGGATAGCAGGTTATTGCAAATGATACATTGTGGTAGGCACGTCAGAATTACTTGTTTGTTTTTAGTCATGCTGTTATTAATACAACGTTAGTTCGGATACCACTACGTTTTGGCTTATCTGTGCTCAGGAGGAACATGGCAAAGGGAAGATGGGGATTTTAGAAATGAATGTCTCCGCTAACAGCCGTTCTGAGGCTAGCTAGAGCCACACCGTCCAACCCATTGATATTACTGGATTAGATCTAACAATGTTGGCCTACCTTAGACCTGCCCTAAAACTTTGTGAACTTCTCGGTGAGGTGGGAGAGTTGTCTCACATGGATTTGGAATATGGTACTGCCATGACATCACTGCTCAGAGGAGCTTCAGAGCCTTGACATTCTACAGTTCCAGGAGGAAGCAACGAGTGTCATGGACCACCACATTTCTGAGCATTTGGGAACGCTCCAATCCCAATCAGGTTGGGTGGAACATATTTCAGCAAGCCGTTCTGATAATACTGTAAGGCTCTGTAAATGCAATATTTATTTTACTATCTGGGAGTATAGTTCCAAATGGTACCCCATTCTACCCTATTCCTTATTTAGCGTTCTACTTTTGACCAGGGCCCATAGGGCTTATATAGTGGGAATAAGGTGGGAATAGGGTGTCTTTTGAGACACAGTGTAAGACTCAATTTGACCAGACGCCAACTCTTGGGATTGCCTTGGCTTTGACCGTCTGTGGTTGGTCGGTTCTCACAGTCGTGTGCAGAGCATCCATCTTGCTTTGCAAACTCAATTCCTCAGTGGGTTGGGCCTGTCAGCCAGAGTAAACAGCTCTTGATGAATGGAACTCAAGGTGTTCAGTCACCTGAAGCAGCTGCTTGAAGTTGGTTTCCTCACAGCCACAGGCCAGTGTTTCCACAGCTGTGGGGAACCTTCAAAAGACAAGTATTTGTCTTCCTTTTTTCTCTCTCTATCTCTCTCCAGATCGCTTGCTCGTTCTCTCTCTCTCTCTCTCTCTCTCTCTCTCTCTCTCTCTCTCTCTCTCTCTCTCTCTCTCTCTCTCTCTCTCTCTCTCTCTCTCTCCGTCTCTCTCTTTTTCTCTGCCTGTTGGCTACACAGAACGACCTGCTACAGCTTCAAACCCTCAACAGCACAGCCCTGGACAGTCTCAGACGAGCTGAGGAGAAACTGGAGACAGTCATTTGGAAAGTTCAGTGCCAGAAATGGCCTAAGACAAATAAATACAATATCTTTGAACAGTTCGTTGCCTAGGTGGGCCGATCATTTCACAATTACCTTCCCTTCAAGTGTGCGCGCATACTTTTACTGTCCAAATGGCACGAACACCCAACACCATCCCCGTGATAATCAAACAAAGGGGAATCTTTTTTGTGGACAATAAGAAAAAGAAAAAGAGAGAGGTGGGACATGCAGATGGCTAGACTGGACAGCTCAAGTCACAAAGGGAAATATTTTTTTCTGCACAATAAGTCTAATACGATGAGAGAGGGGCACCTCAAGGCCCACCTCGAGGCCCATCGAGAGGCCCAAATTATTGCATTTGGGCTGTAGACATGGTCATGTTCAATCATATCTCACAGTGTTTATGAGGGCCTTTTGAACATGATCACTGTGATAATGAGCTAATCATCAAAAGGGAAGCTATTCCTCTGTTCTGCTTTTTCCATTCTGCTGGAAAAAGCATGACAGAAATGGACCTTTCACTAACTCAGCATAATGGGAGAAACCTGCGATGAATGGTACCTTTTCAAACATCCATCACTAATTTATGAATAATGAGCCAAAATCTTGTTGCGTTTCTTTATGAAGCTCTCGAAGGTGATTCATTTGTGACCAGTGGCTTAGGTAATGAAGCATTAGAACTTAGAACATCCCATTTCAATCACCTAGGGCTGGTTACCACGACACAGATTAAACCTTGTCTTGGACTAAGTAACGCTTTCAATGGAGAATCTCCTTTGAACATCATTTTAGTCTAGGACTAGGCTTAATCTGTGTCTGGAAAACCAGCCTCTAATATTGTTTAGGAACGTTTCACAGGGTTCCCGGCATTTAAGTGTCTCTAATTTGTTTAGAGTGTTTACAATAACTGTTATACCTTTCCACCTGATCGGTTATGAGGAAGTTATATCTTCAGACAGTTGACACTCAGTTGTCACTGAAAAGAGGAAGTGCCACTGCATTTGGACAAAAACAGGACACGTTTTTTTCTATGCCTGGGTGTTCACTTACTCAAATTGAGCACCTCGCAAAGTCTTAGGCATACACCTGCTTCCCCAGGCCCCGAGCTTTCGAGAAACACATCCAGGTTCTGAGGGTCACTTGGCCAACAACATCTGTATAAATACGATACCATCCATCCAAAAAGTGTAGCTGTGTGATTAAAATGAGTTCTCGGCCACAAGGAGCAACAATAGACCCTGACATTCTCATGGTTTACAAGTGCGCGGCCAGCCCTTTGGCGGCTAAATCACTGCTGCTGCAGCTCCCACATGAAGAGAGAGAGCATGATTAAACAAAGGCTTCAGAGGCCTCAACAAGGGATAAGTCCCTGTGTCCTCACAATTCAATCAAACACAAGAGCAAAGGAATATGCAGGTGAAGGACCAAAGAAGCAAAGCATACATTTTCTAATGAATGTGTCACGATTACCTCTGAAAAATAATAACTTGCCACCCATACCTTTTCTTAAGTAACTTCCCATTGTACCTACAGTTCCCTTAAAAAGTCTTAATACGCCTCTACCTTGTCTTGCGTGACTTCACGTTATTCACTTTACACCTACAGCTGTAGCAAAAGCTGCAGGTCTTTGACTGATGTCAGATGTAACAATTATGAGAGAGAGCCGGTCGGGGCAGGCAGAGGGATAATGGAGAACAGATGTTGAGGGAAACGGCAGGTTGGACAGAACAGGCAGGAAAATGCTCAGCTCTTTTCCCTCTGGTTACTCACATCTGTCCCATGAAAGGTGCTCAGCACTTCCTAAAGTGAAGCGTAGATGCACTTCACCGCTGCTGAATTACACGCATCAATCACACAGGCACACAAGGCCTCCCCCCTAAAATTGTAAGACATGAGCCCATAGTACCTGCTGTTACTATAATGCAATGTTGCAACTGTTCCTTTGGATAAGGTACGCCGACAAGATGATTAGACCTCAGCTTTAAGATAACTTTAACACAAAAAACGAATCTGTACACCTCAAGAAGGCTCTATGAACTCCAAGCTGGAGGCACTGAGACATCTCTGAGGGCAAGCTCAAGCATGTCAGATATTTCAACCAATCAAACAAGATAGAGGCTGCTAATCAACACCAAGTGCATGTGATGGCATGGATGGACGTTTCTTGGAATGATACAATGAATTTGAGGTCCATTGCTGGGAACTCAGATAGCTATTTGTCTCAGATTAAGTAAAACATGGCTGGATAAAAAGACTACCAAGATAACATTTTAAGGCATGTTTTCTCTAGTAGAAACCATGAAAAGAGCATTATATTTTACACTGTCAAATCTCACCAACGGCAGCTGATAAAACTACTGTCTCTGCTATGGAATCAAAGAGGTTTAATGTATTACCTGTTGATGAAGGTCTCAAACAAGGGATATTTCGGCGCATTGTTAGATTTTGCCACTTTCTTCTCATTGTGGTGAGGTATTTTCCTTCACTGGCCTTCATCTATTGTTCGACAATTAGAGCAAACAGTCCGATGACAGAAAAACTCATGTTTGAAGCACGAGCAAGTCAATGAATTATAACCTTGGAGTATATATATATTTTTGCAGAAGAGATGGAATTTGCGGATGCAGTTTTAATATGTACATGGAAAATGACATTAACATTTTTTACTACGCAGATCTTTTGAATCGCTCACAGATGAAACAGCATAGTTTGCCTTTGCCTTCTCTTTGGCTCGTGTGCATGCCCCAGATTTTCTAGGTCATGAGTCACAATGAAGCTTTATAAGTCAAGTATAAAACCATACAACCCTTATTTATGTGGAATGTTACCAATATTAGCTAGTCTCTATAGAGTGAGTTTCTATATAATTGTACAGGAATGCATAGAACGATTGCAAACTATGATTTTTGTCGGTATTCAAGCCACACTGTTGTCCTATGAGTTTCTCAAAGATTACAGTTTGATCAGAAACAAAAAGGGAAGAGGTGAGACAAATTATTTTTGGATTTCTTGGTAAGGATGTGTGCAATGTGATCGGTAAGTAAGAAATAAAGCTGACTAAGATATTTCCATTTATGTTTTGAGGAAGGTGAGCGATTACTGTAACAACTAGCCTACACTGAAAAGGACAACACAGGAAAGAGCAAATGTCTTCCCTGAAATGTGTATAGCAATGAAACAAATTTTCACAAATACTTGGCAACACTACGTATTTGGATAAAGAGGTAAAAAATAATTGCATGGTGAAGGATAGCTCTCAGATGGTCTATTGAAACAGCGCTAGGCAAATATAATGTCCTTACATATCAACTCCAGCTTTGAGTTAATTTAAAAGCCTAAAAGGTTATTTCCAGTGCTTGATGAAAAATGGAAGAATGCTAGGTAATGACTTAATTTCTAATAGGAATAATTAGAGCATGGCCAGGGGCTACCTCTGTTAGCTGAAACAAGAACCATTTAGCAGTGTTTTTCTTTGTTAATTGTTCCGAATAATCACCAAATATTGTATTATCTTTGGAATGCACTTCACAAAAGACATAGCTGTTAACAAATAACGAAAATGTGACTTGAATTTGAAGCGAGGCCCCTTTACAATGGGTTTAAGGGCTTTAGGCACGTATGTACTGTAGAGTTCATTACTATATCATAAAAGTAAGGACTTGGTATAGTATGGGGATTCCTCTAGCATCCATACCTTACCTTCTTCTTAATTTTCTCCCAACACCTAAAAACATGGTAATAGTTCATATTGTGCAGCTATGAAAAACTGCTTGATTATATTGTGGAAGTACAAAGCATTTGGAGGGGGGGGGTTTCTCAGTCACCCAGTGTGCTATAATGCAGCAAATTCTGCTTGGGGGAGACTACAGTAGTTCACTCAGTAGTTTACTCTCTATAGTATACATGAAGCCAGCCTGAAACCATCCAGACAATACCATGATCACAGAATTACCGCCAGCATAACTGCTTAACAAATTGAGCTCCAAAGTACCAACAATAGATAAATGGCAAAATAAAATAAAAATCAGAAAGGGAGGGAGAAAAATTAGGGATGAATGAGGAGAAAAAGTACCAAGAGAGACAAAATGCCAAATGTTTTTTTTTTGGGGGGGGGGGGGGGGCTATAAACCCGTAACCCTCCTGAGTGGTTTAATCCAGAAGTATGGGAGCCAGCACACTGTGTGTGTGTTGGATTAATGCTGATGACTCTGTGTTTTTGTTTTCCCGACGAACAAGGGGGAGCATCATTGTCATGTTGGATGGTGCTGAAAATGTGGCATTCGGGATAATGAATAAGAAACCTAATTAAAATGATACAGCATGGCACGGCGGTCGTTGGACATCAGTAAATTCAGGAAAAGGTCACTCACGTAAACGGATACGGTGGGGAAATGGTGGAAAACCGTGTTAGAGTGAGTGAATGCTTTGACGGTTCACTGGGACATTGCTCAGACATCAGGCATCAAACTCCTCATTGGTTTAAGTATGTATCTCCCTTCTCCTCTTTCTGCCTGCTAAACCAATAGTTTAATCAACATGGTCAGGGGAGGTTGTATCTGGGTATATAAGTGAATATCTAGTTTAATATGCAATATGCGAGAACTACACAAAAATGTGGATGCGGAAAAAACTGTCACGTTCATTTTTGTAAATGCTACGTGAGCTGTGAGGTCGTTCGGGCAATGGAAAACACAAGATGCATAAACACACACAGACACAAACACACACACACACATCGCCATCACCCCCTTCTCCCCCCTTCAAAACAACAACTTCAGAGCCACGCATGAATCCCATAATAATCCTTCATCTGAAGGCATGGTTGATAGATTGCACCTTTACGTTCTGTAGTGAAACCTCCAGCATGGTTCAGGGAGTAATGTACATCCTAGCTCGTTTGGGTGTCCCAAATGGTACCCTGTTCCCTACGTAGTGCACTACTTTGACCAGAGACCTATGGGCCCTGGTCCTAACCAGTGCACTATGTATAGGCAATAGTGTGCCATTTGAGATGTGTCCATGGTGTGTTTGTGGTGGTGAGAGGCCATTATCTCGTCTCTATCGTATGGCCCACAGTATCCTGACATGTTAATCTGAGTGAGGCTGAGGCGTGCATTAAAACCACCGGAGCACAAGTCTGTAAATAAAGAAGTGCGGCGTAATGGGCGCGGACACTTGTCAAGTCCCCTTTAACTCATAGAGAGTAGAGCTGTGGCTTTGGAGATGACCCCTTGTTTACACAACAGGCTGGGTTGTGTCCCAAATGGCACCATACTCCCTACAGAGTATGTTACTTTTGACCAGGGCCCATAGGACTCTGGTCAAAAATAGTGCACTATGTAAGGAATAGTGTCACGACTTCCGCCGAAGTTGGTGCCTCTCCTTGTTCGGGCGACGTTCGGCGGTCGTCGTCGCCGGCTTTCTAGCTGCCACCGATCTACATTTCTTTTTCCATTTGTTATGTCTTGATTGTTCACACCTGGTTCCCATTACATTATGATTATTTCCCTATTTAACCCTCTGGTTCTCATTATGTTTTGTGCGTGATTGTTTCCTGGTTTTGTGTTAGTCTTTTGTGTTATTTATTTTTTTATCCCTGCGTGGATTTATTTGGCTGAATATTTTCCCGAGTAAAGTACGATATTTTACTCAGTTCTGTGTCCTGCGCCTGACTTCGTCCTCATCTCTGCACAACTGACACCTGACAAATAGGGTGCCATGTGGGACGCAGATATGTAGTGGAGAGCAACTGTTAGCTAGCATTCACACGTCCTCTCTGGGTGTTACTACTACTGGAGTAGGATAGAGAGGTTAACCTAATATATGGATGATGCGTGTGTGTGTTTGTGTGTGTGTGTGATGTAACCAGGTAGTTTTACACTTCTTTCTGCAAGTGTCGTTTCTATGCTGTTGCTGTAGGCGCTAGTGAAGAGGTCAACACCTCTGGAATAGACTTGTCAAATTAGTAGGTTCTCACTAGTTTCTGCTGCTAACAGCTACTAATTAGTGACAGCACACACACACCCCGAGAGAGTCCTCCGGCTCGAGGGCTAACCATCGTAACAGGCCAGAGATTATTTGCTGTTATCTTTAAGGGCCGTGCTCTTATTGACTTCCAATTAGCTAACCTAGAAGTACTGTATGTTCCACAGGTAAGATGGATGTTGCAGTAGATTCACGTGGATGGCTGTTATCTAGATGCTTCAGTAGATAAGTACATGAATACACTCCTAGAATACTATTCCTACAGGAATGAACAAGCTATTAATTTCACAGTAAAACCCACCTTAAACAAATCATAATCAAAACTGAAATGTAGTTATATTTTTAATATGACACTTATCTTGTTATTTAAACGTGTCGCGGGTCTTTCAATGTTTTGCTTTTGGTTTAATTTTGCCATCCTCACCATGCTAAAATAAAATGACTGTGTTGTCACAGTTCAGCTGACTCCATTTTCTATTTTTTTTCTGTTTATAAATAGCCAGAAGAAAAGTATTAATTATCGTTGTACAATTTAATGCACCGAGTGCTTTAACCTTTCAGGTTGCCCGTTAAACAGCAACATAACAAGGCATATCCATGGCAGCAAATGTGATTTATGACAAGAATCACTAATTTCTGTTTTTAAATAGGTTAGACAGCAATCTGCATACATTTTAAATGCGCCCGCAAACACTTTTTTTCCCTTGTCTCCGGGCACTTGTTTAATATTCAGGGATGATTTTTGTCCACATACATTTTGGTCTGTGTCACCTTAGATTAAATTATTACCGTTTTGCAGCCTTTGCTGTGCGGGCCTCGGGCCCTTATTTACTAGAATCAATGAAACGGTAATGAAAATCCATTTTTCATACTATCAGCCCCTGCTGACTTTTATTTAGTTAGCTGTGTCTAAGCAAGCAATTCATTTTGTGTAAATGCCAGCCCAAGAAAAGATATTAGCACTGAATGGGTTAACTAAAAATTAAGATACTCAGCTCCTGCACACAGAAAGCTTAGCAAGGACTCAGTATTGTCTCCTGGAAAATACCTTCAGAGGTATTTCCTTCAGAATCATATATACTATAGGTTATGTTAATCTATCAACCCCGAACGTTGTTGATTTCACCTAACTAGAAGACACTGCACACACTACAGTAGAAACACGTCTCACAATGGCCAATTACCCACAACAAAAATGACACCAATCAAATAATCCTGAGTCACATTCAACTTAACAACCGACCGTAAACAAGCAAACATATTATTCCAAAGCAGAATAATATGAATAATACAGAATAAACTATTTACCTTTGGGTTATACAGAATAGGAAATAGGAACAGTAGGTTTTAGTAGTCTATCGACATACTGTAAAGTAAGGGGCTTGTTTGTTGTTTAAAATGCTAATCTTTTTTGGAAGTTAAATATGTGCACGGTACTATAATGTTGCGAACCAGCATATGTAAAACAGGGGTGGAGTAAAGGAGAACAATCCACCTTATGGGTCAAAGCACATGTACTCCAGAGGTAATACGCTACACTCCTAATATTACATATTGAAATATATCCTGCCTGCACTGTCAGGGTAGCCCATGCAGATATACAGTATGTACTTTACATTCAAATTGCTTTGTTCATAGACTCGGAGGTCACTGCGAGTGACTTCACTGGAGCAGGGTAAACAAATAATACATCCAAAAGGATCATTGTAACGTTTGTAAAAATGTGCAAAGAGAAAAAATTACATAGTATAAATAAATGAGTGCGCATAAGCATCCACTGTCGCATCCACTGTATCAGCAGACACACATTAAATAAGTACATTTAATGAAATATGAGTTAATTTATATTTATTTATGAATGTAATACATAGCAGATAGGAGGGTATTCTTTCAAATACAGGTAGCAGTGCTAATGTATTCATTGTGTGCAGTACTGTAGCTGTACACATGTATACAGAATGTACCCTCCACAAAGGCCTGTATTGTCACTTGTTGTATAGCTAGGTTCATCTGCTCATGTCTTCTCTGCCTAGATGACTTCATAAGCAAAACGTGTGTATATTGGAGCAATGGGTGGGGTGGTGGGGGGGGGCTTCCTTGCAGTGTGTGATGAAATAAAATATAATAACTGAATAAAAATGTAAATAAAGATTTGCTTAAAATGACTTGTCCATGAAATAATTCTCTCCTTCCCCCTTAAGCTAACATTCTCATAGGTTATATACCCAGCTAGCCTGATTTGGTGTGTGACCTTTGAAAACGTTCCCGGGCTTGATTAAAGACGTATTAAATTTGTTTAAATAAACCTCGCTGTAATGGCACATCATTTGTAAGAAGCTATTAGAGGAGAGCTGGAAATTGTGGCACCGTATTTGCATGAAAATGTACCTCGTTCAAATTGAGGATCACTCCTGAATGAGCAGCGACGAGAGGGGTGACACTCCTGTAATTTTTCCGTGACAAAAAGCTGATGGAACTTTGGAGCTAAAGCCCCATGAGAAAGGCGGAGATAATGTCAAATAAAACATGTCTGCTTGACGGAGCGCCGCCCCCCAAGCCCACCTCTCACACGACCCCCTCCGGTGTTTTACACCTTTACCATGGCAATACGGCACCACGCTGCGTTTCACCACCTAATCACTCAACACAGACACCTCGGAATTACAGGCATCACACAGCAAAGGTTGGAGGGCGGGAATGGGGGATGGAGCGATGGATGGAGGTGAAGTACTGTTTGAAACCTTCATACAGTCTTCTTAGCATGTTTTTCTTCAAAAGCCACAATTCTGAGTTCTTCCAGAATCAATAGGTGTACATCATTAATTACCATTCAACAGAAGGAAATATCACAGATCCTTGCCTTTTAGTTAGCCTAAAACGGTTAAGAAATATCAATCCAATTGAAAAATATCTGTATTGGTGAAAGACAGAACAAATCTAATTTAGGACAATTTGCTGACTACGCCAACCCGGCTTCTTTCCATCCACAACATTTTCCACAAGGCTCCAGCATTATTAGTTAGCCCTGTTATTCAACCATGCTGCACTCTCTCGCCGAGCTGCCTGCTTCTCTCTCTCTCTGACAGACCAGGGAGAAGTGTGGAGTGCAGAGTAGTTCAATAAATTTCGAGGAGCCAGAACAGTAAAAAAAAAAGAAAAGTTGGTCACTCCTTGGGAACTGTTTGAGGCCTCTGCCTGCCACGCAACATGTGCACCAGAGCATGGGGGAAGCAGCAACATATCTGACAGACAGATGAGGACGGAGGAAAGGAAGGGACTACTTAGAGAGCTCAAATCAAGACGCGCCCATCCTCCAAACATCACTGGGAAGCACAGAGGAGACCGTAGAGTGAGGCCCCTATTGCTGCTAACAAATTAGGCTGCATATTGCGAAGTGTCCCTGGACACATAGAGGAAGACAGGAAGGGAAGAGCCTCCACAGTTATGAGTTACATACAACACAGGGAGCCGCCCAGTGGATCACATCACAGAGGACATGTGCAGAGTACACTGTTTTGTATGCCTAATTGTGTAATACCTATTTTTAAATGATTGCTCTTGCTATATCACATAACGAGGAAACAAATGAGGGAGTGAATGCGTAAGAATAAGAATAATGTAAACACAATACACATTGTTTTATCACTTCTGGGGTCTATGGTTGCTGTACACTTTGGTGTGTTTGACAGTGTGTTTAGCTTGGAAGCAGTGTGTTACAGTTACTATGTGTAACAAGAGGAAGCAGTTATGAACACCAAGACACAATGTGATCTGCTGCTACAGATGTTTGAAGCGCTTAAGAGAAATGTTACTTTCACACTCTGTGTTAAAGGGAGACCGGAGGGCAGAGACCAACGGAGGGAGGAGGGAGGGAGGTCAGGTAGCTCTCCACCTCCTGGCTGACAGGGAGTAGATCCGACGTTGTAATTTGAAGCGTCTGGTCACTGCATAACGGTTGAAGTGAGCAATCAGGTTTGTGGCTGATTACCTGTTCGTTCAGCGGCAGCGGTGGTGGCGGTGAGAGAGAGACGGGGGTCTGAGCCGGGGGTCTGATGTAACTTCACCTGACATCTTGGCCCCGGTGTGTCCGTGTGTCAGTTGGTGATTCACTGAGTGCTACAGGAAGGGCAGTGAGGTTGCAGCACCCTATTCCCTATATAGCGCACTACTTTGGACTCGGCCCCATAGGGGTCTGGTCAAAAGTAGTGTACTAAGTAGGGAATAGTGTGCCATTTGAGATAAACGCCTGTGGCTCTCTGTGGTGGCTACAAGCTACAAGCCACTGGTTGCCTGACTCACTGCAGCAGGAAGCACCTTTTGGTTGAGAAACCCTAGGGTTGGGAGTGGTGGTGTGGGGGTGGCTTGGCACTCAGGGGAAATGCCTCCGCGGATATGAGCCTGATGAAGTATGTCGAGGATGTTTGTAACGTGCAGGTTATGTTAGTAATAGCATTACAGAGACAGAATATACATGGGGTTGTATTTACATTGTATAAATGAGGGAGGATAATAATCTGTCTATGATCCCTTGCTCTGGCCATGCAGGCTGAAACGCTGGGCAAACTACAGCAAAGCTTTGCCTTTTACAGTCGATAATCTAGAGACCTTGATGAGCAATCGTATATTTTCTAAATCAGCACTTTGGTGTCATTTACGCTGTGCTCAACAATAGCCAAGACTTAAGCATAGAGGAAGTGGGTCAAGAGCCATTCACCTCAATAATTTCAATGTTAGAGTCAAGGCCCTGTACACAATACACAGGAAACTGACCAGCGTGTATCCCAGGTTTGAACATTTCCTGTGACATTGAACTAGAAAGTGAATGAGAAGCATACACATCGAAGCTTGGCAGACTGGTGAGCACAAAATGTAAAAATACAACAGAAAATGTGATCTCGAAAGGGTAACTTGAGGCTCAGATAAAATCCCATATTATTTATATTCAAATTTGAAATCACAAAACAGTGATATTCTGCCTTGATGGTGCACTGTACCTTACAGTAATAAAACAATGGATCAACAACAAACTGATTGTTCTATGGAACCTCAGAGCAGGCAGCCCAATTCTGATGTGTTTGGTCAAAATACCAATCATTTGCCAGAAGATCAACTTTGGGCTGCTTGTGTTAACAGAGCCAGAGAACCACAGTCAATCAGAGTTCCAGGAGAAGACAAGACAAGAAGACACCCTAACCCAGGCCCATGCAGCCTGTTGAGGCAGGCTGAACAGCTGCGGCCCTGCAGCAGCCATCCCCAGGCAAAGCTGGGGCCCATAGCCCATCAGAGTCTGCTAACACTACCAGAGCTCTAAATCTGATAGGGGCTCCAGAACCCTATATCATCTTTCAGTCACTACCGCCTTTAAAGCCACTGTTTAGCCTACCACCAGAGCGAAGGTGTGAATCACAAATGGCATCCTATCCCCTATATAGTGCACGACTTTTGACCAGGGCCCATAAGGAATAGGGTGCCATTTGGGATACAAGTCAAGGAGTCTCGCCAAATACAAAAAACAGGTTAGTGGACTCTGCCAGCTCTCTGGTGCATGAGCAGCCTCACGGCACAGACAGATACCCTGCACTGCAAAAAGGTTAGGATTCAGTGGTCATTTGAGACTATTGAAACTACAATGGCAAACCAGCACAGAAAAATAGGATCTATTTCATGCAAAATGAGTCATCACCTCAGAGTGGATGATCGAATAGGACTTCTGTTTTATGTTTTACTGGTAAAGAAAAAAGGGGAATTGTTTGGTTTAATCTATCGTTTCCTGTCATCATGATTCACAATGAAGAGGAACCAAAATCAATCTCTCTGTTATAACTTCTTACTTTATAAATGTAGATGTTTTTGTAAACAATTAAGAATGTGTTCTTTTATTTTCATGCAGACATCAAATCAAATGGTTGAATTAAATTAAGGCACAAACTGTCTTTTTTTCGGTTCGAGATCATGGCCTTAAGCTACTGATTTTAAACAGCCCTAGCTGTTAATTTATGCAGAAATGTGTACACATTTTTGGCAACTGTGAACTGAGGATATTAATGCAATGCATTTCCTTGTCAATAACAATAACGTGCTTTTAATTTGAGATGTGCTGTGTAGTCGTACATGAAAAAGGAAAATTGCCCCAAACTATATTTGTCGAGTGTCAGATGTGAAGCATGTTACATGGCAGCCTTCATCCCCCCCCCCCCCCCCCCCAAACACATACTCTCTCACGTCACACACATGCACACACACACACACCACACACGCATAAACATCGCATTGATAGACTGTATGATGAAGTGAGGAGGGCTCAGATTCAACGTTGACATGTCTTATGTGCCTTGGCTGTTCATGATATAGGCTATTACCAAACCTCAAACAGATCCAAACTATCAATAGCTCATGGGTCAAGCTAACATCATACCACCCAAACTATAACATTACCATGTACACGGTAACACCACCCACCTAGCCACCACCACCCAGACTGTTCCTACCTCCCTGTGAGGAGGGCAAAGGGACAAAGGTAACCGTTTCCTGCTTTAATGTATTATTGTGTCTTCTTGATGTGTATCATCTGTTTACGTCATGCTAAATGAATAGGAAGTGATGCGTTTACGCTGTGTAAACCTCCAGGGAATACAGGATCCTGCAGTTGTTTAATGTTTACCTGCTTAATGTAAATACCAGAGTATAACATAGCCTTTATTCACTTCCCATGAGAGGGAAACGTCTGTAAATATCCAATGTACCTGTTCAGTCTCAGTCTCAGGCTGCATCCCAAATGGTACCCTGTTTCCTACATAGGGCCCAGGGCCCAGAGTGGTGTAGTGCACTATCGAGGGAAAAGGGTGCCCTTTTGGATACACCCTCAGTGTTTGTCATCCACCATGTATGGTGTATTATTAAAATGATTTAGTCCTTGATTGCATTGCTCTGAATCGGAACCTATTTTTCACCTTTTACACATGTAAACTTCCTGCAAGAGTCAAACCAATCGAATGTAAGAGACCATGGGCTAATCTTAAGTGGGGAAACAAGTCATTTTCACAGCAGCGCCGCTGAAATTTGCAACAAGGAAATTGAAAGAGGATTTGGCAAATTAGAAAGGGGTAAGATTATACATGGTTAAATGATTAAATCACTGAGGTACGATTATGAAGTCTGGAAAACAGGTCAACATAGCACCAAAGTGCTTTGGGGAACCCCAGAGATAAGAGTTATCAGAAGCGTATAACTAGATACTGCTAATCCCCTTACTTGACTGTTCTACATGAAATACATCTGGGACTGTCAAACTGGAAAGATACTGTTGTTTTTTTCTTCTTCAGAATTGTAACAAAATAGTGATGCCAGTGGGAAATAAAATAAAAGCGATCACAAGACAAGTGTGTGAGATCGGGGTAATCGATTCATATCGGTTAGGTTGGATGAGAGGATTCTGGAATGCTAAGAGAATTCCAATTGGCTCATCTAGGCAGTAAGGTAACTCACTTATTTCAGATCTAGCTGGGGTAGGCTAAGTGTCTCTATAACCTTAATAATTCATTATATAGAGTTGCCCAAAGCAAATTTGATTATTCCATTAGACTGAACAATGGTGAAGAAAAAAAATCCAGTTCTGTTTAACACAGCATTTAAATAACATTTACAACTCTGTTGATAACAGAATGGAATAGTGTACCTAGGCAGAATCATTTTTACAAACCTTTTAGAAGCTTTTAAAAATTCCTTTTTAGAACCATAATACTGGATGCAATTCCTTACATGCATTAGGGAAGCTCTTAATACACTCATTTTCCCACAATGCACTAAAAAGGAGAGTTTAGAGATGATGGAATTATTGTAAATGGTGAAATTAGAGGATTTGAAATTGTATAAATCATTGCATTGATTTGGGGGGTTAAGGAGTCACACAAATGTACAATTGTCAATGATAACAAGGGCCTTGGCTTGGTGTAATTTTTTTCATTGTATTATATCGTAAAAGTGTGCATAAAATAACTACCTCTGAAAAGCAGGAGGACATTATGGGTTAAACCCAGAGTGAATTCTTCAAATATGCCACAAGTACCTTATAATTGCTCCAAAATTGTAGCCCACATAATTTATTTTCTTTGGTCGTTTTGCCTTTGCCTCATGCTTGGCTGTGGTCGAGCCAGGAGAGAGACACACCTAAAGCTCTTAAGTGTCCCCAGTGGCCTATGTCCGTTGTGCTTAGAGATTGTGGTACTTGGCCCGAGCCCAAGGATTAGGTGTTCCTGAGAAGAAAGTTTTCTTGGCTCTACAAAGCCAGAGAATGTCATGGGAATTGTCTGTGCTGCACCCCCCCCCCCCCCCCCCCCCCCCCACCTCTTCAGCGAGCGCCTTGCCCTGCCTCCCGCACCTCTACCCCGGCATCCTTCCACTCCCACCTTTCCCCCGCCTCACCGCCACCAAAGCCACATATCAACAGACCATCTAACCACTCAGAGGCAGGAATTACACAGAGGTATACATTGACATAAATGCAAAATGCAAGAGGAGAGGGGAGAAAGGAATGCGGGTCAGGCCGGGGAACAATGGACTCATTGTGAACACGAGAACAAGGGGAGATAAGTGTAGAAAGCAGCCCCATCTACAGGCCAGTCACACACACACCCTCTCATACATACTCACACACACTGTTTACTTCTCTCCATCTGGCACTTTATCACGTTTACGGATCTGAACAACTGCAACTTGTGCTCGCTTTTGCCATTCATTAACTTACTGTCAATATTCAAAATCAGCTTATTTTAAGTCGGTTTGTTTTATTTTGTAGGAGGAATATACAGGACAGGGAGTATTTGGCACTTAGTGTTTGGGCAGAGTTTGTGCTGCATAGTGAGTGAAAGAGAGGAAATCTCTCTATTATCATGCCTGACGGGGCACACAACTTAAGCCGGGTGATTGAATCGTGTGTTAGACTAGGCTGTACAGCGGATAGACTCTAGCTCTAGTCTTTCTCGTCTCTAGGCTTTGTCTGGCCGACGGTCTCCGTGTTAAGTGCCGGGCCTCCCTCTCACTGTGAACCTCTGCTGTTCAGGGAATTACATGTTAACTATGTTAAGTCCTGCCTGTCATCACTTCACTGACAGCACTCTGTGCACGTTCAGAAATGAACTGCATTAAAGGGAGTTCTCAGCAACATTCTAGAGCAGTTCCAGAATACCTGGTGGTGTTCTGTTGCTCCACCGGTCTGATTTACCCAAAAAGGAAATTCACAGTGATAGCTCTGCTAAAAGCCTTGGAAGGCAAGTCAACAGTCCATGAAGCCGGTCAACTTTCTCTTCTCCTCTCATATTATTTTTTCTTCTTCATTCCACCAACTCCGGTGCAGTGCATACTCCTCCCACGCTCCGCAGGACTTTATTTGACATCTCCAAAATGTTTTATTATCCTGATTGATTCAATGTTTTTTTTGCTTTCAGCTCTTCTTTTTAAATAATTATTTGCTTGTGTGTTATTTCGCTCTGCAATTACTTGGATCATCATTAATATAATATCATGTATTTCCTGGGTAACGATTTACTTTGACTACACATCTATAAGCATTTTATGAACCTGTTATGATAGGTCCCAACTGCATTATTAAAGGTTAATGAAATATATTCATGTCATGCTATGCAAGAGCTCATATTTAGGTATCTTAATAGATGCATCATTACAATGACAGTGTAGTGTCATCATTATGGCTGTTCTCAAAAGTGTGCTTCCGCCGTACCAGTGTTAGTGAATATGCCAAAAGGCCAAATCACGTTTTGAAAATGATGCTGATATATAGCCTGTACCATTGCCCCACCTCCCCACTGGCCGGTATAGGCCCGTGATGTACCTTCTTCTTCTTCTTCTACTTCTACTTCTTCTTCTTCTTCTTCTTCTTCTATTTCTTCTTCTTCTTCTATTTCTTCTTCTTCTTCGTTTTCTGCTTCTTCTCCTCACTGAGGTCAACTGTGCATGAAGATTACCACAGGGTACATTTTACGGATAAAATGGTGTATTTATTAGGACTAAATTGGTCATACTGGTCTATAACGCACACGAGGGGGTCTATGTATGAATTCTACACTGTCAAAGTAAAGTCAAATCTATTTTTCCATTCATAAAGCATTTATAGCTAAGCACTTCACAGTAATTAACTGTGCAGTTTGCCACTGATCTATAACACTAACATTAAAGATCTGTATATGGATTCTATGGATTCAATGTACTGTCATTTCTATTTTCCCCTTCATAAAGCTTCATATACATGCCTCACTTATCAAAAATAAAGGGAATATGAACATCCACGTGGAGCACAGAAGACAATTGCTGAGGACATCGCCGAAGAATCCTACTTTTGACATTTTTCAATTGGACTTTTCTTTAATAGATTTTACAAAGATTCATATTCAAAGCATTCAAATTCAATTCCCCATTCCAGACAGTGAGTAAAACGTACTAACGCAGGTTGGTAAAAGCTAGATAGAATTTCCCCCATATTCACTAATGTAGCTAGCTAGATAGCTAAGCCCCTGGCACAATGGTATCACGTTAATCATCATAAACTCATGAAGCATTTAGTTAACAATGTTATTTCACTATTTACATTGTACTTTGGCACATTACAAACTCTTTAAAACAGGACAAATTAAGAGACAGAAACCAGTTGCTTTCATTTTGACTCCAGAGGAGAGGTGAAAGGTCAGTGTGATATCACTTGCGGATGACAGCCCAGCTTTCTTCTGGCTGCTATTTTTATTATTTTAGCTAAATGTGCAAATGTATGTCAGTCATGAAATAATTTACAAAAAGGTCAACAAAATGTTTAATTCGTTTTATGTTAATGATTTTGTCAAAGCGAGAGGTCACCCAGGACGTGACATTTCACTGACCTCTCATCTCTCACGTTCTCCTCCTGTGTAGTCAAAATAGAAAGAACTTCATGTTCACATGCTATCAGAGTTATCGGAAGCTCCTAGTTCCTAGTGGGAAATTTCACTTGATTGACCCTCCAAGTGGGAATTACAAGTGGGAAACTCAAATAACATAGTGTTACGTGATTTCCAGAGATGTGATGTTTCACCACTGACCTTTTACATTTTCAACCAAAAGATGACAACAAATCAGTAACTTAGCTAGTCTGACCATATAGCAAGTTGCTAACTTCATTATTAGCAATGTTAGCAAGCTTATGAAGCTAGCTAAAATCATATTGGTTGAAGAATTGTTCCGACTTCAAAAGCACTTGAAAACAATCATGTCAGATTTCCAAATTCCCAGTTTCCAACTTCCCACGAGCACGTGAAGACAGCATGCGTATCTTAATTTGTCCTGTTGGTAAATATTTATAACGCGTAAAAGTACAATGAGATAGCTACTATTGATAACTAAATCAAATCAAATGTATTTATATAGCCCTTCTTACATCAGCTGATATCTCAAAGTACTGTACAGAAACCCAGCCTAAAAACCCAAACAGCAAGCAATGCAGGTGTAGAAGCACGGTGGCCAGGAAAAACTCACTAGAAAGGCCAAAACCTAGAAAGAAACCTAGAGAGGAACCAGGGGTGTCCAGGGGTGTCCAGTCCTCTTCTGGCTGTGCTGGGTGGAGATTATAACAGAACATGGCCAAGATGTTCAAATGTTCATAAATGACCAGCATGGTCAAATAATAATAATCTCAGTAGTTGTCGAGGGTGCAACAAGTCAGCACCTCAAGAGTAAACGTCAGTTGGCTTTTCATAGCCGATCATTGAGAGTATCTCTACCGCTCCTGCTGTCTCTAGAGAGTTGAAAACAGAAGCTCTGGGACAGGTAGCACGTCCGGTGAACAGGTCAGGGTTCCATAGCCGCAGGCAGAACAGTTGAAACTGGAGCAGCAGAATGGCCAGGTGGACTTGGGACAGCAAGGAGTCATCATGCCAGGTAGTCCTGAGGCATGGTCCTAGGGCTCAGGTCCTCCGAGAGAGAGAAAGAAAGAAAGAGAGAAAGGGAGAATTAGAGAGAGCATACTTAAATTCACACAGGACACCGGATAAGACAGGAGAAATACTCCAGATATAACAGACTGACCCTAGCCCCCCGACACATAAACTACTGCAGCATAAATACTGGAGGCTGAGACAGGAGGGGTCAGGAGACACTGTGGCCCCATCCGATGATACCCCCAGACAGGGCCAAACAGGCAGGATATAACCCCACCCACTTTGCCAAAGCACAGCCCCCACATCACTAGAGGGATATCTTCAACCACCAACTTACCATCCTGAGACAAGGCCGAGTATAGCACACAAAGATCTCCGCCACGGCACAACCCAAGGGGGGGCGCCAACCCAGACAAGAAGACCATGTCAGCGACTCAACCCACTCAAGTGACGCACCCCTCCTAGGGACGGCATGGAAGAGTACCAGTAAGCCAGTGACTCAGCCCCTGTAATAGGGTTAGAGGCAGAGAATCCCAATGGAGAGAGGGGAACTGGCCAGGCAGAGACAGCAAGGGCAGTTCGTTGCTCCAGAGCCTTTCCATTCACCTTCACACTCCTGGGCCAGACTACACTCAATCATAGGACCTACTGAAGAGATGAGACTGTCACGTCCTGACCATAGAGTGCTTGTATTTTTCTATGGTAGAGTAGGTCAGGGCGTGACTGGGGGGTTTGGTCTAGTTAATTTATTTCTATGTTGGTTCTAGTTTCTTTTTTCTATGTTGGGTTTTTTGTCGAGTTAAAATTTTCTATGTTGTGTTCTAGGTTCTCTTTTCTAGGTTGGGGTTTGCATATGGTTCCCAGTTAGAGGCAGCAGGTCATCGTTGTCTGTAATTGGGGATCATATTTAAGTTTATTTATTTTGAGTTAGTGTATGTTGCACCTCTTCGTCACGGTTTGTTGTTTTTTGTTTATTAGTTTATTGTATGTCTAGCATAGTTTCACAGTTAAATAAAGATGTGGAACGATACACACGCTGCGCTTTGGTCTCATTCATACGACGACCGTGACAGAATCTCCCACCACCAAAGGACCAAGCAGCGTGGTCAGGAGGAATGGACCTGGGAGGAAATCCTAGACGGGAAAGGACCCTGGAGGCAGGCCGGGGAGTATCGCCGTCCGAAGCAGGAGATAGAAGCAGCAAGAGCAGAACGGCGACGCTACGAGGAACTAGCATGGCAACAATGGAAGCCCGAGAGGCAGCTCCAAAAATATTTTGGAGGGGGGCACACGGGGAGATTGGTCAGGGAGTCAGGGTTGAGACCTGAGCCAACTCCCTGTGCTTACCGTGGGGAGCGTGTGACCAGACAGGCACCATGTTATGCAGTGATGCGCACCGTATCTCCAGTGCGCATTCACAGCCCGGTGCGCTCGTTGCCGGTCCCCGCATTTGCCGGGCTAAAGTAAGCATTCAGCCAGGACGGGTTGTGCCGGCTCAGTGCTCCTGCTCCTGGTCTCCGGTGCGTCTCCTCGGTCCAGGATATCCTGCACCAGCTCTACGCACTGTATCGCCAGTGCGCCTTCACAGCCCAGTGCGTCCTGTGCCAGCGCCCCGCATTTGCCGGGCTAAAGTGAGCATTCAGCCAGGACGGGTTGTGCCAGTTCTACGCTCCAGACCTCCAGTGCGCCTTCACGGTCCAGTATATCCTGCACCGGTTCTACGCACCAGGTCTCTAGTGCGCCTCCACAGCCCAGTACGTCCTGTTGCTGCTCCCCGCACTCTCCCTGAAGTCCGTGTTCCTAGTCAGGTATGTCCTGTGCCTCCTCCTCACACTCTCCCTGAGGTGTGTGTCACTAGTCCGGTGCCACCTGTACCGGTCCCACGCATCAGGCCTCCAGGGCGCCTCCCCAGTCTAGTACGTCCTGTGCCTGCTCCTTGCACTCGCCCGGAAGTGCGTGTCACCAGTCTGGTGCCACCTGTCCCGGCTCCACGCACTAGGTCTCCAGTGCGCCTGCCCAGTCCGGCGACAGTCCCCAGTCCGGAGTTTCCGGCGACAGTCCCCAGTCCGAAGCTTCTGGCGACAGTTCCCAGTCCAGAGCTTCCGGCGACAGTTCCGAGGTCCAGAGCTTCCGGCGACAGTTCCCAGTCCAGAGCTTCCGGCGACATTTCACAGTCCAGAGCTTCCGGCGACGGTCCACAGTCCGGAACCTCCAACGACGGTCCACAGTCCGGAACCTCCAACGACGGTCCACAGTCCGGAACCTCCAACGACGGTCCACAGTCCGGAACCTCCAACGACGGTCCACAGTCCGGAACCTCCAATGACGGTCCACAGTCCGGAACCTCCAATGACAGTCCACAGTCCGGAAACTCCAACGACGGTCCACAGCCCGAGCCTTCTGAGAGGGCCCACAGCCCGAGGCCTCCTGAGATGGTCTATAGTCCGGAGCCTCCTGAAATGGTCCACAGTACGGAACCTCCTGAGACAGCCCATAGTCTGGAACCTCCTGAGACGGTTCACGGTCCGGAGCCTCCTGGGAGGGCTCACGGTCCGGGGCCTCCAGTGGCAGTCCCCGGTCCGGAGGCTCCAGCGACGGTCCGGAGTCTCCAGCGACGGTCCGCGGTCCAGAATCTCCAGCGACGGTCGGCAGGACCGAATCGGAAAGATAGGTAGGAGCAAGCCCATGTAATGCTTTGTAGGTTAGCAGTAAAACCTTGAAATCAGCCCTTGCCTTAACAGGAAGCCAGTGTAGGGAGGCTAGCACTGGAGTAATATAATTTTGGGGTTCTAGTCTGAGCAGATTATTTGTTGCGATTGCAAACGTAATAAAATGGTGGTCCGATAGTCCAGGATTATGAGGAAAAACATTAAGATCCACAACATTTATTCCATGGGACAAATCTAGGTCCAGAGTATGACTGTGGCAGTGAGTAGGTCCAGAGACATGTTCTGAGTTTTATGACAATTTTGTAACGTTTATTGGCTGAGTTGGAAAACGTGTTGACATTGCCAGGGGCTTAGCTAGTTGTTTACTAGCTACAGTAGCAAACTAGGCTACATACTGTAAGTGACTAAGGGGGAAATGCTATCTAGCTCCATCACCCTGTGTTAGTATGTTTCACCAGTGGTGGAAAAAGGACCCAATTGTCATACTTGAGTAAAAGTACAGATACCTTAATAGAAAGTTACTCAAGTAAAAGTACAAGACACCCAGTAAAATACTACTTGAGTAAAAGTCTAAAAGTATTTGGTTGTAAATATACTTATTGTAAGTATCAAAAGTACAAGTATAAATCATTTCAAATTCCTTATATTAAGCAAAGCAGACGGCACCATTTTGTTGTTTTCTTTATTTACAGAAATCCAGGGGCACACTACAACACTCAGACATCATTTACAAAATATGCATTTGTGTTTAGTGAGTCTGCCAGATCAGAGGCAGTAGGGATGACCACGTGTTCTTTTGAAGTGCATGAATTGGATCATTTTCCTGTCCTGCTAAGCATTCAACATGTAATGAGTACTTTTGGGTGTCAAAGAAAATGTATAGAGTAAAAAGTATACTATTTTCTTTAGGAATGTATTGAAGTAAAAGTAAAAGTTCTCAAAAATATAAATAGCAAAGTAAAGTACAGATACCCCGCAAAAATACTTAAGTAGTATTTTTACTTAAGTACTTTACACCACTGCGTTTTACTCACTGAAATAGTTATTGCTATGAGTCTGAAATGGGGAATTGAATCTGAATGCTTTGAATATGAATCTTTGTTAAATCTATTCCAGAAAAGTCAAACTTAAAAATGTCAATAGTAGGATTCTTTGGCGATGTCCTCAGCAATTGTTTTCTGTGCAACATCTGGAAAATTGAATTAAAAGGTTTGTGTTATAGATCCAAGTGGAAAACTACACAGTTAACTACCATGAAGTACTTAGCTACAAATGCTTTATCAATGGGGAAATATATTTGACTTTACATTGACTGCATACAATTCATTAATATACCCTTCATGTGTGAGTTATAAACCAGTATGGCCAACTTAATTGGGATGTAGAGGAGGGCTGTTAATAAGTTATCAAGGAGTTAGGACCCTCAACTACACAATTTAGTTGATCAATAAAATTTGCCCTAAGGATTCAACCCTGTGAGTATCTTTATGCACTATTGACATCAATGAGAAGAAGAAGGTAAGTCACGGGCCTATACAGGCCAATGGGGGAAATGGGGCAATGGTACAGGCTACATATCAGCATAATTTTCCAAACGTGGTTTGGCCTTTAGGCATGGTCAATAACACTGGTATGGCGGAAGCACACTTTTGAGAACAGCCATAAGGATGACACTCTGCTGTCATTTTAATGATGCATCTATTACGATACCTAAATATGAGCTTCCGCGTAGCATGACACGAATGCACTATATAGATATGCTATGGATATATTTCATGAACCTTAATATTAAATGCAATTATGGGCTGTTGTATCTCATTCATAAAATGCTTTTGGATATGTAGTCAAAGTAAATCGTTACCACATGGGTATCTTTAATATATATTTTTCATAATCATGCTACCAGAGAGTTTACTCATCTAAAGCATGAAAAAAACATGACGTAGATCATCTTATAGATCTTGCAGGTAGAATATAATTGCAGTGTTGGTGTGTATGCTATTGGCTTGCCGTACACCAAGAATACACCCCAAATGGCACCCTATTTCCTATACAGTGCACTACTTTTGACCAGGATCCATATGGGTCTGGTCAAATGTAGTGCACTAAATAGGGAATAGGGTGCCATTTGGGACGTATACAACTCAGTGGATGCAACCAAACCAGACATGGCAGAACGGAAGGGGTAATTAGTGCTGAGGTGCTGTGCTCTTATCGGCTGACACCCGATCAATGCAGCTTTCCCACCTTATCAATTAATGACTTGTAATTACAACCACAGAGAATCGTCTCAGAAACAGTTATGCAGGAAACAGAGCGACCCACTATGCACGCCCTATCTATCCTTCATCCAACCAACAATAACATCCTGGATAGTATTCATGAGGGCACACTGGGGCTAAACGTAGCAAAATGTTTTGCAACGGAAAATGAAAATGAGTTTCTCTTATCGGACAAATTCAGGTAGTCCCTCCCTGTTTCAGTCTGTTTTTTTCCTGTTTGGTGCCTGATGAATACGACCCTGGATGATATCCAAGTGCCAAATATAATAGCCAGGTTGTTTATATATCTTCACTGGTATTCTTAACACCACCTGAGCAATGAACCCATTGTACCAGCCTGATGCTACTATAGTCAGGTTGGTTGGTAGTCAGCCAATATACAAATGTATTGCTTAAGTGTGTGGCAGTGTGGATGGCTTGATTCAGCAGCAGCTGGGTTCCTCTCATTAACCAATACAAGCAGACACATCATGGTTGTGAATATGTAGAGCAGAGCATATCTGGGTCACAAATGGCACAATATTCTCGAAATAGTGTACTACTTTTGACCAGAGCCCTATGGGCCCTGGTCAAAAGTAACGCACTACACAGGGAATAGGGGTACCATTTGGGATGCAGTTTAGAGGTTCTCTAGGTAAATGAAAGGGAGCACTTTGGCCCCCCTGGCGTCCCATCAGCACCTGGGAAAATGGATGTGAAATGAGGGCACCTCCCCCGCTTCCCCCCATCCCTCACCTATCCTTCCCCCCCGGAGCAGATGGGGGCTTCCAGAGCGATTATCACAGCATTACCTGAGTAGTCTGTTTACATACAGGAACAATACAGACAGAGCTAATAACCCCCAATCAAACATGACAATTCCTAACACCCTGCCTAATGCCTGGCCTCACAACTCTATTCCTACAAGGGAGGGAGAATAAGTCAAAAACACTTATACCTTTCAGTCATAATCTTCAATTTAGTCTCTTATAGGTATAATTTTTCATTATGGCTTATGATTACTTAGCTGGATGGTTGCTTATACCGCTTACAACGCAACTCTCCTAGACGGGAGAGAGGAGGAGTCAAACATACCTTGGATGTTGTACTTGATCAGAAATAAAATATGTTTTAGTCCATTATACCTATAATGCCAGATAGGTAATTTAACTCTAACATGGGATTGATTTGATGCTTGCTAATGTCTAGAAGGCAGGGGGGAACAAGTCAGATATACCTCAAATGCTCAGAAGAGACATGATGTGCAAGCATATGACAACTTAAAGCTTGCTCCTTACAACTCCGTACCTAGAAAGGATAGCAAATCAAATCAATGTCTACGGTATGATTTCCTGTAATAATAATCCACAGTTTATTCTCAACTCAACCTATGATTGCCAGAGATGTGATTTGTCATTGTAGCATATGATTACTTATGACTATAGCTTGTTCTGACAAGGTGTGCATATTTCTGTTCTCTCTCTATAGTTTCCACTTCCTTTCTTTTCTTTTCTCTTTTTCTTATTTGCCATTATAAGATATGATGAGGCTTTCTTAGGACTAGCTTGGTGTTGTAAAGGTGTGCATATTTCACTGCTCATCTCATTACAGTTCACACTTCTTTATTTTATTTTCTTATTTTTTTCTCTCCCTCCAGGAGTCCTCTGGTCTCTCATAGCACTTTTTCCAAAAGCCCAACTGTAACAACAGCGGTTTATAAACAATGAGAAGATTCCAGACGCCTGACCTCAGTGATGCGAGTCTACCACTGAGATACAAATATTTACCCTCAGTGTTCGCTTGGCACTGTGCTCCTCTCCACTCTGCTCTGCCGTGCAGCGCTCCGCAGCGAGGGCCACCCCGCGACGAGCAGCATACCTCCCTGATTGGGTTATGCTTTCCCGAACACAGCTCGCTCGATCCTCGTCACGTCGGACGCCCGGATGATCTGAAAACACACACACAGTCTTTAGTCGGCACCTTTCAAATCTACCCGACGACGCATGTCAACATACTGAGTGACAATTTCAGCTATTGTAGAAATCAGATACAGAACCAATCAGAAAGGGTTTACTACAGAAACATGTGTATAATTCAACTAACATCCTTGACATTACTGAGACATTTTAAAAGAATAGCAAAGCATCAACAGAAAGACCAAGCTAACAAGAAAAACGGTCAAAAGAAATATCAGATGTGTGGATAATAACTATGCTCTACGAAACATCACTCAGGCCGAGTCTGACAATTTAAAATGCCTGAATACACATATCTAATTTTTTCTCCTCAAAGAAAGAATCCGCAAAGCAGTTGGTTGACATTGATCAGGCATAATAACACGATCTGGTACGTCTCATGTGAAGTGAATGTGCACAGTACGCTCTCTCTCTCTCTCGCACGCACGCACGCACGCACGCACACACACACACAGACACACACACACACACACACACACACACACACACACACACACACACACACACACACACACACACACACACACACACACACACTACACACCAAGCAGAGCATCCATCCCCCTCTGTGCTGTAACAAGTAGTGCTACTCTAACCACTCAAGGGGTCTGGAGACTCAATTATTGACTATACAGTACATACAGAATACGTGGAGAAACAGCTGTACTCTGGCTGTATATATAGTCTATATGCATTAAAGGCCATTCCATACACATATAGTTCATTATCTAGAGCTGTAGAAGGCTGTAGAAGACAGACAGGCCCTAGGAGAGCCCAGCTCAGTTCAGGATCAGCAGTCCTGGATGACAATAGCCTATCCTGAGTCTCAGGAACGCTATACAGACGTCCAGCTGTATACTAGTACAATACTCAGAACTTACGAGGTAAGTACAAAGTATCTTGAAGCTAGTGGTATTCCAGTCCCTGGAATATTATATACTGTTACATGGGGCGAGCATGACCAAGTTCTTCACTTAAATGCTATTTCCTGTATTATATTACCTGCACAATTAGCCAGTCATCCAGTGAATACGTTTGTTTGAAAGAACATGTCTAGTATACACTTCTGGTCAAAAGTCTTAAAACACCTACTCATTCAGGGGTTTTAATTTATTTTTACTGTGTTCAACATTGTAGAATAATAGTGAAGACATCAAAACTATGAAATTACACACATGGAATCATGTAGTAAGCAAAAAAGTGTTAAACAAATCAGAATATATTTTATATCTGAGATTCTTCAAATAGCCACCCTCTGCCTTGATGACAGCTTTGCACACTCTTGCTATTCTCTCAACCAGCTTCACCTGGAATGCTTTTCCCACAGTCTTGAAGGAGTTCACACATATCCTGAGCACTTGTTGGCTCCTTTTCCTTTCACTCTGCCGTCCGACTCATCCCAAACCATCTCAATTTGGTTCAGGTCAGGGGATTGTGGAAGCCAGGTGATCTGATGCCCCACTCCATCACTCTCCTTCTTGGTAAAATAGCCCTTAAACAGCCTGGAGGTGTGTTGGGTCACTGTCCTGTTGAAAAACACATGATAGTCCCACTAAGCCCAGACCAGGTGGGATGCCGTATCGCTGCAGAATGCTGTGATAGCCATGCTGGTTAAGTGTGCCTTGAAATCTAAATAAATGGTGGTCCTCATGAGAGCCAGTTTCATCAAAGCGCTTTATGGTTTTGGCGACTGCACTTGAAGAAACTTTCAAAGTTCTTGAAATTTTCCGGATTGACTGACCTTCATGTCTTAAAGTAATGATGGACTGTCGTTTCTCTTTGCTTATTTGAGCTGTTCTTGACATAATATGGACTTGGTATTTTGCCAAATACGACTATCTTCTGTGTACCCCAATACCTTGTCACAACACAACTGATTGGCTCAAACGCATTAAGAAGGAAAGAAATTCCACAAATATACTTTTAAGAAGGCACGCCTGTTATTTGAAATGCATTCCATGTGACTACCTCATGAAGCTGGTTGAGAGAATGCCAAGTGCGTGCAAAGCTGTCATCAAGGCAAGGGTGGTTATTCGAAGAATCTCAAATATAACATATATTTTGGTTTGTTTAATCTTACATCTAGACGTTCCGCTAGCGGAACACCACTCCAATATCCAATGATAGGGCGTGGCGCGAAATACAAACTCCTCGAAAATCCGAAAACTTCAATTTTTCAAACATATGACTATTTTACACCATTTTAAAGACAAGACTCCCCTTTATCTAACCACACTGTCCGATTTCAAAAAGGCTTTACAACGAAAGCAAAACATTAGATTATGTCATCAGAGTACCCAGCCAGAAATAATCACACAGCCATTTTTCAAGCTAGCATATAATGTCACAAAAACCAAAACCACAGCTAAATGCAGCACTAACCTTTGATGATCTTCATCAGATGACACTCCTAGGACATTATGTTATACAATACATGCATGTATTGTTCAATCAAGTACATATTTATATGTACATATGCCTTCCCCGTAGCTCAGTTGGTAGAGCATGGTGTTTGCAACGCCAGGGTTGTGGGTTCGATTCCCACGGGGGGCCAAGTACAAAAAGAAGAAATAAAAAAAAAAAAAAAAAAATATAAAACAAAATTATGAAATGAAAATGAAATGTATGCATTCACTACTGTAAGTCGCTCTGGATAAGAGCGTCTGCTAAATGACTAAAATGTAAATGTATATCAAAAACCAGCTTTTTACATTAGCATGTGACGTTCAGAACTAGCATTCCCACCGAACACTTCCGGTGAATTTACTAAATTACTCACGATAAACGTTCACAAAAAACATAACAATTATTTTAAGAATTATAGATACAGAACTCCTTTATGCAATCGCGGTGTCCGATTTTAAAATAGCTTTTCGGTGAAAGCACATTTTGCAATATTCTGAGTAGATAGCTCGCCATCACTGGCTAGCTAATTTGACACCCACCAAGTTTGGTACTCACCAAACTCAGATTTACTATAAGAAAAATTGGATTACCTTTGCTGTTCTTCGTCAGAATGCACTCCCAGGACTTCTACTTCAACAACAAATGTTGGTTTGGTTCCAAATAATCCATAGTTATATCCAAATAGCGGCGTTTTGTTCGTGCGTTCAAGACACTATCCGAAGGGTAACGAAGGGTGACGCGCGGATGCCTATCGTGACAAAAACTTCCATTACCGTACTTCGAAGCATGTCAAATGCTGTTTAAAATCAATTTTTATGCCCTTTTTCTCGTAAAATAGCAATAATATTCCGACCGGGAGTCGTTGTTTTCGTTCAAAGACTGAAAAAGTAAAATGGACTCTTCACGTGCACGCGCGCACCCGTCTCATTGTTCTCAGATCGACCACTTACCAAATGCGCTACTGTTTTTCAGCCAGTAACTGCAGAGTCATCATTCAACGTTCTGGCGCCTTCTGAGAGCCTATGGGAGCCTTAGAAAGTGTCACGTTACAGCAGAGATCCTTTGTTTTGGATAGAGATGACAAAGAAGGCCAAGAAATGGTCATACAGGGTACTTCCTGCACAGAATCTTCTCAGGTTTTGGCCTGCCATTTGAGTTCTGTTATACTCACAGACACCATTCAAACAGTTTTAGAATCTTTGGAGTGTTTCCTATCCAAAGCTACTAATTATATGCATATTCTAGTTTCTGGGCAGGAGTAATAACCAGATTAAATCGGGTACGTTTTTTATCTGGCCGTGAAAATACTGCCCCCTATCCATAACAAGTTAACACATTTTTGGTTACTACATGATTCCATATGTGTTATTTCATAGTTGTGATGTCTTCACTATTATTCTACAATGTAGAAAATAGTCAAATGAATAACAATCCTTGAATGAGTAGGAGTTCTAAGACTTTTGACCGTTAGTGTACATTCTTGAAATGTACCATCTGAAAGCTTTGTTTCATGTGTTGTCACTGTCACTGCCACACTCCTATTCCATATTATCTTTAGCCTCAGGAGGTTGGAGAGGCAGTGGTTCCCCCATATTGTGTCTCCCCAGTTTAAACATGGTTGGCTAGAGGTGACAGAGATCCATTAAGGGAACCTGACAGACTATGGTGTCGGTGACAGTGGCTGAGCAGTATCCTGGGTCAGGGGTCAGGGCTCGGAGGTGAGATGGACAAAACATGGGTCAGTGGCATTGTCCCATCTCGGAAATCTCATTTAACAGATGACCTGCATGTGAGCGCCATGAATCAGTGTCACCAAATGCCGGCACGTAGAGATGAATGATGTTATTAGATATGAAGCCATCAGGGTTGGGGTTAGACGTGAGGGGAGGGGAGGAGAGGAGCATCATGGTTGTTTACCATTTGATTTACACACCTCATTGTGTTGGAATGTTTAGACTGTTTCAACGTAGTATCAGATTTGCCCTGCATCTTTTGTGCATCCATCAACGTCTATCAAATAGAATTTTAAATTGGTAATGTACAGAAAATCTACACATAGGTGGCAATTCATTATTTTTATACATAAATCAATCTTCATTGGTAGCTACACGTCCATTATAAGTAAGTCTGCGTCCTTTTTCAGTTCCTCGTGCTGTCAACAACGTAACAAAAATGTGCCAACAACCCTCACACAAAAAAAACAACAACAGCAAGAAAATGAAAACCTTTACAAAGATTGTAAAGGGGAGAGGTTTTTCACAGCCACCAAATTGAAGAGAGACCTACTGACTGTAATATGATTTAGGATCAGAGAGAGAGGCTCACTCGCCTCAGTCGCTGACACCAACCAGGCAAAGCTTGAAAAAAAAAATCCATTTAATCTGATAAAAGGGAGTAGATTATGTAGCAAATTGAGATACTTTACAACGATACATTTCAGATGGCGGGGTGGATTAGCACGTTGTCTTTCATCTGTGAGCACTTGATGGAATGCCAGGCCAGATCAAAGAGGCCGTAGCTATCTGAGGGACTGAAGAGGAGAGGATGGGAGTTGAGTGATGTGGGGACCGTTGCGGTGATAGCTGTGGTGGCGTTTGGTTCCCATTCCTCTCACACACGAGCGTGCGCACACAGTCACACACAGACACAAACACACCCCTCCTGTAGGACTGACTGTAGCGGTGTTTAATCCTCTCTCTCTCTCTCTGTGTATCTGTCAGTGGCATCACACACAGGGCTTCAACCGGGGCAGCCAATGGTCGCGTGAACGCCATTCGTGTTGCTTTGTTGAATTATTACACAAATGGCCCTTCGTGTTTGAGAGAACAGAAGGGAACAAACGGCGCTCAGGGTTTGAGAGAACAGAAGGGAACAAAGGCACTGAAATGTACCCCTCATTGATCTCCGCATTGAGAACATCTGCCCAAGCCCACACAAGGGGAGAGAAGCTGAAGAAGTTGCATTGCATACCAAGCAGCAAGGTTTTAGCGGTAGTAGGAAGCTATTCGGGTAGATTTATATGTTTCTAGAGTAACAATTACAGGAACATGTCAGACTAAATGCTGAGCTACAGATTTACAGTATATATCTATCTGTATCTATATCTATGCTTTTATCAGACATGACATGGCTGCCACATTGTAGTTTAACTTTCACAGCACCACCTTTCCTTAACCAGGACTGATTAGACTAAATGTGCAAGATTTAATTTAGACCAATGGGGCAGAATGGAACTAATAGAATGGACTAATATAATCTTTGAACACAGAGGGAATAGAATAGCAGGCGGTGCTGTACAACTGTAGAAATAGGTCGACTGGACAATGTTTCAGGAAAACGCTTAAGAGCAACAACTGAACTGATGTTTACTTGGCCTTATCTAAGTGTTTGACATTTTGTTTCGTCGCCTCAAAGGAACCGAGTGTGTGAGTGGGATTGAACCATGACTTGTCAAAGCCTTTCAGTGTGTGGTGCCATGTTAAATTCATCTGGATGCTCAATAAACACTTTGGCCCTCTAATCAACTGCACATGTGGCCGCATTGGAGCCGCGTGTGTTCCCATCCACCACCGGTATGTATAGGAAACTGTCAGACTGATCAAAACCTTTGTCTCAAAACTGCCCAAGTTATGAAACTGATACGGCGTCAGGATTACTTCTTGATAAATATTTGAATTTCCAAACTGTAACTACTCCTATTATAATTGGTCCTGAGTTCAAACAGCCTTTGATCGCCATGGCTTCCTGTTATGAAGTTTAAAATTGGACATTTATTTATTAAGAGTTTTACCACCTGGGAGGGAGAAGTAAGTGAAGTTTACCAGCTCTATGACCAGACAGGCTAACCCTTAGGGCCAGGACCCATGTTAACCCTACTCCTGGACTAAAAATCATGATCACCGGAGAATCCCAATTGAAAGGGACTAGGTTTAATCTGTGTCCGGGAAAGTGGCCCTAAGTGTTTCATTTCTTTGTAGACAGATAGCTGAAAAGCAGGAAATCTTACTACCTGTACATAGTCCCTACATGTCTTTTCCATCTGTTTTTATATGACAAACAGTGCAATACCTATTTTGCCTAAAGCCTATTGGCCTGGTTGACCTTTGCTAATCCTGCACAAAATGACCCTCAACATTTCTCTGAAGAAAACAGAAGCATACCGTCTCCTCACATTCTCATGTCTTCAGGCCATGCATCCAGAAGTCCTTCTAACAAGTGTTCCTCAAAAACCATGTGGTGATCTTGAGTGACATCACAGTCAGTCATCAGTCATTCTGATCCTGTCACGGAACTCGACTGAACTGAGTTGATGGAAGGTTGTCCTATTTATAACAATCACCTGATCTAACACTTCAGGGGAGAAGGATTGGATTGACAGTGACGTATTCTCTATGTTGAGTGGAGGACTGTAAGGGACAATCTAACCTAGATATATTTTAACCTATGCGGACATTCCCAATAAATATAGTCTAGTATCAGATGCTGCACTTTTATAATCAGAATAATGCATTTTTTCCAATCTAAAATAAGATACAGTAGTGCTGAAATGAAGATCGGAAAACGTGATAGCACAAACGTCTTACTCTTTTCTACATTTCTGTTGTTCTGTTCTGCAAACCTTGACAAAATATGTTTTCAATTTCCCTCTATTTTCCCAGCTTGGCTTATCAAATTCTTAGTACTTCCTCCATTATGTGTCTCTTCTCTAATCCCCTGGATATTCACTGCACCCATTATAATTACAGCACCAACTGCTGCCTGACAAGCATCATTTCGTTTCGCCTCAGAGAGGTTGTCGGTTGTCTCTTCTTAGCTACCTCCGTTGTGTTGATGCCTTTCCCTTGTCACTACATGTCCCCGTCTTTACCTATGTAGCCAGTGGCGTACTAAAGAATTGATACACATTTAGTTCACTTAAGGAGCAGGAAGATATCTGAGGGAAAAGGGATGTATTTTACATAAAAAGAGTTTGTATACCTGCATGGTTGCAAGGGCTGCATGTTAAATGTATGTATATTTGTTGTTTCATTTTTTTCATTATTACGGTATGATTGAGAAGAGTAGTAACGATACACCTTATTTCCGTAATGTAATAAACATTCAAATAATAGAGGTTGGTCACAGTAATGAACTGCAGTGCATACACTGCATATCTAAGTAATTTTGGTCTGAGCACTGTAGCCAATCCAAGTGGTTTCCTTTTCAGCGCTCACTAAAAAAGGGTCCGTTCTGGTTCTAAAAAAAGCAAGCTCCTTTCTGTTAAAATCATCAATTCATTCCAACATATGTTTTTTAACTCTTCAGGGACGTTAATGCTAGTATGAAGAAGTGATTTAAGAAGATCACATCTGTCCTTAAGATCACATACAGCCAAATTTCAACTGTGAGGTCCTGCCATGTCTTGTTGTGGTTACTTCCCAGATCCCAGGTCACTTATTGTAAGAGAAGAGGGCTACATCACAAATGGCACCCTCTTCACTGTATAGTGCACTACTTTAGACCAGAGCCCTATTGTCCCTGGTCAAAAGTAGTGTGCTATAAAGGGAATATGGGACGCAGCGAAGATGTAAAAAAACAAACATCTTATCATCCTGTAGATGTACTCTACCACTAGACCACAAACTGATGTGTGGCGGGAATTGCGGCCTGAAATGTCTTCATACATTGTTATATGCCCTCTAAGCACTTGGGATGGGATAGTACAATGGGAAAAGTGTCTTACAATCTGTTCAGTTCATCAACATGCCACTATTTTATGGCATTATATACTGTAGAATAGATAAGCAGTTGATCTCTCGTGTAACTGTACCAGTAAATACATTACTTCCTTAATACCCCAGGACTATCAGTGAAGACGGCACCCCTCCCTTTGTCTTCCCCGTCAGTGAGAAGGGTTTTCTTCTCTTCAAAGTGTCTAGTCCGTTAGTGTTGCCTGTCTATCTGTGAAAAGCGAGCACATGGTTTATGCATTAAACAGGAGACTGGTGATCTCAGGTTGTCTCAAATGGGATGCCTCCGGTGCTGCTAACTGAGCCATTATGCAGTCACAGAAGCCTAGAGCCATGCAGTCAATGTTAAATAAATATGAAACCCCTACCACTTTGTGTCACAAAATTTTACATTCAACAAAGGTCATGCAAACAAGAATGAAACCTTGTCCATCTGTGAAGATCTTAAATTGAAAAAAAGGTAGAGGAGTTTGCATGTGTGTCTGTGTGTTTTGGAGAGGTGGGGGGTGATTTCAGAATACAACTGAGAGAGAGAGAAAGATAGAGGAGAGATAGAGAGGGAGAGAGGAGAAGCAAATACCTCCCCGTGTCTCTACATCACATACCAATTGATTTATTTACTACCACAGATTAAACATTCACAGAGACCAAGAAACCACACAAGAGAGAGAGAGAGAGAGAGAGAGAGAGAGAGAGAGAGAGAGAGAGAGAGAGAGAGAGAGAGAGAGAGAGAGAGAGAGAGAGAGAGAGGCAAATACCTCCCCATATCTCACATACCTATTTATTTTCTACCACAGATGAAACTTTCACAGAGACCGAGAAACCACACAAAAAAAGAAAGAGAGAAGTCACTTTTGACGGCACTATAACTGAATTATTTTCAATATATAAAGTGGGTAGGGCACCACACCCCTCCTGGGCAGGTGGGCCTGTCAGGCTGACTGTTTTTATATATTTGTATTAAATATGGCAGTAGGTGCACATAGGTACCAGTACGCCCCTCTGAAACCACCCTGCACACTGACATTCCCTACAATCACCAGGGACTGCCCCTTCGTTTCCTTCTTTCATCTTGTTAATGGACATTCCTTTACAAACGTCGGAAGTCTACCTGACTGCTATCCTTTAAAGTTTAATTCACTCTACATTTAGCCGGGTCATAAATACCATATTAGGTAGCAGCCGCATGTTTTATGTGGTCCCTATGGTAGTGCTTTTGTTTTAATGAAGCCATTTGCAACTTATGAGCAAAAAAAAAAAAAATGAGTTGCATATTAGATGGGGTTGGTCCGTCAAACCTATCCTCACATTGTGTTTTATACATGGGATGGAATAAAATGAGGGCGGGGGGATGCGGAAGGGCGGGTGCCATCTGCAGGGTGGAAAGAAATATTGCTGCTGAGCTACTCCTGTTTCTTGGGATGCTGATCAACACACTTACCGTTATTTACTAAGGGGGGGGACTGAAGTTCCAGATACAAAAATAACAACACAATGAATACCGCAATGTATACACGTATTAAACATATGCTGTTATCTTGCCATACAGGTCTGTTGTTCATTTTGAAAGAAAAATACATTGTATTTGCAACTAACTTGAAAGGTCTTTACAACCTCAAATATGGGTTACACATCTAGTTCTGGATGGTTCAACATAGATACAGTAGGTTCTAGTCCTAGTTACCTACATACCAAGCTCAGAAATATAGCAATGGAGATTACTTCTTATGGCTAAATAGAACATTTACATTGAGTGGTAAATTAGTACATTGACTCGTTTGGAAAAATCTGATGGAATTCATTATGTATGCATACCAATGGAAAAAAGTTTGCTGGGCCAAACACAGAATTTCTATGAGTTTTAATATGCAACTATAGATCTGTTCCAAAAGGCACACTATTTCCTATACAATGCACTTTTGACCATAGCCCTATGGGCCATGGTCAAAGGTAGTACACATTATAGGGATTAGGGTGCAATTTGGGATTCAGCCAATGTTACCAGGTTTTCTGATAAAGGACTGATGATAAATGACATCATTTATAGTCTATGGCCCAAATGTCTGCCCTACTAGTGGGTGGTGTGGATGTCAACATACATAGGCTGTAACAGTACCAAAACATCAGGGAAGTTGTCAATCAAAGCGCTACACCCTATGATCTTGAGTGTACATTATAGAACATGATGGGGTTGAAATGGCACAACCTAGACCTATGCAGTTTATAAAAATCTCTCTCTCTCTCTCTCTCTCTCTCTCTCTCTCTCTCAGATTATTGTCCTTTTTTGTTTGTATCGAAACAAAGTATCAAATCTGTTTATTTTATAAAATATGCTAAAGCGACAATAATGAATGCAAATGTATGGACCAAAAGTGTCACCTTACTATGTATGGAAATGATCCATCCAAAAGCATCTGGGTTTTTTTCTTCTCTCAGACGGATCTTAGATCAAAGTTATTGAGTGCTCTGAATCTGAACAGTGAAACACTGGGATGTCACTTCTTTTGTCTCCCTAATATCCCTGGAAAATCTGGTTAAAATTGACGATACTAGCAGCGAGCCTTTTTCCCTGTCGGTTGCACAGATTCCTCACTGCTTTCACAGCTGTCTCGCTCACAGGATGCGGCTATAGTTGGAAAAGAACTGCTGTGATCAACTCAAGTGTAAAGATGAGAAATGAGAAACAAACGGATAAACCAATACATAGGCAATTTGACACCACCAGAACCAACAGTGGGAAAAAAATTCAAAAACTGTACAAAGAAAAAAGAAAGTATTGTATTTGGACTGCATCTATTCACACGAAAGCCAAAACTCAAGCATAACACAATCTGATATGCTAAATTGCAAAGCTGTTTTGAGATTAGGCTATATCAGTCAATGGTGTTCAGTATGTCAACTGACTTCTGCATCTTCTTGGATTTCCTTTAAGCTCTTGGAAACAAACTTCCTTGATGTTCCACTGGAGGGACTTTAAAATCTTAATTGGGCCATCATAGTTGACTATTATAGATATACAGCTAAAACAAGTATATATACATTTGCCACCATCAAAGATCTTGGTTAGGTACCCCTCATGTCATGTTCTCTCAACTGTTGTGTCTTGGGCTGCTGTATCAACCCCCCTTTTCCTTATGTTGTGTTGCTGTGATAATCACGTGACCCTATCATTTGTTAGATTGACATAATTTGTTTGATTGACGGATAAAAATCACCCAATAAAACAGTTGATATAAATGTGGTTCTTACCTGCAACCTGCCCGTTGCCCACAGTAGTACATAATAGCTATAGACGAACAATAGTAAAAGTGGTTTTAGGAAAACAAGAGCCAAGCATTAAAAAACATTTAAAAAACATAACTGAAATAAGGTTGTCACCTTCGCCTTGTGTTCTTGTCATTCGCACAGAGCCGTGTCATTAAATGCACATTAGGACACTCCCAGGGACTCAGCTAGGATGCTGTTGGTGCACCTAAAACCAACCTCATGACAAAAAGGAAAACAAATCACAACTTACACTCTAGAATGAAATACATCTAAAATGGCTATGCCACATTTGAACTTCAAACCCACGATTATGGTCTGGACTCTGATGTGTTTTTCTCTGATTCGATAATGGAGACGGGGGGGGGGGGGGGCGCAGTGCCACAGAGGGACAAAGTGTCCATTTGTCCATCCCTGGAGGCCTGAGCATCCTCGCCGAGAGGAGTCAAACTTTGAGATACCTAGTGATCGAGACAGAGATGGCATTAACTCTTAATCCCTCGACGAGGGAGACGCTTGAATCATTTATTAAAAACTTGCGACGGCCGTGCTAGATGTCACATCATGTTAGCCCTCACCCGGACCAACCCAGGCAAAAAAGGTAGTCACTGTTGTCAGACGTTGTCGCACAGAGTGTGCAGGGCAGATTCACCTCTTGTCACTTTACACGTTTTCATGAGAGGAGAGTGAGAAACAATTGGCCACGTAGACTAGAGAGGGTGGAGGGGATTGCGGTGACCTTGAAGGGGTGTGTGTGTGTCTGTGTGTGTGTGTGTGGGCACGTCCGTCATTGCCTACAATTTGCCTGAATAATATTGTTTATGAGTAGGAAGGTTTTAATAGGTTGTTTTGGATGGACAGCTGCTGTGGTTGGCGGTTGACCAGGACTAATAACATGGACTGGGCTAGGCTGCAGTGGACTGCAGTACCTGGGGCCAGATGCCCTCTGATAACACACCGGGGTCGTGTTCATTAGGCATCAAATGAAGAAAAACTGACTGAAACAGGGAGGGTCTGTTCTTGTCCAGTAAGAAAACCTCATATTTGTTTTGTGCAAAAGGTTCTACATTGCATGGCCTAATGAACATGACCCATGGTCTCCTCACCGTGGTCATTTAAATCAGACACTGTGACAAACTCCAGATCTCTGATAAATGGGCAAGTGGGTAAGCCTGATTCAAATCTAAAGGGAACAACCAAAGAATAGAAAAAAGTCCTTTGATTTCCGGCTACCTGAAAAATATGTTTTGTGAGAAAACAACATTACCCAGCAACCAGTCAAAAATACATCACATCAGCCTAACAATTAGCAAGTGCATACATTTTGTCATTGTGCTGTTTCTAGGGATCAGTCACTAACGATGATATATTGCAGACCAATAAGCATCCATGGTTACAAACAGTTGTTTATTGCCAACAAAGACTCTTCTCATACGTTGAACATTGGCATAACACTTTCTTTTTCAACTAAAATTTAATTAATGTTTAAACCAATTACAATTTCCCTCACAATTAGAGGGCATTACTAGGTTAAGAGCTTTCATTTATCTGCTTAGGAATTTCTAACAAGAAATATCTGTGGATGTTTCCTAAGCTGATTTAGGGACTCACATCTCAATATGTGCTGAAGAACATTGAAGGCCTTAGATCAAGACGGAGCATCTCTCTCTCTCTGTGTGTGTGTGTGTGTGTGTGTGTGTGTGTGTGTGTGTGTGTGTGTGTGTGTGTGTGTGTGTGTGTGTGTGTGTGTGTGTGTGTGTGTGTGTGTGTGTGTGTGTGTGTGTGTGTGTGTGTGTGTGTGTGTGCATGAGAACATGCGCATGCCTGTATTAACAAACGATGTAGCTAGCATAAACTGGGACTTAGACCTACTGTTCCTTAGGCTAACATCATGATCTGTGTTCCTAATTACCAGTCCCAGAGCACTTCAAACCAAGGACCATCATTTCAAGCCATTTGACCAGCGTACTGTGGCCTTAATGTTGTTCTGACTGTAATACTAGTCCCACATTCAGGGATGTTTCAATGATATACAGTCAAACGCATAATAACATCATTATTTCAACAATCAATGCACTTATATACATGTAAGTAATTTAATCAATCAAATTAAAGATACCACAATTGGTCCTTCCTGTCTCTGGAATGTATTGAACAGGAACTCTGTGTTTTGTCTCTGTCAATGATGAAAAGCGGTTGAGGGTAAATCTACTGCATACACTAGAAGCCACTCACTCAAGGATAGACAGAAATTCAGTTTCAAGTCAGTTGGGGTTCAAGCTAGGTGGGATATTCAACGCAGTACACAACACAGTGCCAAACATTAACTACAGTATCATTTTACACTGGCTCAATCTTTTTGGACGGCAACTAAACCAAAATTGTCCTTGATGTTATTCATCATCAATCAACAGAAAACAGTATTCACTCTCCTCTACCCTCCTCTCTTCATTTCCAAAATAATTTGTTGACGGCCGGTGCAGTCACAGGGCCCATCCGGCTCCAATCCAAAACATCCAGAGGTCACCATGATGGAGAGCTGTCTGTGGCCCCAATCATAACACCTGCCTGGTCACAGCCCCGTGGTCTGAGAGGGAGACTGAGTCCCAAATGGCACCCTATCCCCCACATAGCGCCCTACTTTTGACCAGTGCCTATAGGCCGATAGCATGCAATGTAGGGAATAGCGTGCCGTTTGGGATACAGGCCAGGGAGAGTCGTTCATTCGCTGCACCCCAGCATGTAGTGCTAATGCTAATGGACTCACAGCAGTCCAGGCTACAATGGTTATTTCAGGCTTAATTCAGCCATTAACATTTCATTAATGCACTGTCCTACTGCTCGCCTGCCTGCCTGCATGACTGCCTTGTGGTGCTATTGATGAACGCCGGGGAGAAATGCTCTCACTCAAGGTAGAGTTTATCACGTGTGACACATCCTCTTTCACACTTTTTTGTCTAGCTCTTTCTCTCTCATAGTGCTGTGCATGCATCCAAGTATGTACTCTGTATTATGTACTGTATGTCCATGTGTTCCATTACATACAGGTGGTGAGTATATATGGTGAGTATCTATGGTGAGTATCTATATGCATGTACACATGTATGCGTATATGAGAAATGTTATCGTACACTATGCTTGAAGCATTGCGTAGGTCACATAATTAATTCAGACAGCTAACAAGCAAACTCACATTAGGACGCTTTTCAGTACTGCTATGGGATGTGTAGCTAGCTATATATCCAATACAACAAAAAGATTTACATAATGTTGTAATTGGCAAATCATGTGTATTTAATGCTGCTCTGAATATATTAGGGATATTTTGCATATAATTATTACTAATTAAGGATTGAGTAATTATTACCAAATGCCAGCCTTTTAAAAGTGTATAAATTGGTAAACATCAAATCTGTGTCACTTAATTGTGCTTTTTGACCATACTGGCATGATAATGTCAAGTAAATGTATACGATACTTATATACAGTACAAGTCAAAAGTTTGGACACACTTACTCATTCAAGGTTTTTTTATTTTTTTTATTTTTTACTATTTTCTACATTGTAGAAGACATCAAAACTACGAAATAACGCATATGGAATCATGTAGTAACTAAAAAAAGTGTTAAACAAATAGATTTTATATTTAACATTATTCAAAGTAGCCACCCTTGCCTTGATGACAGCTTTGCACACACTTGGCATTCTCTCAACCAGCTTCATGAGGTAATCAAGTAGAATGCATTTCATTTAACAGGTGTGCCTTGTTAAAAGTACATTTGTGGAATTTCTTTCCTTCTTAATGCGTTTGAGCCAATCAGTTGTGTTGTGACAAGGTAAGGGTGGTATACAGAAGATCAGTCCTATTTGGTAAAATACCAAGTCCATATTATGGCAAGAACAGCTCAAATAAGCAAAGAGAAACGACAGTCCATCATTACTTTAAGACATGAAGTTCAGTCAATACTGAAAATGTTGAGAACTTTGAAAGTTTCTTCAAGTGCAGTCGCATAAACCATCAAGCGTTATGATGAAACTTGCTCTCATGAGGACCGCCACAGGAAAGGAAGACCCAGAGTTAGTTCATTGGTTCATGTTCAAGTTCATTGGAGTTAACTGCACCTCAGATTGCAGCCCAAATAAATGCTTCACAGAGTTCAAGTAACAGACACATCTCAACATCAACTGTTCAGAGGAGACTGCATGAATCAGTCCTTCATGGTCGAATTGCTGCAAAGAAACCCCTACTAAAGGACACCAATAAGAAGAAGAGACTTGCTTGGGGCAAGAAAAACGAGCAATGGATATTAGACCGGTGGAAATCTGTCCTTTGGCCTGATGAGTCCAAATTTGAGATTTTTGGTTCCAACTATGTCTTTATGAGATGCAGAGAAGATGAATGGATGATCTCCGCATGTGTGGTTCCCAGCGTGAAGCATGGAGGAGGAGTTGTGATAGTGTGGGGTGGTGCTTTGACGGTGACACTGTCAAGGCACACTTAACCAGCATGGCTACCGAAGCATTCTGCAGTGACACTCCATCCCATCTGGTTTGCGCTCAACAGGACAATGACATAACACACCTCCAGGCTGAGTAAGCTCTATTTGACCAAGAAGGAGAGTGACTGAGTACTGCATAAGATGGCCTGGCCTCCATAATCACCTGACCTCAACCCAATTGAGATGGTTTGGGATGAGTTGGACTACAGAGTGAAGGAAAAGCAGCCAACAAGTGCTCAGCATATGTGGGAACTCCTTCAAGACTGTTGGAAAAGCATTCCAGGTGAAGCTGGTTGAGAGAATGCCAAGAGTGTGCAATGCTGTCATCAAGGCAAAGGGTGGCTACTTTGAAGAATCTCAAATATAAAATACATTTTGATTTGTTAATACTTTCTTGGTTACTACATGATTCCATATGTGTTATTTCATAGTTGTGATATATTCACTATTATTCTACAATGTAGAAATGTAGAAAATAGTAAAACTAAAGAAAAACCATTGAATGAGTAGGTGTCCAAACTTTTGACTGGTACTGTATCTGTGCACTAATGAATGAATATACCCAAGTGGATGAAATCAAGGCCAGTTCACAGGATATTGATATTATCAATATTTATAATCTCATCAAATTCCAAGGTTCACAATATATTATTGTTTATTTTGTTTTACATGCATTGTTTGCAATGCTTACATTGATTATCTGTGCATTACTAGGCCAGTATAATATCATAATAGGATCCTTATAGAATCTTTATGAGGAATAGGATCCTTATGGGGATTAGGATCCTTATGGGGAAAAGGATCCTTATGAGGATTTAGCAAATTCAGAATGATGGAAAGTCCTACTCCAGTGAAAATTGTTTTTTGTCAATGCCAAAGACAATGACGAATCCAAAATGATTGGCAATCACACTTTTTTCACTAAAGCATATTTAATTGGTTGTTCTGGATCTCACCACCACCGAAACCAAATGGCACCCTATTCCCTTTATGTACATAGGACTCAAGAGTCAAAAGTAGTGCACTTTAAAGGGAATATGGCGCCATTTGGGACGCACACCAAAGGTACAAGCACTCATATGGCTCCACTTAGGAGTGAGTAAAAAATGATCTTTCTTATGTGGGCCATGTTGAGTGATGAATGTCCCTGTTTATCAAATGTGTGTGTGATATACGAGATGGGCTGATAATCAACATTTAGTTATGCCATATGCTTAGACAGGCATGCCAAGCACTTAGGTACAGGACTGTTTGCATGGAGGTAGTAGGGCCACTTTCCAAATCACAGAATACACTAACTATCTCTGTGTGTCAAAGTCATGGACAAAAAAGTCTGAAAGATTGACATTCATGGATTTTATCAATGTGAAAGAACAAGAGCAACAACAAAAAACATATAGGAAGACATATAAATAAGGTTTCTCAAAATAAACCTATGCAAACCACAAGATAATTTTTTTTCTTCTGTATTAATAATGAAAATGATGATCCTGGAATGTACCCTTATTCAGTGGAAGACAATGCCGAAACAGTTACCTCATATTTTATCACTCAGGGTAGTTCAAAAGGTATCATGTCACAAACGGCATCAACAAAAATGTTGGAATAGTCGTATCAATGCCATTTGAACATCATACAGCTTTCCAGTACTGGTGGATTGAATGAGCCATGCTGTGAAACAGAACTCATGCCCTTCAAATGTTCTGGCTGTCTGGAGTTATTTAGATACAGTCCCAAATGCAATCCACATGCCAAAACTCCAGCACCAGTAGCATTAGACGATTGGTTTTGTAAACCGCTGGCAAAATGTCTCTTGGACATTGTGTGGAAGGTAAACAAAACAGCTGGTAGCCCGTGCCAAGCCCAGGCCCAGAGCTAGCATCTTCATTCGACGATTGCCAACAGTTAGGGGAAATTTCGAGCAGTTTGGACTCAAAGGCTGCCATGATGTTTGTAGAAAAACTGGCACAGAGACACTTATTGTGGGATAGGATTATAGTTTCATGTGACTGAAGAATTTAATATTTTGCAAGGGCCCCTTTTACCTGATGGTATACAACACTGCCAAAGACTCTGGTTGTGGTGAATTTATACAAATGTGCTAGCAAAACTTGTGCATAGGATTTCTCTAAGACAATGTGCTTTTGAGTTTAAATGCTACTCAAATAATTACTATTAAAATAGAGAGAATAACACACATTTAATGAAATCGTTTTCCCCCCCCTGACACACACACGCACACAGTAAATATCTCTATGGCAGGTCCATTTGATATACTCTGGGGGTTTTGCTGATACCTCCAATGAATCTCACATGGACAGGAAGTGACTAGAAGCTTTGAAGGTCTGTGATTTCAGGCATGGTGTATTTATCACTTCAACCTGTATGAAGCCATGATCAGGCAGCCATGATCAGGCAGCAAGGAGACAGAGAGAGAAAGAGAGAGGACCAGTGAAGGAGGAATGTTAATCACACCTCAGAAAGAAAAAGGGAACATGTGTGACAAAGGAAAGGAAAGGATGGAAAACACATGTCCCATTTCACACGTACTTACCTTTCCCTTCAAACTCCTGCCAGACTAGGGGGGGAAAAAATCAGCACAGGTGGAACCCTTTAACGTGTAAATGTTTGATGAAGGATGCCAACGCTTTTGATATAATTTACACAAAGCACACCTTGAAGAGATTGAGTTGTGGGTAGCGTGTTAGGCCTGAAGCTTTTCTATGAAGTTGTCACTGTAGAGTTTTGCTCTTTCCTTGGTCCGTACTGTGCTTGCATGCACCAGACATTTTAGGTGATACTAATTCGTTTTTATACTTTTTATAGCTCAACTTAGACCGATGATGAGCTTGACGAAGTTAACATAGGCACTCTTGGAAGGACACTTCAAAAATAGATTTGTGTTGGAGTTGAAAAGTTACGTTTCTGACTGAAAACATGTCTGTGTAAGATACGTGTAACTTATTTCACTTGCCAACCAAGTGTCACATGCTTTGAAGCGAGCAAATTCAAGAACAGAACACTGGCCATTTTATATATAGAGAGAGAATGACCTCTTTCTAATGGCACATAGAGAATGTCATCTGGCCGCTATATCTAATTATGGGAACCGTTGCAGTTTGAAAAGCGTCTTGGGGCTGTATGGGATTAAAAAAGGGACATTTAAATGCAGAGCACTTTGAAAATGACAGATTCTTCAAAATACTTTCCATAGACGTTATCACTTTTCTGGCGCATCGCAATGCAGTCCTCTTTCGCTAGCTACAACTCGTTACGTTCATCTTATGCTTTGAGAGGCCAGTCTGGCATGTTGAGTTTAGCAAGCCTCAGTGAGAAATAAAATTAGAATTTTTTAGTTCCCTTCTTTCTCGGTTGTAAACATGATTTTCTTTCCACTTTTTTTTCTCCTATCTATTTTCTGCAAAAGGCACATTCAGAAATATTCGGACCTGACACAGAGCGACTCTTGTCCTAAAAATACAGCTAAGGCCTTGTCGTTATTGCCATTTTTATTTAGAAGGTAATTTTGCCCTGAAAAGACCAGTGTGAAGGCTAGTCATTCAGCGAAAAATCATTAGCATAAAGCTGGTGTCAACACTGAGGAGAGGAGCTTCCTGTCTTTTTGTCTGCAACAAGATGGGAATAGAAACTTAAGACATGTTTTATCCTGCCCCTTCCTCGAACTACTGTGACAATAATCGACAGGAAGCAAAACTATACCACATGAACTGCAGTCAGCTCCGTTTTAGGAAAACAGTCACCATCGAAGAAAGAGAGGATGTTGGAGCTGTTGCACAGAAACTGGAAACTGGCAAATCTATAGTTGTAATTACACATGTTCTGAAATGTAGAGTAAGCAGTATGATCAGCTGCTGTATGTGCAGACTATATTACGGAAATGTTAGGTTATAACGAACTGGGCTTAAAGTGGGTACTGCACATGTACAATGTACACAGTTCTTAGTGTGCAGATGACGCAAAATAGTACAGATGGTTAAAGATTCTGTCATTATTAAAATGCAATATAACTCAATAATGTTTTGGAGACAGGGTACTACAGTATCATGTTATGCTATTGCATGATACGACCAATGTCTTTACAAAATTCGAAGCACACAAGTTAGGCAAACTGTGAATGTCTAGACAATCCTGGTCTGTCTTTGATAAGTGTTCTCTCCAAAACCCATTCCACTTGTTTTTGCCTGTTAAAACAACCCGGATGATTTGTATTCAAAGGCTCACTCTTCTTCACTTGCTCTGGCTTGCTAATTATTATTTGATTGCTCATTAGCCGTTGTGTTCGCCACGTTGCCGTTCTGTAAACAAGACATTTGTGCATCTGGTAATGAAACCTTTTTTGATTTGGTGATGTGAAAAGAACAATCACCTCACGGGAATTACCAAAGCCTTGCCAACATTCTTTATTTAAAAAGTAAATTAAACTCTATTTAGAATATACATATGTATATACTTTAACTTTAAATATGCGTGCCAGTACAGCTCAAGTAACTATGTAGACAAAAAAAAAAACATATGAGAAAAAAAACATAATTTTCATTAAAGCTTTAAACCGAACCCCCCCCCCACCCCCCCACCCCTGATTTTCTTGCAGTCTCTCCGCTAGATACACCCTGCCTCCCCTCTCTTACAAGTTATGATGTGAGGATGAAGGCTCTTTCCCATGCAGTAATGACTGTATACCAAGATATCAAGGGCCCGCTCATGACAATCCCATTTTCTGTGTAATTTCATGGTTGTCTTCTTGAATGAAGATATTGGCTGCTCTGAGGCAGGAGGTCAGGAGTCTCCTGCTCCATTTCAGTATTGTTCCAGAGCATGTTTCCTTTCAGTTGATGAAAAGTAATTCATCATTTACACCCCTGAATTCTGCCAGTTTTTTCCCTTTCTTTTTCTTGTAAGAACTTTAATTTATTTTATTTCTCTCTTTTTTATCCCTGTGGTACCTTGGCGGTGCTGAAAGAGATATATAGGTTCAATACAACACCAGGCCAGCGATCCTGGGAGCAGGTTAGGCCTCGCAGGCCCCAGACTAGCCCTTTCTCATGATAGAGTTTGTCACCTCTCTACCTCTGGAAGTCAAATCCTATCAACTCAGGCATCCTTCAGAATCCCCAAAGTGGCTTTGGCACCCAGTGGGGCATGTGAGCTTAAAATTGATTTTCTTTTTCTTTATTTTTTAAGCGATCTGCCAAATTCCCTTAAGGGACGTCGTTGACAGCCAGCAGACCCTCAACCTATCACAAAGCAGTGCTCGTATAAAAGACACCTAAGGAACTTCCTCCATGGTTCCAGAAGCCGGAGGGGCAGGAGGTTTCTGACATGTTGAGAGAGGGGTGCTGTTGCTAAGAGACCAGTTATTTTTCATCCATGCACAAAACCCCCTTTACCTCGCGCTTGGCCTCCTGACTGCTCTGCCACAGTGAAATTAATTGACTCAAAGGCCCCCCAAACACACTTTTAATTGTGTTTTGTTTCATCACCAGCTTCCTGTTGGAAAAGTCCAAACTTCTCGTGGATGGATGTAAGTGTTTCTTCTCTTCTCTATGCTTTCCTCACTCCCTCGCTTTTCTTCTGAGAAACATTGTTTCTTCGTGTAATCTGATGGAACATCACTCAGTGATAATACTTGGTTTCTTTTAATCATCTGAATTTCTTAGCATGCAGGCAAAGGAAGTCGAAGTTGCAGTGACAAAAAGGGAGCGGGCGTGTGTTTGAACATGAATTAAAGTAAAGCTGCTTCTGGCTGGGGATTGAACCTCAAGCGATTTTTACACTGTAGCCAACCAGCTGGCCTCGGTATGTGTCCAGAGTCCAATCAAGGAACCGTTTAATAATATGAAAAAAGGGAAATCTTGAGAGAGTTAAAGACAGCACCTGATCATCCTTGCTCATCAAGACACTGCTTTCCCCGTTACCCTTGTGAATAATATCACTGTACCGGCTCCCATTGAATCACAGATTAAGTAATTCCCAAGTACTTAAGAATACAATGAGCTAAGATTGGTATCATCAGTAAATTACACCTAGGTTCAGCTATAATCAGAACCCCGCTCCTTGACATTAAATAAAGGGAAACTTTCTCATAGCCGGAGCTAGTATATCTCAATTGTCCAGCACCTACATTCTTATAGCCCCCCCTGACACCCATCTCCCTCTCAGACCTGATTTGAAGCGAAAGCCTGTGTCATATTTTTCTTCATTAAACAATTTTGCTTTGTGTCTTTCATTTGACGAAAATATGCCTGTGCCCTCAGCAAACAAACAAACACACACACACACACACACACACACACACAGTTGCCACATCTTGCACATCTTTGCCTCGGAGCCAGCTAAGGACCCAGGTGTCACTGAAGAGGCTAGGAGGGCATCCAGAAGGGAATAGCTCCTGAAGTTGCTGTGCGTGAACAAATCATGTGAGCTTGTGCGTTAAAGAAATACATGCACAGATGGATTTGGGGAGGAGCACAATTCGATATCCTTCAGCAAAATTAAAGATAGTTGGCAGATAGCGGACTTTTAGGCCAGGATTTTACTACAGTTTTAGTGATGATTTTTAATGGCTACATATTAAGTAATGTAACAGTGAGATACAGTGGTAGGCTATACAACTCATGTTTGCCTATTCTTTAGGGTTTAAGTGTACATCTCCTATTTTTCCTGCAAATAAAAAACATTTGAATAGTCTTTGAAATTAATTAGGCTGAAGTAGGGCCTAGTATGCTAAAGCCAGCTAGTGTGATTCGAGTGGAGTAGTGTTGCCTGTGCCTGGGCCCATTTCTAGCCCTATAAATAGATATATTATCCCTCCAGAGGCTTCCAATCCTATTGCACAGCTGTGGGATGCAGATTTGTTTTAGGAGAAGCTGTGCTACCTGTTATGTGGGGCTGGGGAGATGAGCAACGTCAGGTGAATAATTTTCTGCTGTGCATGAGGGGATGGGCTGGGGCATTAGGAGAGAGCCTGGGCGAGACTGGGCTCCACAGCCTGAAACACACACACACACACACACCACAACCTGGCCACACACATGCGCCCGCACACACACACAGCTGCCTGGCCCTCTTCCCTCTCTTGTGGAGACTTTCACAGGGTGTGATGCCCATTAGGCCTCCTGCGCTAGGTTAGCCGTCTCTGCATTACCGACTCATTTCATACATTAAGTGCTATACCTTCAGGACCGGCCAACACTGTGAAAGCTGTTTGGACTATATTTCTCTCTCTCAACATGCTCTCTATTGCTCTCACCTCAACCTAAACCACCACCGTGCTAAGTTTCACTTTATCAGGACGGATGAATAGGACTGGAGGAGCGCCAGTGGGTTTGGGAATCAGGCTCTGTGGTGAGGTTTTAGTGGAGTCATATTCCAGTAGGAAATAGCATCGCTCTGGCTCCGAAGCTCATGCAGGTATGCTCTCCTTAATAGATTTAACACGGGCAACATGCTGTTGGTGGGCTGCACACTAACCTCCATCACCTCACCATGATACCCAACAAGACGCATGAAATCAGCTAGCTAAGACTTCCCCTTATCAGTACTTTTCTGGCATTTCTCTACTTCCAACTGGATATTTCCAAGGTAATATTATTCCGGCTTATCATTTTAAACTGAAACTCGATTTTCTTGCTGACTGTGTGTCATAGCGAGCGATAGTGCTGCTGAGGCACAAGTGCATCGTTGTCTATTCTCACGGGATGCCAGGCAGTGAACTTGCCGTAACTGCCATGTGCTGTCCTGCAGCCACTGATGAGTCTGAAATCTTTAATTGAGGTGGTCTTCATATCCCCACCCTTTTTGGATCCAGTCACTGTCATCTTGTACTGGAGCAGAGCTATGGCTTTAGGCGGGAAAGTGGGAAATGCGATCCCCCCACAAAACAGAGATAAAAAAATGTAATACTTCCACATTTTCCACAGCTTCTTTCATCATTATTCAAAAATTAGTTTTTAATGCAATGAGTAGTTCCAATCATGTTAAGGTCTGCATGATTCAGATAGTATCATAATTACAATTAGATTACATTACCGCAATCAGAGAAAGGGTATCGTTAAGAGAAAGAATATAAATTGCTTTAGTTTTACAAGTACTGAGCAAGCAGAAATTTGAATTAATCTCCATTTAAACATCTTCTTCTCTTAGAGAACTGCAAAGCATGCTAGTTTCTTCCAGGCCATCAATACAAATTAAGGGGAGAAGTATGAATTTTCTGAGGGTCTTAACATTTAAGTTTTTTTTTCACGCTAGTAGCCTAACTTACATTCCGTTTCTGAGTACTCGGGCACTTTTGATAGTGAGGAACTTACTTGCGGGTAAGATATAATTCATTAGCCTATTTTAAATAAGAGTCATTCTACTACCTCTGTGTGTCAAAAGCGTGAGTGAATCTGTCATCCATGTTAGCCAGCAACGTCCTCTCCAACGTCCTCTAACGCCAAAGTGTTTCAAGGAAGAAAGCAACGGTTGAGTCGTCACACACTCAGTGTGGATAATCCCAAACTGTGGTACATAAAAATAGAACCATTACTTGTAAGGGATACATAATACCCTCAGTCAACTGCTTGATCAATGATTAGGAGGAGTAAAGCAACTAAGCACCAATGGATTAAGTCTCCAGTTCGTCCCAAAGCACCCTATTCCCTATATAGTATACTACTTTTGACCAGGCCCAACACTGTATACTACAGTTTCCATTAGAGTTGACAATGCTTCTCAGCTTCTCAGATAATGTGTTGTTATTATCTACACAAATGACAGTTCCATGCCTCTTTGCTCTTCAGAGTGGCTGTATTTACATGGACGGAAGATATAAAACAAGCGGTTCTGTATCCACGACGAGGAGCAATTAATAATAGAGATGATTGGCTTGCTAATGCTTCAAATCTGCATAACTTTATGGGTTTGCTACTACTGAATACGTCTTTATATCAATTACCTTTTTCTGCTATCCTCTCTTTCTACAATCTCCTTGCTGGACCACAGTTTGAGATTAATGCCTGCTTCTAAATTACCACCCATGCTACACATTTATCAGCTACCAGAACAATCCCGCACATTTATCCCTCCACTAAGTGCCAGAATATTCATGAATAAAAATTGTAATTTTGTCTGGGTCCTATTGATGAAATGGGATTTATTTCGTTTTGCACATAACTTTTTTTTATCATGAGTTTCCATTTAGCAACTTAGGACTACTTTATCTGTTGTGGGATAGAAAATCACTTAACTTCTTTGTAAATGCAGATTAATATGTAAGGTAAAATAGTATGATGCATTACCGTTTCACAATGCAATTGTGTCGTCTTTATTTGTACGCCATGGTGCATAAGCTAATAATACAAACCCATTCAAGACTTGACATTCAGTAATGATTAGAGGAGTAAACTAACAAAGCTCCTGAATAAAATGACTTTCTAAATCAGTACAGCCAGAGAAAATAAGAAAAACCTCAGGGGTTTAGTCCCAAACGGTGCAGAAGTCACCCTGTTCCCCGTATAGTGCACTACTTTTGACCAGTGCCCCCATAGGGCTCCGGTCAAAAGTAATGCACTACATGGGGGATATAGGGTGCCATTTGGAATGCATCCAATGAATTTTGGTCCTTGTGCATGCATGCTCAACACCCTTCTTAATAAGCCATTAGGAAAGAGTGAAGATGTTATGAGAATGCGCTCTGGCCTTTGTTCTGCGTCTGTCATGGCATTGACTTCCTCTGACACGACGCTACAATGCATGACGGATCAAAGTAATTAAAGTTCCAATAATTTACCTTCCTCTGTTCCGTGTCAAGTCAGCTAGCTAGACAGACCGACCCGGGCTCTCTGGCCGTTATTGATTCCCCTAACGCCATCAGAGCATGATGCTGAAACAGAAGTGTAGGAGTTTTTTTATAATTTAAAAAAATATATATTTTATTTAACCAGGTAGGCCAGTTGAGAACAAGTTCTCATTTACAACTGCGGCCTGGCCAAGATAAATTAAAGCAGTGCAACAAAAACAACAACACAGAGTTACACATGAGATAAACAAACACACAGTCAATAACACAATAGAAAAATCTGTATACAGTGTGTGCAAATGAAGTAAGGAGGTAAGGCAATAAATAGGTCATAGTGGCGAAGTAATTACAATTTAGCAATTAACACTGGAGTGATAGATTTCCAGATGAGGATGTTTGCAGTAGAAATACTAGTGTGCAAAAGAGTATAAAAAACTAAAACAATTATGGGATGAGGCAGTTGGCAGTTGGTTGGATGGGCTATTTATAGATGGGCTGTGTACAGCTAAAGCGATTGGTAAGCTGCTCTGACAGCTGATGCTTAAAGTTAGTGAGGGAGATATAAGTCTCCAACTTCAGCGATTTTTGCAATTTATTCCAATCATCGGCAGCAGAGAACTGGAAGGAAAGGCGGCCAAAGGAGGTGTTGGCTTTGGGGATGACCAGTGAAATATACCTGCTGGAGCGCGTGCTATGGGTGGATGTTGCTATGTTGACCAGTGAGCTGAGATAAGGTGGAGCTTTACCTAGCAATGGATGATAGATGACCTGGAACCAGTGGGTTTGGCGACGAATATGTAGCGAGGACCAGCCAACGAGAACATACAGGTCGCAGTGGTGGGTAGTATATGGGGCTTTGGTGACAAAACGGATGGCACTGTGATAGACTGCATCCAATTTGCTGAGTAGAGTGATGGAGGCTATTTTGTTAATGACATCGCCGAAATCAAGGATCGGTAGGATAGTCAGTTTTACGAGGGTATATTTGGTAGCATGAGTGAAGGATGCTTTGTTGCGAAATAGGAAGCCGATTCTAGATGTAATTTTGGATTGGATATGCTTAATGTGAGTCTGGAAGGAGAGTTTAAAGTCTAGCCAAACACCTAGGTATTTATAGTTGTCCACATATTCTAAGTCAGAACCGTTCAGAGTAGTGATGCTAGTCGGGCGGGCGGGTGCATGCAGCAATCGGTTGAAGAGCATGCATTTTGTTTTAATAGCATTTAAGAGCAGTTGGAGGCCACGGAAGGAGAGTTGTATGGCATTGAAGTTCGTTTGGAGGGTTGTTAACACGGTGTCCAAAGAAGGGCCAGATGTATACAGAATGGTGTCATCTGCGTAGAGGTGGATCAAAGAATCACCCGCAGCAAGAGCGACATCATTGATATATACAGAGAAAAGAGTCGGCCTGAGAATTGAACCCTGTGGCACCCCCATAGAGACTGCCAGAGGTCCGGACAACAGGCCCTCCGATTTGACACACTGAACTCTATCTGAGAAGTAATTGGTGAACCAGGTGAGGCAGTCATTTGAGAAACCAAGGCTGTTGAGTCTGCCGATAAGAATACGGTGATTGACAGGGTCAAAAGCCTTGGCCAGTTCGATGAAGAAGGCTGCACAGTACTGTATTTTATTGATGGCGGTTATGATATCGTTTAGGACCTTGAGCGTGGTTGAGGAGCACCCATGACCAGCTCGGAAACCGGATTGCATAGCGGAGAAGGTATGGTGGAATTCGAAATGATCGGTGATCTGTTTGTTCACTTGGCTTTTGAAGACTTTAGAAAGGCAGGGCAGGATGGATATAGGTCTGTAACAGTTTGCGTCTAGAGTGCCTCCCCCATTGAAGAGGGGGATGACCGCGGCCGCTTTCCAATCTTTAGGAATCTCAGACGATACGAAAGAAAGGTTGAACAGACTAGTAATAGGGGTTGCAACAATGGCGGCAGATAATTTTAGGAAGAGAGGGTCCAGATTGTCTAGCCCAGCTGATTTGTAGGATCCAGATTTTGCAGCTCTATCGGAACATCATCTGTCTGGATTTGGGTGAAGGAGAAGCGAGGGGGGGCTTGGGCCAGTTGCTGCGGGGGGTGCAAAGCTGTTGGCCGGGGTTGGGGTAGCCAGTTGGAAAGAATGGCCAGCTGTAGAGAAATGCTTATTGAAATTCTCGATTATCGTGGATTTATCAGTGGTGACAGTGTTTCCTAGCCTCAGTGCAGCGGGCAGCTGGGAGGAGGTGCTCTTGCTCTCCATGGACTGTACAGTGTCCCAAAACTGTTTGGAATTAGTGCTGCAGGATGCAAATTTCTGTTTGAAAAAGCTAGCCTTAGCTTTCCTAACTGACTGTGTATATTGGTTCCTGACTTCCCTGAAAAGTTGTATATCGTGGGGACTATTCGATGCTAGTGCAGTATGCCACAGGATGTTTTTGTGCTGGTCAAGGGCAGTCAAGTCTGGAGTGAACCAAGGGCTATATCTGTTCTTAGTTCTAAATTTTTTGAAAGGGGCATGCTTATTTAAGATGGTGAGGAAATCACCTTTGAAGAACAACCCGGCATCCTCTACTGATGGAATGAGGTCAATATCCTTCCAGAATACCCGGTCCAGGTCGATTAGAAAGGCCTGCTAGCAGAAGTGTTTTAGGGAGCGTTTGACAGTGATTAGGGGTGGTTGTTTGACAGCGGACCCTTAACGGACGCAGGCAATGAGGCAGTGATCGCTGAGATCTTGGTTGAAAACAGCAGAGGGGTATTTTGCGGGCAAGTTGGTCAGGATGATATCTATGAGGGTGCCCATGTTTACGGATTTGGGGTTGTACCTGGTAGGCTCCTTGATAATTTGTGTGAGATTGAGGGCATCTAGCTTAGATTTTAGGATGGGCGGGGTGTTAAACATATCCCAGTTTAGGTCACCTAACAGTACGAACTCTGGCGATAGATGGGGGGCAATCAATTCACATATGGTGTCCAGGGAACAGCTGGGAGCTGAGGGTGGTCTATAACAAGCAGCAACAGTGAGGGACTTATTTCTGGCAAGTTAGATTTTTAAAAGTAGAATCTCGAATTGTTTGGGCATAGACCTGGATAGTATGACAGAACTATGCAGGCTATCTCTGCAGTAGATTGCAACTCCGCCCCTTTAGCAGTTTTATCTTGACAGAAAATGTTGTAATTGGGGATGGAAATTTCAGAGTGGGAGGGAGAGGGAGGAAGAAGGGAAAAATTATCTTAATTTTTATAACTTTCTGTGCTGTTATGGTAAGGATTCATATGTTACTCACATGCACCTATGTTAATGACATGTATCCAGCTATTAATGGGATAGTTCACCCAAATTACAAATTTGCTTAAGCAGTCTATGGCCAATCAATGGAGAGTCTATGGATAAACATAAATTGTATATTGCAGTCTATCCTTGTCCATAGGCTCCTTTTAGGGTAAGGAATCAAATAAGGGATTTCGAGATGTGGCTGAACTACCCTTTAAGTTGCTAGAGTGGCTAGAGTGTCTGTATCATTTTGTCTCTCTCACCTTGTTTAACTTTGGAATCCCAGAAAGACTCAGCTTTACCCACAAATCCACAGGAGATTTAGACATACAGATTTAGACATCTTGCCTGATGATTTTGGAAACTTAGGGATTGTAAAAATCACTATCAGCTAGGAGGAAGGAATAATTCTGTCTGGTGTCTCGGAGTGGGATTGACGTGCTGCTTCTTATAGAGAGAGAGACTCCACGTGTGTCCAAGCTTCATGAAGGCCTATAATCAAGGCCTAGTCAGAAAAACTTCACTCTACTTTCCGTCTAGGTTATCCCGTTCAGGCTCTCCACCAGTTCTGTAACAGTAGACATGACAATGTGACATTGTCATCTCGATTTTCAGCAGGTTTGAGTGGTACGGGGGGTAAGCCTTCAAAAGGAGCTTCCTCCTCTCCTCCCTGATGAAAGCTAAACGGTGAAGTATTCCTGTTCTCTGGTATGATTAGTGTGTCACACATTTAAAATGCCATATTAAGTAATCCCGTCCTTCAGGCTTTACTTTACATCCTCCACAGGTATTAACTTAGAGAATAAGCCTAAGCTATTTGGAAAGTAGAGGGGATACATATAAAGATCTGGCACTTCATGTTTCAAATTCGATCTGCCTGGTAGGTGTGATATTCAACTGCCGTAGAAGAAGACGTATGCAGTACAGATAGTGGTGGAGTGAAGCAGTGTAGCTCTAGTTCTTACTGCTACACAAACTAGGTTCTGTCTGATATATCATCTGTGCACATGCTTTCTTTAAACCTTAACTTTGGTTATCTCAAAGATTTAGTCGAGCTTTGTAGGATATGTAATGATGTTCAAACTTAAATTAGTAAACTACTACAAATTAGACAAATTCATAAAATACAACAAAATCCTTGTCATCATTGCAAATAAAACATAGGCCTTCTGTGCAAAGTAAATCATCACATCACTAGTACACATTGGTGAATTGTGCGTACTACAATGTATTTTGTTCTTCATACAAGCATCAAATACTATGTGAGATGGTGAGGCAATAACATTGTATTCCTCTTGGAGAGGAGGTCAAAGCCCTGTGGCCCTTGAATCGCTAATTACCATCATATGAATGTGTCATGTTATTCATTATTTGTGGTCACATGGGCTGCTCCTGTCTAGACAAACTCATCATTTCAATGCCTGTTTTTTTTGTTGACTGGGATCAGATCACTGTTGCTATTGGGGATCTCTACCCTCCAGGCTGTGAGTATGGGGTGACGGGGGTGGGGTGGGGGGGTGGGGGTGGGGGGGGGGAGGGGGGGGGTTGATGTGACGGGGGGGTTACATTCATTTTGGTTTATTGTAGCAGCAGTCAATGGCGACTAGCTGGAATCAACACAGCAAGTTATCATTATACTACCATACCATATTTATAAAGCATCTTATTAATGGTAGGCAATAGTATTATAATTATAAAAAGAGGAAGGTTTTATGAGCAATGTCATACAACTGGAAAAGTTCAGTCTCTTGTCTCTCTCTTTCTGTCCTTCGCTCTCCCTATTCCTCTCTCTGCCTCTCTTCCGGGCAATAGTCTTGTTTTTCTTTTTTCAGATTCAGATTCAGTACGAAGAAGAGGTGGCAGATGAGGCTTAATTCTCAGAAAACAAATACCCATTTGGTTTCGTTGCATCACTGAACATTGTCTATCCAACATTGGCCTGTTACATTTTAACCCGGGGCACCAAAAGACCGCAAGCAATGGAGTAACTACAGCACATGTTACCACTGTTTGCAAATATTCTGTCACTGATTTTTCATAATTATTGTATAGGACATGGTTTAATTAAGGAAGGAAATTATTCATATAATTTGCAACACAGTATATTTTCTATAATAATAGTTTTGTTAATTTCTTCAACAGGCCTTAACAGAATATTAATTAGTCTATACAGTTTACAACAGGTACTCTAATCTTACACTATTTTTATACAACAGAGACTAAACAACTAACATGGAAAGCCATGTTACTTCATATTTGTCTCTGACAATAAAAAACGAATATGGATTACGCTGCTTTATTTAATTTCCATCGCTAAAAGCTTAGCTCAAATTCATATTATGAGCATATCTGCTCGATTGGATGATTCAAACCTCGACCAACGCTTACACCTGCTTGAGGGAATTAGGTTGAAACCTTAGTAAATGTTTAAACCTGTCAAACAAATGAGATAAACGCATTCAGAACCTGCTCAACTGTTCATCAGTTTAATTCCATCTGTGGGAATCATTCCCTTCCCTGCCCACACCTGCGCAGCTACAGCTAGGGTAGTCCCTAGTCCCTGCAACTGACTTCCTGAGTTTCTTGCAAAGGAAATCTCTCAATGGTGGGTGTTGAGGCACAGTCAAAGGCAATAAAAAATCTGATGCAAGGTCATGAAGCTCAGCCCATGCACCCAGGACTGATACCATTAGACTAGAGAGGGCCAAGTACTGAGCCCTGACTCCCCCTGTCCCCGCTATCCATTATTAAAGCGGCCAGTCTAGCCTCCACTGTTCAGGGGTGTCAGATGGGGGACTGATGAACAGAGCAGAGCAGAGCGTGGCCCTGCTAAAGACAGTAAGCGGATGTTAACTTCCCACTGAGAGAATTTCTCCAGGTCGAATGCAAAACGTTCCACTAATCATCCGCGCCATGAAAGTGCCAGCTGCGGCCCGTGGTAGGAATATCATTCTCATAGACCTCGTATCGAGCTTTTAGCTAAATGAAAAATCTGCCGTAGCCTAGGGAGAAGGCAGTGAGAAGATAAGAAGGAAGAGTGTTTACTAAGAAGTGAGCAGGGAGAGTCTTTGCAATTAGAAGGAAAAAAATCCTCCCTTCCCTTCTTCTGTGAAGTAAAAATCGTATATAGGAAACCATTAAGGTTTAGTGAGGGAGACGGAATGTACACAGGAAAAATAAGACTAGAGAGAGAAGACCAATGTATTTCGTTTGTGACAAGTTCTTATGGGTTCATTAATTTAACATTTCACTCTCTACCTTCCGTCCTGAGGGCAGAGCAATGTGATTTGTTATTCTATTGTTCTTGAGTTGCTCCCTGCCTCCCTCTTTCTCGGTCTACGCTGCGATACTCCATTAACACCCAGACTCATAATCCTCTGTCTTAAACTACTTTGGAAATAATCAAATTGCATTGCTTAATATTGTGCCTAGGATTGTCACCATTGACTGACACCTTTGTTGCTACAAATGAAATAATCAGTTTGAAGGCAAGGCGGTGTGATTGTCTCTCAGGGGCTGGAAATAGGGGTGATGGGGGTGGGGGTAGTAGTAATCCTATGAGACACTTTGGCCTAGTGTTGCGCTAGCTCTCACCTAAGGGTAATGGATCTCTATTAATCCTCTATTACTGACATCTGTAAAAACTGAGCTTTGAGCCAAACATGGCTAACAAGGGCAATGTATTTGGAAGTCACTACTACGGGCTCCCTCTGGACTGTGGACTCTCATTACAGAGCTATCAGGCCATTCTGTCTGTCCGGACACGGGAGGGAATACTGAAATAACAATTAAAAAGAGGCTCTGACTGGCTGCAGTCACCCCACCATTACATAGAGCTGTTAGCTAGGGGGATTGGGACCAGGCCATCCTTCGGGTGCCCTTCTGGAGCAGTTAATCTTGACCACAGCCAGCTCTCTGATCTGTCTGGAGACAATGGAAGCGTCCCGAATGGCACCCTATTCCTTATATATGGCACTACTTTTGACCTGGGTGTCATTTTGGATGCACACAATGCCGCTGTGCATGAAAAGGCAGCTATGTGGGAAAGACTGTGTTTATTTTAACCCCATAGCTAATTCATTTTGAAAAACTCTTGATTTGGGTTGAGAGAGATGGAAATGGAATCAAAGTGGCTGTTGGAGGAGCAAGGAAACCTACAAATTGTGTACTATATATATATAGTATATATACTATATACTATATATATATATATATATATATATATATATATATATATATATATATATATATATATATACACATATCTTAGAGATATCATGGAGTCGTCCTTGATTTCTGATGCTTTTTGGTTCCATCTTAATCAAACAAACCCTGTCTTTGTCCCAAATGACTCCCTATTCCCTACTTTTGACCAAGGCCCATAGGGCTCTACTGCACTTTGTGGGAAATGGAGTGCCATTTGAGACACAGACCAGGAGTCTCTGGATGGACCGAGACAATTCTGCATCCTTTCTAAGGGAGCTCTGCACTCTGTTTTATTGTGAGGAAGGAAGACATTGACTGTGTCCAAAATGTACCCTATTCCATATTTAGTGTCCCTATGGACCCTGGTCAAAGTATTCCACTTTGGAAACAAGCTATAGTGTGAAGAAGTAGTTCAAAGGGATAACTGTGATTATCACTTAAAGGGATAGTTCACCCAAATTACGAAATAACATATTGGTTTCCTTACCCTGTAAGGTATGACAGCAATCCATGCTTTGGTTTAGTTTCCCTGGCACTGTTTTCACATGCTAACCTTTTAGCATTTGTGACACAAATCCTATTCAAGTCATGGGACCGATTTTAGCATTTTCGCTCATAGTGTTCAAATCGTCTATGTGACTTTGATGAGCTTCACAATCAATTTTAGATACTTTGTTGATTTGGAACTGATGAGTGAAAAATGAAAATATCGGTCCCATGACTTGATGTCAACGATGTATTGGAGGCGAAGTCAGGTGCAGGAGAGCAGAGTATAATGAACAGGCGCACTTTTATTATAGTTCCAAAAAACGAGAGCACTACATAAATCAAACACGCTCCAAAAACGGAACATAAAAGTAAAGCGCGTAAACTAACACCACATAACATGAAACAATTACACACAAAACATGATGTGAACCAGAGGGTTAAATACAAGTAGATTGATTGGGGAAATTAAAACCAGGTGTGTATGGAAACAAGACAAGACAAATGCATATGAGAAATGGAGCGGCGATGGCTAGAAGGCCGGTGACGTCGATCGCCGAACGCCGCCCGAACAAGGAGAGGAGCCGACTTCGGCGGAAGTCGTGACACTTGAATGGGATTTGTGCCACAAATGCTAAAACGTTAGAATTTGGAAGCAGTGCCAGGGCAACTAAACCACAGCATGGAATGCTGTCATACATTTAACGGACGCTCTTCTCCAAAATGACCAAAGTAGGGTTAAGTGCCTTGCTTAAGGGCACGTCTACAGATCTTTCACCTATTCGGTTCTGGGATTTGAACCAGCAACATTTCAGATAGTGGCCCAACACTCTTAACCACTAAGCTACATTGTCTATGGACTGCTTACACAGTAAGGAAACCAATGCGTCATTTTTTTATTTAGCTGAACTATCCCTTTAACACAGAGGCATAAGATAGTGGCAGTCTTGTTCAACATTATTTGGATCTTGACATGGACCATTTATTTTTGTTTTGCTTTAGAGAGGGAATTCGGAGAGGGAATTGGAGCTAAAGTCAAAGTGTGTAGGAGATTCCAGACAGACACTGGGGAAACATGGTCTTAACTCTTTTCACATTCTATTATGATTGATTCTGCTCCAAAGTTATAGTTTTGGATTAGGTAATTGGTTGAATGTTGATCTGGGCGTTAAAGTGGACAATAGATCCTCTGAAAACCATCAAACTTTTGGTCAAAAATAGACCAAAATGTGACATTTCAATTTACTATATATTTTTTAAAAGTACGGATTGAATTTGTGTATTCGTCCATGAAGAAGTTACAATAAAGAGTGGGTACCATCCATTTTCCTTCCCCCAAAAGGCAAAGCCAACTCTAGTTGCCTTGTTGAAACACAGGAGCCAGCCGGATGCATACAGTCCCCTCTGTTAATAAACCATTCATCCCCCTGACACTTCTGTCATAATGCTTTAGATAAAATACAGAAAAAGCGACCCGACTTAGAATAAGTCCATCACACTCGAGCTCCCTCTGATGCTGACCGTATGTAGGCTGTCAAACAATGTAGCAATACTCAGTGTGATGGCGCTTAATCCAATTGGCATTGAAGCCAAACTTGTAAACTAATCTATGCATTAGCCCGGCTGGCACAGCGAGCCCACTTGGTCCTCTGGAACCTGAGTTTAAGAGCTGTTTTGCGGCGAGTGATAAGCACGCCCAAGCCCTTTGGAAGAAGGTTTAGCTTATATTCTTCTCCAGTGTGATCGTTCCTAGTACATTTATCATTCTACCTGTCTCAGAGACCTAGTAAAGATTAAGGTCAGCCGAAAAAGAGCCTCCTTCTCCAGTCCTTTAAATACTTTTAAAATTCACAAGTCAAGAGGCTTAGGCTTTCTTAGCCCAAGTTTTTTTCCTAACAATGAGATATTCTAATATGTAACATAAGAATAGCTGACAGGAGATTTTTTTTTTACTCCTTCTCTATTTCACCCATATCAAAGTCAAATACCCATACAATTTGACAAGGGAAAGACACATGCACTAGGCAGACATGACGGACGTAAATCCTACCCAATCACGTCACATGCCTGTTTTTCCAGCCTAAAAAAAAGAGGTGCACTCAGTCACTCACTGCATCTGTCCTTCCGCATCTTCCCCAAAAATAAAGTAGGAATGAATCTTTGAATATGCAGAGATAGATCCACTGCATATGTGGTTGTTTGATAGGATTTTCAGCGAAGGCCCCTCTCTCTTTCTCTCTCTTTTGGTCTATTATGCCAAGTCGGGCATTCTCCGAGGTATAACTGCTGCCATATTTTCTAAGTTGTGTTAGTTCTAGTCCTTTTTATCACTGAATTCATTAAACTTGAGCTCTTAAGCCTAAGGCACTACAGACCTGGTAAACAGAGTAAAGACTGATGAAAATGTGGAATTGGTTATTATATTATGGGCTCATAGAATACAAGGTCCCGTGTAGCCTTTGGCGAATATGATTCCACAAACCAAAATGTGTGCTACCGTGTGATAAAAAAAAAAGGTTGAAACATGCTATACGTCAAACGTTATGTAAATATGTAATACTGTGTGAGTATATTATACTAGTCAATACATTATCAAGAAAGGTGTACATTATATCAGGATTCAGGAGTGATAAACAGCTAGAAATCGGCAAGTTAGAACTCAAAATCATAGTAATGTGGATAGCATCTCAAACTGCCGTTGCTTTGGGACTTGACATGCTATTTTGGTGATTGAATCCAATGATTATCCAAAAACTGTCTTCAATTGTGAGAGTTCCTGTACTTCTAAGAACCCATTTCAACCCGCGTTGTTCAGTACTGCGTGCATGAGTGTATGCTTTCTAGACTGTTGAGTGGAATACAACAACTAGAGGTTCAATATCAAAGGACGCTAGTCCTGATTTCAAAGCACAGAGAGGATAGAGAACAAAGTCTGTTTACAGAACAGGGATTGTGTAAATTGGGCGCGTCGCTCCTCGTTCCCATCTAGGAAACAGAAGAAGTGCTCCAGGGTAGAGTGTACATACATTTCGTAAATACTCTCTTTGCTTTACGGTAGTTCATCTCTATACCATAACTGTACTGTAAATCCCTGGCTATTATGTCCAGGACTGCATCTGACTGCAATTTCATTGTATGTAGACAGAAATGCCTTGCAGTCTTGGCTCCTATCCATTAGAGCACTATGTAAAAAATGTCATCCTTTACACAGCATCGAGGGATAGGTTTTTGGATGAATGTCAAATATTCCTCAGAATTTTTTTTATTTTTTATTTTAAGTACTTTTTCTCTGGGAATTTAGCATAAGGTCAACAGTGCCCTGGACTGCAAAGACTCTAGAGTAATACACTTGCGTAACTATGCATATTTTTCTTTATATGTTGCTGTTGTTTAAAAAATTTATATTATTGAGGAAAGAGATGCATTATATTGATGCCCATTTAAAACTCTAACTTCATCAAACTATTCTCTGATACTGCAAACGTCCATCACTCACTGCAACAGATGATCAATGTTTGACTTCTAAGATCAATTAACACAGTTTTGAAATACTTCAATATTCGGGATGCAGACAATTTTTTTTATAGTGACCATATTCAAATCTAATAAAAATGTACTAATCTAATCTTAAAGGTACAGTGGAGTCCAAAATGATTGACACCCTTCATAAAGATCAGCAAAAATTACTGTATAAAATAAATAATTCTAATAATTACTACATTGTGTGTTCCAAAAAATGTACTGTACACTAACGCAATTACTCAGAGAAAGAGATTTTGTATAACAAGTAATAAATGTTTTCCAAAAATATTGACACCCCTGTTTTCACAACTTTTCAATACCTCACCATGCGAGGATACCGACACTGAGCCTTTTTCTAAAATGTTTTATGAGTTGGAGAACACATTGGGAGGGATCTTAGACCATTCCTCCATACAGAATGCTTCCATATCCTTGATATCCTTCGTCTGTGCTTACGGACTGCCCTTTTCAATTCAAAGCACAGGTTTTCAATAGGCTTCAAGTCCGGAGACTGAGGTGGCCATTGCACAATTTTGATTTTGTGGCCAATTAACCATTTCTTTGTGGATTTTGATGTGTGTTTGGGGTTATTGTCTTGCTGGAATATCCACTTGCGGTACAGTTTCAGCCTCCTGGAAGAGGCAAACAGGATTTTGGCAAAAATGTCCTGGTACTGGGGAAAGTTCATGAAGCTGTTGACACTTAACAAGGGCCGCAGGACCAGTGGAACCAAAATAGTCCCATAAAAACAAATATCCACCACCATATTTTACAGTAGGTATGTGGTTGTTTTTTGCTCATGCATTCTCATTTTGATGCCAAACCCACCACAGCTGTGCATGGGCAAAGAGCTCTGAGAAATCATCCAAGTGAGGAAACAGCGCCCCTGTCTCAGTATGTGTAGCCCATGTATCTGATGCTATCTGGCCAAAAAGAGTATGACATGTTGTCACTGTAGCTTTTCATTGATTGATGCCAGCGAACATTTGCCCTCCCTTGATAACTGTGGGTGGTCCTGGCACAGAAGAACCACGCCCCAATGGATTTGGCTTCACACCAATCAAATCAAATCAAAAGCAAAACCTCATTGTCAGAAAACGGATCTGTTTCTTGTCTGCATGTGTTGTTGGCCTGCAGTAGTTAGCTAGCTAGCTAAATCATCCCTTTCCTAAGAAATGGATGGGGATTTGGACTTGTGGTTTTTACTTAATTCTCCTTACAAGCCAATGATTACAAAGGTGATTCTGATCCAACCATAAAACCATACATTGCGCCACTGACTTGAGATTACTGAAGTTCAATATGCATCCTAGATGTAGTAGGCTCACGTTAACTACCTAGCTAACTTAGCTGGTTCACTTTTGCCCATGCAAGGAAGTTAGGCTAGAAAGCATTTTAGCCAGGTAGCCTAGTCTAGGACAACAAAAACTAAAAGTGTGTACTACTGTATGACAGAGTCATAGACCATTTTGCCAACACGAAAGAGAAGAGGGTGGCATTGGTTTTCATGTAGTCTACAAGTAGGGGGAGTCAACATGTTTTTTCTACTTTCGCACACACACACAGAAATCCATACCATGGACAGCCACATGATATTAAGCAAAGTTGTTTGGACTAAATTGTGTTTGGTATCTTAAAGTTTTGTCACGACTTCCGCCGAAGTCGGCTCCTCTCCTTGTTCGGGCGGCGTTCGGCGGTAGACGTCACCGGCTTTCTAACCATCGCCGCTCCATTTTTACCTTTGGCTGGAGGTTTTGACGCAGTGGCGTCTGTCTGTTTTATTGCCTCTGCCTAAATAAAGTGTACGCCTGTTCACAACTCTCTGCTCTCCTGCACCTGACTCCTCCACCAGTACCGCACAACCTTGACAGAATTTCACACCACCCATGGAGTTAGCAGGAGCAGGTACCCGGGTCAGAGGAGTCGAGGAGCGCGTCCGGGAATACTCGGCAATGCTGCATGATCTCGGTGCCACGATGGATCGCGTGGTCCAGACCATGGACCGCTGGGAGAGACAGGAAGTCTCGACCAGCGCAACCGGGGGTACCTCTACCCGTCCCTCCTGGATCCAATCCCAGTGGGATGCGTCTGTCCCTTCCCAGGGAATATGATGGGACGGCAGCACGGTGCCAGGGGTTCCTATTACAGGACCTATGCCTGGCCACCGTTCAACCAGCTCCCTCAGGAAGGGAGAGGGTGTCCGCCCTCGTCTCATGCCTCTCGGGGAGAGCTCTGGAGTGGGCAAAAGTCGTGTGGGGAGAAGGAGACGCGGCGTTGGACCACTTCGAGGAGTTCACCCGCCGCTTCCGGGCCATCTTAGACCATCCGCCCGAGGGTAGAGCGGCGGGGGAACGGCTCTTCCACTTGAGGCAGGGGACGAGGAGCGCCCAGGAGTTCGCCCTGGAATTCCGGACCTTGGCCACCAGAGCAGGATGGAACGACAGGGCCCTTATCGACCACTACCGATGCAGCCTGCGCGAGGACGTCCCATGGGAGTTGGCTTGCAGGGATGCCACCATCACTTTTGACCAACTTGTGGATTTGTCCATCCGGTTGGATAACCTGCTGGTCACCCGCGGACGTCCAGAGAGGGCTCTGTCGGTTCCATCTTCCAGCACCCCGCTCCGGTGCTCATGGAGCTGGGAGGGGCTGCGCTTAGGTAAGCTGGAGGAGGGGCCTTCACGTGCACCATCTGTGGCCGCAGAGGGCACACTGCCGGTCGGTGCCGGGTTGGTCCCTTTGGGAGTCGAGGCAACAGGCAGGGCACTCTGTCGTCACCCCAGGTGAGTCTGCACCACTCTCATCCAGAGTCCTCTGTTGTCCACCTGTTTGCATAAGGCGCTCGTCGATTCAGGCGCGGCTGGGAATTTTATCGACAGAGCTTTCGCCCTTAGTTTAGGGATCCCCATTATTCCTGTGGTTAGACCTTTCCCGGTACATGCTCTGGATAGTAGACCATTAGGGTCCGGGCTAATCAGGGAAGCCACCATCTCCCTGGCCATGGTGACGCAGGGGGTTCACAAGGAGAGAATCAGTCTCTTCCTCATTGACTCTCCTGCGTTTCCCGTGGTACTAGGCCTTCCCTGGTTAGCTCATCATGACCCCACCATTTCCTGGCCACAGAGGGCTCTCACGGGGTGGTCGCGAGAGTGCTCGGGGAGGTGTGTAGGGGTTTCCGTTGGTGCTACCACGGTGGAAAGTCCAGACCAGGTCTGCGTGCGAGGTGGACGCGTCCGAGGCTGGGATAGGAGCCGTGCTCTCTCAGCGCTTAGGCACGCCACCGTAGCCCCGCTCCTGTGCTTTCTTCTCGAAGAAGCTCAGCCTGGCGGAGCGGAACTATGATGTGGGGGACCGGGAGTTGTTGGCTGTGGTTAAAGCTTTGAAGGCGTGGAGACATTGGCTTGATGGGGCTAAACACCCTTTCCTCATCTGGACTCACCACCGCAACCTGGAGTACATCCGGGCAGCGAGGAGACTGAATCCTCGTCAGGCAAGGTGGGCCGTGTTCTTTACCCGTTTTGTGTTTACCCTGTGTTTACCCCGCCCATGTTCACCTCCAGCGAGCCGCGCTGCGCCAGAAAACCAGCGCGGACCGTCACCGCAACCTCCGCCTGCCCTGCCGGAAGCTGGGTCCGTGGTTTGTGGGGCCATTCAAAGTCCTGAGGAGAGTGAACGAGGTGTGTTACAGGTTACAGATTCCCCCCGATTACCGTATTAACCCCTCGTTCCATGTGTCTCTCCTCAGGCCGGTGGTGGTTGGTCCGCTCCAGGAATCTGAGGTACGGGAGGTTCCTCCGCCCCCTCTGGACATCGAAGGGGCCCCGGCGTACTCCATTATCGCCAAGGCCCCCACACTGTAGGAGTCTTGACGATGCTGGAGTAACTTCCGGGCAGCCTCTCTCCCAGACAACGGAGAATCGAAAACCTTTACCAACTCAGCCCCGAACTCCTCCAGGCTGAAACACACCGCAGTAGTTCAGGCGAGAGCCCTCCCAGACATTAGCGTTATGAGATAGGCTATCTTCGAGCGGTCCGAGGGGAAGGACGAGGGCTGCAGCTTGAAGATGATAGAACACTGCGAGAGAAATGCCCGACAGGTTCCTGACCCTCCAGCGAAGCGTTCCGGAGGAGGTTAGCGGGGTTCTCGGGAAGGCGGTGGCCTCACAGATAATCTGCAGAATTGCTCCAGCAATGTATCTAACCTCCCTGGGCAAGGTGGGACGCTTGCTTGCGCCTAGTCAACAGCCAGTGGAATCGTGTGGCGCGAAATACAAATACCTCATAAATGCTATAACTTCAATTTCTCAAACATATGACTATTTTACACCATTTTAAAGACAAGACTCTCATTAATCTAACCACACTGTCCAATTTCAAAAAGGCTTTACAGCGAAAGCAAACATTAGATTATGTCAGGAGAGTACCCTGCCAAAAATAATCACACAGCCATTTTCAAAGCAAGCATATATGTCACAAAAACCAAAACCACAGCTAAATGCACCACTAACCTTTGATGATCTTCATCAGATGACACTCCTAGGACATTATGTTATACAATACATGCATGTTTTGTTCAATCAAGTTCATATTTATATCAAAAACCAGCTTTTTACATTAGCATGTGATGTTCAGAACTAGCATACCCACCGCAAACTTCCAGTGAATTTACTTAATTACTCACGATTAACGTTCACAAAATACATAACAATTATTTTAAGAATTATAGATACAGAACTCCTTTATGCAATCAAACATTTTCAAAATATTCCATTACCGTACTTCGAAGCATGTCAAACTGTTTAAAATCAATTTTTATGCGATTTTCTCGTAAAATAGCGTTAATATTCCAACCGGGCGACGTTGTATTCATTCAAAGAGAGAAAGAAAAACATGGAGAATTCATATGAATGCGCATCTCCAGTGTCACTGCTATCAGCCTGACCACTCACAAAATCTCCTGCTGTTTTTCGCCCAGAGACTGGAGAGACGTCATTCCACTTTATGGCGCCTTCTGAGAGCCAATGGAAGCCTTAGAAAATGTCACGTTACAGCAGAGATGCTGTATTTTCGATAGAGATGCCCAGAAGGAGAACAAATTGTCAGACAGGGCACTTCCTGTATGGAATCTTCTCAGGTTTTGGCCTGCCATATGAGTTCTGTTATACTCACAGACACCATTCAAACAGTTTTAGAAACTTTGGAGTGTTTTCTATACAAATCTACTAATTATATGCATATTCTCGTTTCTGGGCAAGAGTAGTAACCAGTTTAAATCGGGTACGTTTTTTAATCCAGCCGTGCAAATACTGCCCCCTAGCCCCAACAGGTTACGGCACAGTCATGGCGTTCTGCCAAGGTCTGGAATCCGTCCATAAGACCTCAGAGTAACTCCTCGTGTCTCCCAATGGTGGCTCCTTGGGAGGAGATAGCGTTGTGGAGCTGGTCAGAGTCTGCTGGGTCAGTCATGGTCAGTTCGTACTATCAGACCTCAGGATAAGACCCAGATGCAGACAGTTCGAAGTAACAAAAGTGTATTACAAAAACAGGAGGCAGGCAAACGATAGGTCAAGGGCAGGCAGAGGTCAGTAATCCAGGAAAGTGTCACAAGGTACAGAACGCAAGCAGGCTCAGGGTCAGGGCAGGCAGAATGGTCAAAACCAGGATAAAAACGCTGGTAGGCTTGACGAGACAAGACAAACTGGCAACAGACAAACAGAAAACACAGGTATAAATGCACAGGGGATAATGGGGGAAATGGGCGACACCTGGAGGGGGTGGAGACAAGCACAAGACATGTGAAACAGGTCAGGGTGTGACATGTCCAAACTTTTGACTGGTACTGTATACTGGAAATATATATTTTTTTTACAAAGATGTTGTGATTGCACATGTCTTCACACCCCAGAGTTAATACTTGGTGGAAGCCCCACTGATAGCCATTACAGCTGTGAATTATTTTGAATAAGATTCTACCAGCTTTGCAAAACTCTTAGGGGAACGTGCTGTACAGGTAACTGCCGAAATAATGGAAACACTTAAGTAAATGAGAGATACAAAGTATATTGAAAGGAGGTGTTTCCACACAGGTGTGGTTCCTGAGTTAATTAAGCAATTAACATCCCATTGTGCTTAGGTGTCATGTATAAAAATGCCCAGTTGCCCATTATTTTGGCTACCATGGCTAGAAGAAGAGATCTCAGTGACTTTGAAGAGGGGTCTCAAAGGAGCATAGGGGGTTTAAAAGGTGTGTGTGTGTGTGTGGTGTGTGTGTGTGTGTGTGTGTGTGTGTGTGTGTGTGTGTGTGTGTGTGTGTGTGTGTGTGTGTGTGTCAGTAACCAGATCTCAACCCAAGGCGGCGCCTGAGACAGTGTTTTCCACCACCGTCAATGAAACATCAAACGATGAATTTCTTGTAGAAGGACGGTCTCACATACATCTAATAGAGTTCCAGACAGTTGTAAAATCTATGCCAAGGTGAAGCTGTTCTGGTGACTCTTGGTGGCCTAACGCCCTTTAGCCATCATTGTAAATAAGAATATATTCTTAAAGGGATTTCTTACTTCAGGATTTTGGCAATGATGTCATTTTATCGAGCATGAAAGCAGATAGCGCAATGCCTGGAAGTCTATGGGTAACTCTAGATAGCATTGGCTCGCAAAGCTACCTCTAACTTCCTTCATACTGGACACAGAGACATACAAATGGTATCCACTAGTTCATCTGACTCTGGGGAAGTAGAAACCCCGAAATATCCATTTAATTGATAAATAAAGGATAAATTAAAAAAAGACACACAGTCAAGACATTTTAATATTCTTTTTTATTCAATTTTAAAATGTAATCCCTATTTAGATTACATTTTAAGGCAGTAAAATGTGAAGACTGTGCAAGAGGTGTGTAGACTTTCACTAGGCACTGTATTTAGGTCATTGTATTTGTGTAAGGGATCAAGAGGACTATCTACCAGAAGAAAGAGAGAAAAGCTCAGCACGCAGTTCACCAATAAATATGCCAAGCTGCTTTTTTTAAGAAGAAAGGAGAGATTTACATTAGCAGTAAAATACTCTAGAATATAACTGATATTTAGTCCTAAAGACTAAATAGAAAAGACCTTTGCAAATACATTTCTAACTTTCCTAAAATGTATAGAAATTCTATGTGGAAATCTGGAGACTAATTTCCTCATTCAGACATGTTCTAATATTAGGCTGGGTTTATTTGACCCTTACAAATACCAAGCATTTGTTAATTTGTATGTAATTGAGTGTCTCATAAGCAAGACACTCTAATGTTAAATTTCTCTCTGCATGGACTCACACAACTTGTACAGTCCCATTATACTGTACTTTTAATATAAATCATTCCCATCTAAAGTAAAAGCAATCATTTAATGTTAAAATGGAAACACTGAGCTACATGGATTTTATCTCTGCTGAAAAGTTCCTTTAAGTACCGTAGCTCAACAATGGCCCCTACCCAATCACCTTGAGGCCATATTTGAATTTCCCATTGCAAATTGAACCCTTTTTTTTTACGCTTACTACCAATCAAATGAAACCTAGCCCCTTCCTAATTAAGTGTGTGAATATCTGGACACTAATTATCATATTTGTGAGACAGCTAGGCAGACAGGCCTTTATGGCAGGGCTGTATGTTCACAGCTTGAGCTGTGTCTTTCAGACCTGGGTTAAAAGAAACTCCAGCGCATTCAAGCACAGGCCTTCCAGCAGCCTCAAAGAGTGTAATTGGAGGACAGTCTTGTTATCCCTTTGTTGGTTGCAATTCGAACCCTGATTAGCATTTCGGAATATTTTAAATTATAATCCAGAATTAGGTTTTACTTTTTCCAATTAGTTTGGGCATTAAAGGGAGAGGACAGACTGGGGCTCAAGGTTTCACTTGTTTAAGGCAAATATAAATGAGTGCTGTGAATGTGACTGCATGTGAGTTGTCAATAACGTTTCTCTTATTTTTTTTGCAGCAATGACACCGTTTTTTAGATGACGCGGTATAGAGGTAGAACTTGGAATACATTAGAGTTCCATATTCGTATGTGTTGGTGCTTCTGAGTACTATTATAATTAAGCAATAAGGCACGAGGGGGTGTGGTATATGGCCAATATACCACGACTAAGGGCTGTTCATATAGCCCTTAGCCGTGGTATATTGGCCATATGGCACAAACCCCCGAGGTGCCATATTGCTATAATAAACTGGTTACCAATGGAATAGGAGCAGTAAAAATCTATGTTTTGTCATACCCGTAGTATACAGTCTGATATACCAAGGCTGTCAGCCAATCAGCATTCAGGGCTCAAACCACCCAGTTTATAATGCTTGATAAAATAGCAATAATACAGTCCTCTTTGAACATGTATTCTCCTTGATGTAAAATATTTACAACTTCACAAAGCAGCTATTGTGGATCAAAACCAAGATTATCAAGAGTGTTTTAATTGTTAGTATTTAAGGTTTCCTGTTTGTTTTTATAAATAGTGGAACGTAAATAACTGCCATATCGAAGTAAACTCGCCATTCTAAAATCTGATTATTTTCGTGAGTCTGGGCATTGTTGAAAGTGGAGTGCAGCCTGATGTTTTGAGCCAAGGTTATGTGGTCGAAGGGCTGTGTGTGAGAGTGTGCATGTGTGTGTGTGTGGAATAAAGCAGTGGCCCATATCCTCCCAGCACTCCTCTAGTTAATTGGAAACGTACATTGTCGACTCAGCCAATGTTAGGGCCCTAATCAGTGTGAGTTTCTCAAATGAAGTAGGTTTTATTGAAGAGAATTTAAATCACTGGTGACCCAAATTGTTACCATTCATAATGATAATTCATGGGGGTCTATACAATCCTGAGGCTTCACAAGTCAGTTCAGGGACAAATGTAATGAATTAAGGCACAGCTTGGAGAATTATTATTACTCCAATGAGAAAAATATGTGACATCAAGCACGCGTTAAAAGAAGACACCTTTATTTGAGGTATTGCTAAAAAGCAAACACCAAAATAAAGCAGAAGTGAGGGACACAGCCAAGCTAAACAACCAATTCAAGCCATGAGACAGCCACTGTGGCTGAGACTTCAAGAGCGAGACATTCAGGCTCAAAACCAGAGACAAAACTAGTGCACTATATAGGCAACCTCACTGATCCAGTACTCACCTAAACCTGTAAGGATACTACAGGGTGTAAGCAGGTAGTGTACACTGCATTACCTCTCAAAGGACAGTTGTATGATTTATTATAGTCACCTCTTACAGAAAACGTTAGCCTTTTATGACAAGACCTAAGACGTCACCCCGTAAGCCACAATACCCTTCACATTCCCTTGAATCGCTGTGGCTTTTTCCCTCAAACTGCATTTGTTCCAAGTGTCATATTAATGTAGAAAAGTTTAAGATGTCACAAGTAATCTGACAGCAAAGGTTTTAGTTAAAGCAAACGTCCTCCTCACACTCGAGTTCTATTAGCAGGTTGCCACGGCGCTATTAGTGACACCCAAGTCACTGATGTGTCACCTTAATTTAAAGTTAAGCACTGTGACAGTTTAATAATGTGTAAGATGAAAGCCTAGTGTTTGGATGACACGTCAAACCTTTCTCAAATGGCTAATAAAGAGGGCTTATTGTTTTATTCACACAGTGAGATGCTGTCTTCTTTCTCCTACTAATGCCTCCCATCTTCATTTCCTCCTAACTTCAACCCTCCTCAGTGATTGAATTGCAACCCTGAACTTGCTTACCTTCTGTGAACCCCTGTGTGCAGGCATGCATGTATGAGTGGTACGTTGATTGGATGTGTAACATGTTGTTGATCGACTGTATTATTGTAAATACATACATAGAGCATTATTTACATTTTAGTCATTTTAGCAGACACTCTTATCCAGAGCAACTTATGTATGAAATGAATGCATACATTACATTAAAAAAAAAAATATTCTGTACTGGCCCCCCGTGGGAATCGAACCCACAACCCTGGCATTGCAAACACCATGCTCTACCAACTGAGCCACACGGGACCATTATTAATGCAGACAGCGGTAAGGACATCTTCTGTATCTATATTTTCTTGATCTTTTCGTTTTTCGCGATCTAGGCATATTGACCGGTGCAGTACAGTATGAGTCTATTCCTATAAGGTGAAGACAAGCCTTGCCTCTATGCCTCTATCACTGTCAACTCCTGCAAGGCATGTGGCGTCCCAGAAGACTGTTTCCTATATGTGACCATCAGACCATATATACAAATGGTGTCAATAATTTTTCCAGAGATGGCAGACAGCTAGCCTTGTTGAATGTAAATGGCCCAATTGTAAATAGCTCTGACATGTCGTTAGGAGGGAAAGTGACACAGGTTGCTCGCTCAACAGAGACCGATTTCCACAAGCATCGCAAAGCGTTCCCCAGCTACAGGTGGTCAATTTTGGCAGCTGTAAAAGGGCCTGAGGGATCCCACCGTCAAGATAAGCAGGACTATTAAACCATCAAGGCCCAGTGCTCTCTCGGTGTTCGCCCGGTGCTCACTCAGTGCTCACTTGGTACTCGCCCGGTGCTCACTCAGTGCTCACTTGGTACTCACTCGGTGCTCTCTCGGTGCTAGACTCGCTCGGCAGTCCGTTTGTTTTGTTCTTTTATGCGAGAGCTAGAATGAGGTGCCGTGAAGCTTGAAAGCGTGTCTGACATCTGAAGTGTTCTGATAGCTCCCTGCAGTGCTCGAAAAATTAACTTGGGCTCCCATATCAACCCTCAGGAGCTTAATTACATCAAAGAAGAAGGAATCTTGTTCAATTCAATCCAAACAAAAAAAATGATCAGTAGTTTTTCAAAGCTTTGTTTGACATTGAGAAGACATGGATGAGAAGAAGGGAGGGGAGTGGGTGAGAGGGGGGAAGATGGGAGAGAGAGAGAGAGAGAGAGAGAGAGAGAGAGAGAGAGAGAGAGAGAGAGAGAGAGAGAGAGAGAGAGAGAGAGAGAGAGAGAGAGAGAGAGAGTAACGCACATGTGGGGAATCTCAAAAGAATAAGGATTAAAAAAAGGCGAGCCAGTCAAGGGTGGCCTGTCAAAATTGTTGGCTTATACATGATGCTATTATAGGGACACATCTAGTTGAAATAAAGTGACCTAACTGACATGGAGGCCTACACGTCTAGAGAAGTGGGGAACAGTGGCTACAAAGGTAGCCTTTTCTGCATCCCAAATGGCACCCCTTTTCCCTTTATCAAGAGTAGTGCACTACATAAGGAATAGGGTGCCATATGGGATGCAACCTTTGCATGGGCTCCCCCTGACCATTCTATTGACAAAGATGACAACAGTCCCATGATGCTCTATTATCCTTGACCGTCGAGAAGACATCAAATGGGCAGGGAGCGGTCTGTCAAGAGCTACGAAAGAAAGGGGCCTCAAAAATACGCAGAGGCAACACAGAGCCAGCCAGCACAGAGCGTGTTACATTATGTTCCACCTAGGTTTGTCAAAACATAGGCTTATTCACTGTGTACACAAGCCTTAAGGGATATTCCTTCCAACAAAAAAGCAACAAAGAAAAGAATGGCGAGAATAAGAAAGGGTGAAGAAGCAAGACAGACACGCTCTTGAATCTTACGACGTTTTCTTTCTTTCGTTCTTCAAGGAGGGGACCGATACTCTGCATATGTTTACGCAAACCTTTACTTTTGCTCTGAAATGCGACAAGAAAAAGAGCCTTTGAAAAAATATCAAACAAACCGTCTCCTCCGCTATACATGAGCCTTATCTTTGTGATGTTGCAAGTAATTGATGAACAAGGCCTTTTCTTTCAAGAGGACATGTCACAAACTCAGGGTTACTGCTTCTTTAATAATCACTATGAGGATGTCCCACGGGGACCAACGTACTACTACAGTGGAAATTCACTTTTTCTTCTTTTCTCCTTAATATGGCGTATTGTATCAAATTAGCAGCTTCAAGCATCTGTTTTATAGCTATGACCAATTGCCTTCCCAAATATTTACACAGAGTTGGGAAAGCTAGTAATTGAATGCCTTTTGAAAAATGAGGCCCTTGCCATCTACAAAAGGCAAAAATTTGAAAGGCTTCCGTAAATGTGCATGCATCCTGAAAACCATTCACGCATACATGTACATATGATGCCGTGCTAAAACAACACATGTCATGTTTTAGACTCACTTAGGCTACGATTACACAGGCAGCCCAATTCTGATCTTTGCCACTAATTGGTCTTTTCACCAATCAGATCGGAATTTTGCCAATAATTGGGCAAAAGATCAGAATTGGGCTGCCTGTGTAATTGTTATTCTAAACAGTTTGTCAAATTCATGCTCTTTGAACTTATTATGTATTGTCTGTGATATGAATCAACATTTTACAATTAAAAAAATCCTGTCTTTCCTGCATATTCCCAGATTCCACCTAGCATTTCTGGAAAACCTGGGCATTTAGCAAAAGTTGCCAAAATGTTTCAACCTTATGTGCGCCATTACTGCCCATGCAAAAACGAAAACGCTAAATATGCAGTCTAAATGAATGGTGATGAAATGTGCATTCCATATTCTTTAACCTGAAAGCTAAACGTCACATTTACCTCCGTTTGAGCCTTGGGTGAATCTGTTAGGATCATTTCCACTGTGTCTTGTATCATTTGAATACAGCTGAGACAAATGGACAGGCCTGCATTGTGTCAGCGCTGCTGAAGGTATGGTAGGTAGCTTCATTACCAATCACCCCTCTTGGCACTCAGCCACTCCCGGGCCGGGGTCGCCTTTTAATTTTTGTCGTTGTGTGTCGGGGTCTTAACTCTGTTGATAGAAGATTATCCATCCCTGTAAAGGTAAAAATATATCACGGTATTACATTGAAAAGGGAAAAAAGCAGAGGGTACACTGTGGATTATTACTGTCCGATATAAATAATGATTTATTCAAATGTATTCAGATCTTACTGTGGCAAATACAACAACTTATATTACATTGAATTTAGCTATACATTTAGATATTTTTAATATTTATTTTTATACTAAAATGTACTTTCTGAGTTTCAGTTTATTTCCTGAATTGCCTGAATTGACATAAAATTGACCCCAGCCCTGCTAAGAAGATTTGTCCCTCTGAGCCACCGTAGCACACTCTGAGGAAGCCCATATCAGAGACGGAAGAGAAAGCGAGGCATTTCACTGGGTCCTTTTTTCTAGTTCATATATAGTCAATGAACTAAGCAGAGGATACCCAGCTGCTATCACATTGGTGCCTATGGGAGAGCAGACCACAACTGTGACAATTCTTTTCCATGGTAAACAGCCTGAGTAAGACACCTTTATTTGCCCACCATATTTGCCCATACATCTCGGCGAGAGATGTCCATCAGGGCGGGCCCACCACCACTCCACTCAGGAAACATCCCTGATTTAAGAAGTTTAGGAAACATCTCAGAGCACCTCACCCAGTCTGGGTCCTCCACACCCACAGGTTTTTTTTTTCTCATGTTTTTGCTTCTGCATGTTTTTCCCTCCATGTTGACTAGTGTCAAGGGTGTTTTCCCAACACAACTGTCTGTGCATTTAAATGATGTAATGGAAGAAGTCTCTTACTTCAGTAGATTGATGAGCTGAAGAGTTGTTTGCCTGCTGACTCACTGTAGTTGTAATGGGGGTCAGACGCCCATGGAGGAGCTCAGGTTTAGTCACCATGCCATAGGTAGAACACAGACAACACGTACTGCAGTCCCGGTACAGCTGGCATGGGGCATATAGGCCAGTAATGCAACTTCAATGGTGTAGTTAACCTCTGAAACACAGCATCCTATAGATTGTCAGCTCTCTTTTCAGGACATGTCGGGCCAATCAGGACCAGTTATGACCGGGTTTCAAGTGATCCAGCTCAGCCATTGGCCTGAGGGTGAACCGCTCCCCTACTGAGGACGATGGTGGCCCCCTGGAGTTCAAGTCCATGTTTTCGAACCTAGACCCTCACCATCATCTACAAAGAGGAGTCTGGTCTGCCTTCGTCCCCTCTGGTTAACTCCCAGGAGGGATCAAGTCTCTTGCTCAAAGGGTTGGCACCCCTTACACACTGCAAAACCATACATATATTCCCCATCTCTGTTTCATAGCTTTTGAATGGGCATTTGAATGGAATCAAACCACCATTTAATTAATCCATATGCTATACAATATATCAATTAACGCAGCTAATGGGAATAATAAGATCCCTCAACGTGTTTTATCGAACCAAAGACCTAGCTTGTGTCTATCAGATCCGATCAAAATCAGGAACCGCATTCCCTTTCCTTTCCATTCGAAAATATGTCTTCAACTTTTTTTAGCATACAGTAGAAACTTTCAAACAGATCCCTAAGCTGCAATGGGCTGCCTAATTTGCTTTGTTCCTAGTTACCTGCCCTGGCCATCAGAAGAGAAGCAGGGGGCCACAAGGGGCCAATATGACCATATTTTCTCCCATGCACCCCTCTCGCCACAGCCTTTAAAGCCCTGCACTGTGCTGCGCCGTCCTTGATGTTCTCCTTGTACCCACATACAAAGCTATCATTATCCATGCCTCTTGACAATCCACCAAGCCATCTTTGTTACGTATGCAGCTCTTTGCCCAGGGCTATGACATGACTGCATGGTTGATCTTGTCTCTTTTACATATCGCACTGCTCTCTCTTTCATTCTTTTTTATTTGCGAGAGCGTGTTATGTATGTTTGAAACTCAGATTCAAAAAACTTGAACTTGGAAAATCTCTTACCTCTCTCTGCATGACACCTCTGCCTCCTTGATCTATTAATTAGGTCTTCTGATAACAACTGTGGCTGTGTTCTACGCGAGCATGTATACTGAGAACATGATATGATGATATGTAATGCGTTATTTTAGTACTTTACTTTAGCCTGTTATCCTCATCGGGGTAGGGGGCAGTATTTTGATGTCCAGATGAAAAGTGTGCCCGTAGTAAACTGCTGCTACTCAAGCCCAGAAGGTAGGATATGCATATTATTAGTAGATTTTGATAGAAAACAGTCTGAAGTTTCTAAAACTGTTTGAATGATGTCTGTGAGTATAACAGAACTCATATGGCGGGCAAAAACCTGAGAAAAAATCCAACCAGGAAGTGTTGAAATCTGAGGTTTGTAGTTTTTCAAGTGATTCCCTATCCAGTATAGTGTCTGTGGGGTCATTTTGCACTTCCTAAGGCTTCCACCTAGATGTCAACAGCCTTTAGAACGTTGTTTCATGCTTCTACTGTGAATGGGGGGAGAATAAGAGCCATTGGAATCAAATGACTGAGAAAATGACATGAGCTCAATCGCACGCACTCACGTAAGAGTTAGCTATGTTCCTTTTCGTTTCTGAAGACAAAGGAATCGTCCGGTTGGAATATTATGGAAGATTTATGCTAAAAACATCCTAAAGATTGATTCTATACATCGTTTGACATGTTTCTACGAACTGTAATATAACTTTTTTGACTTTTCGTCTGAACTCACTGCGCGAGCACAGTGGATTTGGATTACTCGACTGAACGCACGAACAGAATGGAGGTATTTGGACATAAAGATGAACTTTATCGAACAAAATGAACAGTCTTTGAATAACATATTTTATCAACGTTTATGATGATTATTTCTGTAAATTGATTCACTGGCAGTTTTGGGAGGCAAAACATTTCTGAACATTACACGCCAATGTAAAATGGGGTTTTTGGATATAAATATTAACTTTATTGAGCAAAACATACATGTATTGTGTAACATGAAGTCTATGAGTGCCATCTGATGAAGATCATCAAAGGTTAGAGATTAATTTTAGCTGTATTTCTGGTTTTTGTGACGCCTCTCCTTGCTTGGAAAATGGCTGTGTGGTTTTTCTTGTCTAGGCGCTGTCCTAACATAATCTAATGTTATGCTTTCGCCGTAAAGCCTTTTTGAAATCGGACAATGTGGTTGGATTAACGAGAAGTGTATCTTTAAAATGGGATATAATAGTTGTATGTTTGATAAATTTGAATTATGAGATTTTTGTTGTTTTGAATTTGCCGCCCTGCTATTTCACTGGCTAGCGTCCGACATACCCCAGAGAGATTAAACAACTGTAGGTACAAGCAATGACAGTCAAGCTTGTGATGAACTAATTATTACCTCTTACCAGCCAGCTACTGCAAAATATAGCTATATATCTGTACTATACATTTAAATGTAGTCACAGAACAATAAAGTGCTAACATATTCAGTACAGGAAACATGCAGTCTGAAACCATATGGGCCCTGGTCAGATAGGTATTACGGTGGCATTTGGGACACAGATGTATAGTGAGTTCAGTTTACTATGTGAAATACTAATACTACACTGTTTTCCTCTAGGCTATTAGCCATGTTGGGTCACTAACCCAAAGAGCACAGTGAAATATAAATTAGAAGGATTGCTTAGCAAAGCAGAATAATGCCCCAGTCATTAACTGATGCTGCTTCTTATTCAAGCAACAAAAAGCTCTCATTGTAAATGAAGTAAAGAGAGTGGCTGTATTCCATTATCTATATTAGTCATTCTAATGGTCTTGTATTAGTGATGTTGTCCAATCTGTGTTAGAGATAGAAACCGCAACATTCTACTGGAAGTGTTAAAAGTGCTGATCTAGGATCAGGTTCATCCTATCCATGTAATGTTATTAATTATGATCTAAAATGTAAAACTGATCTTAGATCAGCTCTCATGCGCAGAGATGGTTTATAAATACAGGCCCAGATTCCTACATATATCCCATATACAGTGCTCCCCACGTGTAGCTAGCTAGATCCGGCCACGTTTGTAGAAAATAAGCAAATCTCAGAGGAGAGAGTTTTTACACTGACAGGACACTGCTTGGGAAGTCAACTGCTCTCTTCTTGTTCACCAGAGGAGGTAGCCTGCAGCTGTTACAGCCAGGCCACTAATCTACAACAAGGACAAGACAGGACCATGTAGGAGCTCGCTGTAGCCTACCACTGTACACTGGCTGAGTGACACAGTCAAAGGAACTCAGCATACTGTACATGTGAAACAAAAGTGTTGAAATATGGTTGAACATATGCTCAATGTTAAGTCAACGTCCCCCCTCATACACAACTGTAGTATTGTATTTCCAGTCATACGCCAATTGTATTTTTCTTCAAACGATTAATCTGACATTTCGTTTGTTTTTACACGTTGTGTCTGTGTTGATTCATATCTCTGTGGTACCTGGTTCTAATAATCTCCACACTGAGTGTGCATCCCAAATGGCAGCTTATTCCCTATATAGTGGACTACTTTTGACCAGAGCACTATGGGCCCTGGTCAAAAGTAGTGCTGGATACAGGGAATAGGGTGCCATTTGAGCCAAAGCCTGAAACATGTGGCCCCTTAAATGGTCTGGGGACCCACCGGCCCACACATATATACCATAAAATAGTCTTAACATAAATCTGAGGTCATTATCGGCAAGGTGTTTCCCATTATTGAACCCATGGTGGGCTGACACGTTGTCTTCGTCCCAAATAGCACCCTATTACCTCTATAGTGCCCTACTTTTTACCAGGACCCATAGGGCTCTGGTCAAAAGCAGTGAAGGCCACTATCTAGGGAATAGACTGCTGCCATTTGGAACGCAGATGTTATATTTTTTTATGATTTCAGGGGCAATCGGTCAAATTAACCATTAATAGAGTGGAATCACGAAACTACGAGGCAGAAATGAACGGGCACTTGTTGTTTAAACCCTGCCGATGTTCTCATTGTGTGATATATGAACGACATAAACTGAGGAAAAACAACTCATCTTTGTGTCAATAAGAATTTAAACAGGAAATCTGGGATTGAAACATCCTTTTTTGGACATTAAAATTAAAAAAGTGTTGAGGTGACCACTAAATTGTTGTTTGAATCCCAGATTGCCCCTTTAAAGTCATGAGGCAATGAAAATGGGAACTGAGCATATACACTACATGACCAACACCTGCTCGTCAATCATCTCATTCCTAAAACATTGACATTCATATGGAGTTGGTCACCCCTTTTCTGCTACAACAGCCTCCACTCTTCTGGGAAGGCTTTCCACTAGATGTTGGAACACTGCTGCAGGGACTTGCTTCCATTCAGCTAAAAAAAGTATTAGTGAGGTCGGGCAGTGATTAGGTTGGCGATTAGGCCTGGTTCGCAGTCAGCGTTCCAATTCATCTCAAAGGTGTTCGATGGGGTTGAGGTCAGGGTTCTGTGCAGGCCAGTCAAGTTCTTACACACCGATCTCGACAAACCATTTCTGTATGGACCTCACTTTGTGCATGGGGGCATTGTCATGCTGAAACAGGATAGGGCCTTCCCAAAACTGTTGCCACAAAGTTAAAAACACAGAATTGTCTAGAATGTAATTGTATGCTGTAGCGTTAAGATTTCCCTTCATTGGAAGTAAGGGGCCTAGCCTGAACCATGAAAACAGCCCCAGATCATTATTCCTCCTCCACCAAAATGTACAGTTGGCACTATGCATTGGGGCGGGTAGCGTTATCCTGGCATCCGGCAAACCCAGATTCGCCCATTGGACTGCCAGATGGTGAAGCGTGATTCATCACTCCAGAGAATGTGTTTCCTCCAGATTCCAATGGCGTCGAGCATTACACCACTCCAGCCCACACTTGGCATTGTGCATGGTGATCTTAGGCTTGAAGCTCCCGACGAACAGTTATTGTGCTGACGTTGCTACCAGAGGCAGTTCGGAACTCAGCAGTGAGTGTTACAACCGAGGACATGTTATTTTTACGCGCTACGCGCTTCAGCACTCGGTAGTACCGTTCTGTGAGCTCGTGTGGCCTACCACTTCACGGCTGAGCCATTGTTGCTCCAAGACATTAACACTTCACAATAACAGCACAGTTGACCGGGGCAACTCTAGCAGGGCAGAAATTTAACAAACTGACTTGTTGGAAAGGTGGCATCCTATGATGGTGCCACGTTGAAAGTTACTGAGCTCTTCAGTACGGCCATTCTACTGCCAATTTTTGTCTATCTAGATTGCATGGCTGTGTGCTCGATTTTATACACCTGTCAGCAATGAGGCTGGCTGAAATAACCGAATCCACTTATTTAAAGGGGTGTCTACACTTTTGTATAAATAGCGTACCATCTCCACTTTCCTCACAACATAGAGACTCTGTGCTGGCCTACTATTGAGTACTAACCCTACAAACCGAATGCAGTACAGTACACGCTTCATTCCTATTTCTAAATCTTACATTTTTTCACTGTAAAAAATGTATAATTAATAAAGTGTCTTCTCGGGTTTTAATTTGGAGCTAAATTAGGTCAGGGGAAAGTTTGCTGAGTGAAAGGTAGAGAGTCACATCCACTGGCCACGTTGTGGACTCTAACTCTCTCTCTCAGTGGGGCATCCCACTTTCATGTGGTGAAAACTTGAGCGGAGAACAGAGGGATCCCGGGGCCCGGGCGAGCCAGCAGGATCGACGCTGCAGCGAGGGGAGGACCAGCGCGGGGAGAGAGGGCCAGGGCTGTGGACAGAGATAATAAACTAGAAGCTAGTTCTTCAGAAAGCCACTGAATAAAGTCCCCAGGGAGATATTATTAGGCCTAACTATGGGCCCCAGTCCTGGCCCCCAACCCCTCCTCGTCCCTCACCAAAAAAACAAAAAAAGCTGTCTGTTTGTTTGTACTGTAACCTCAGAGAAATAATTATTCTGTTTAATTACCATTTGGAAAACCACTGTGTTTACGGCTTAGGATGCAGACTGGCTGTGGACTAACTGTGGTCTCTGGTTGGGGATGTTTTTTGACGGATGGTGGGAAGCTCTTCTGACCACAGCTATGAAAGGACACAGACAGAAAAGGACACAGAACTTACACAAGCAATGTTATCACCTTTAACATACATCGTATTGGGATTAAAGACTTTGATCAGTCTTGACATACCTTCTCTCACTTTGTGTTCTTCTCAACTTTCATGTACTGCACAGTGGTTGTGTGGTAATTAGATCTGTGTGTAAACAGTATTTCAAAGAGAAAGAGATTCTGAAAAAAAACCTTGAACGATACAGTACAGAAACGTACTATATAGCTTATGGCTGATCTGTAGTTCTCTAGTAGGTTGCAGCTCCCGAGAGGCTCATTTCACTGACACAACTCTATAATCTACAGTACTATATACTGTATATCATCAAGTCTTTTCGTGAAGTTTAATATTAACTTTTTGCTTAATGTAACATAAAAGCCATTGTGTCAGTTTAAACTAAATCTAAATTAGCTGCGTTTACACAGGCAGCCCAATTGACCAATTAGATCTGCTCTGAAAAATATCTAAAATGAAAAGATCTGATGTGATTGGTCAAAATAGCAATTAGTGGAAAAAAGATCCGAATTGGGCTGCTGGTGTAAACATAGCCATTGTGTTTTTTTCCCAAAATGACACACTGTTCTCTAAATTGTCCACTACTTTTGACCAGCGCCCTATGGGAATAGGGCGCCATTTGGGATGCAGCCCTCGAACTGAACAATGAGGAACACACCTCTCACATGAGGGGGAAACAGAAATCTCCTTTGATGTTCTGCCAACGGAAAAAGACGGATGTAATTTGTAGATCCGTTGCCGGGTTCTGTCAACGGTTGGAAACCTCTCCCTGTGCCAGCCGAGCTCCATACAGTCTGTTTACCCATTGTTCTAAAATAGACGGAAACTAGAAAGGTAAGCAACTCTGACATTCAAAGTACACACATAGAGGGGAAATAATCACACAATAAAATTCCCATTTGTACAACAGATTTCAACTCTGAAGTAAACTTTGGCCACATACACTCAGATGTGAAAAGTGAATAGGTGCAAACTTTTTATACATGAATTAATCAATTAAATAAACTTTCTTTAAAAAATAATGAAGTTTAAATGTTCTTATTATGAACGTGAGACTTCATGAAGATAAGGTCTACAATAGGGTGTTTCGGAAGCACAGGGTCAGCCACAGGGTCAGCCACAGGGTTACCCACAGGGTCAGCTGCAGTGCAAGGCCCCTGGATGGAGAGCAGATAGTGGTTATGTCCCAGTTATCTCTCCTGCCTCGCTAAGTATGCACTTGTTAACTTCCTTTCACTGATTTGAAAGGAAATGACTGGTATAAGAAATATGGTAGACAATTCCACTAGCCCATGCCTCCACTAATCCAATGCATTTAGATTTGTGGGAAGTAGTGAACGGGTGCACACTTCCGGAGAAAGGAGATATTATTGGGACACACCGAGGGATTAAGTGCCTGATATGGACGCTGGTTCCCTGGTTCTTCTCCCAAACCTCCACCAGAACAAGATGGACCATAATCCTGATCCCTGTGGTAAAAGCCTGCAGGAGCCTAGTCTGCTCCCAAATAACATAATTATGTTAAGATTATTATATGACCTTAGCTAGCTACTTTATTCAGGGTTTTCCCTCCTTTCCGCCATTTAAAAAGGAGTATTCTCTTTTTTTTCAGAACTCCTGAACTCGCTATGCTTGAATCTCAGGTTGAATACACTCCTTTCAATTGCTTTACACCCTGTAATAAAACATATAATTATGTTCTACAGGACTACTCTTATCTTAGCCCTCCTTCAATTTCCCCACCCTCTCTGTATTTCAATGGCTTTGCAAAAGTACTTTTAAGCTATGTCAGGTCACCGCTGCACCGTGTAATGTATCGTATACTGTACAGCTCCAGAATAATTCAAAACATATTTAGGGCTTTTACTTTTCAAAGGAATGCAACAAAGAGCCCCATTTCTATGCACTTTTCCCCCCACAAAACATGGAATATGTTTGAATTTAAAAGGACAGATGTGGATTTATTTACCTGCATATAACACTGTTTCATTCCACCACATCTACAATATTACAGTGCCCTTCTGTATGTCAACAATAGTCATTTTGGTCAAAGCCTTGAAATCAGGCCATGCTGGGAAAAGTATCGTAACACCCACAAAAACCTGCTTGATTTTCTTCTCTCCTCCTTGTTCTACTTGCGCCTTTATTTAGCTTCATCAGCCTTTGTAGCATCTTAGTTTAATCAGATCTCATTGTTTAGAAGTGTTGTATTCCTCATTAGGAGCTATTGTTTAACAAGAGCATTTAATTACGACTCCTAACAGACTATCATCGGAGCGCTTTGCTAAGGGAAGAAAGTGCATCCGACAGTGGCTGGCTGCTAATAGGTGTGTGTGTGTGTGTGTGTGTGTGTGTGTGTGTGTGTGTGTGTGTGTGTGTGTGTGTGTGTGTGTGTGTGTGTGTGTGTGTGTGTGTGTGTGTGTGTGTGTGTGTGTGTGTGTGTGTGTGTGTGTGTGTGTGTGTGTGTGTGTGTGTGTGTGTGTGTGTGTGTGCGTGTGTGTGCGTGTGTGTGTGCATACGTGGATCACAGAATACAAGCCCCCTAAAAGACGTAAACCTGACACTTTGACTGCGAAAATACCTGTTACCTCCTAAGGTCTCACGAGACTCCCTCCCCCCAGGTTTCCTGAATGTGACAAATACACACAGAATAGGAATCCAAGGTTTTAGTCTATCTCAGTATTATATAATCCATTTTAAGTCAACACACAAAAGTGCGGATGCAAGGTATGAAAAGACAGAACGGGGTGCGAGGCAATGGCAAGGATGAGTGTCTTTCCTGTCAAACTTATATCAACACTGTTGTTGTGTTTGTTCCCTGTGCTGCGAAGGAGAAGAAGATATTGTTTGTGGGGGCTCGGGGGTGGGGTGGGGTGGGGGGTGGTTATGATACTGTCACCGTGTAGCGTGTAGAGTAGGTGTGAATTATGCAAATTCTCATGACACATACTTGGACAGGATTCGCTAAAGGAGTCTTCACCCAATGGGTGAAGTGAATACAGCAGCCGCGACACACACAAAACGGAGGCCTTCTACCTTGAGGCAGGAGCTTATCTTATTTGCTGCTCCTTTTTTAAAGTGAGAGGATTAACATAAGCACCTCTGCCATTGTGCTCGCTCTCAAAATAATTTTATCTGCTAACGCCCTCAGCGACAATCTCCGTTTATCAGGTAACTGAATATCCTTCCTCCCTCCCTCCCTCCCTCTGCTCCGCCAGCCAGCAGATGAAATGTGCCTTGGCTCTGAGGAGGATCTCTCTCTCTCTCTCTCTCTCTCTCTCTCTCTCTCTCTCTCTCTCTCTCTCTCTCTCTCTCTCTCTCTCTCTCTCTCTCTCTCTCTCTCTCTCTCTCTCTCTCGTAACCTGGTTATATTTAGCAGTGAGACACTTCATTTTCAATATGGAGAGAGAGAAAGAAGAAGAGAGAAAAGGCGGATAGTGACAAAGAGTGGCCAGGGGGCTCTCCTAAAAACAACAACCCACACTTATCTGGGTAGAGGTAAAGAGGAAGAAGAAGGAGGAGACGGTTTGCATGTTAGGAAGCTTCGACAAGGAACTCACTGTACGTACAGTACTGTGTATGCAAGACGGTACTGAAGTGTACCAGAGACAGTACAGTAACATGGTTATCTTTCGGTTTGATAACTATCCTGTGTCTTTCTCCCTTTCTCTCTCTCTTCTTAACCAACCCATGACATGATCCCAACATGTAAATCTAAAGTCCCTTCGGTACGATTCCCATAACTGCATTTTTCTCTCCCTCATTCCCTACCGCATTTAGCTCTCTCTCTTGGTTTCCTCCCTATGCCCTGTGGAAATTGCCCATTAAAAGGCCTTTTTGGCAGCTCCGGCTGACAGGAAACAGAACAGGAAATGATATAATGGTTCTAGAATTGAGCGCTTCTCCCATGCCCAGCTGCTCTGACTGTGACCTCTGAGTTGACTGGGAGCTGTGAGGTGGCATGTTTGGCATCAGTGCTCTCTCCGAATATCTTCTCTTTTTTTCTCTCTCGCCACGTCCCAAATGGAACCCTATTCCCTATGTAGTGCACTATGGACCCTGGTCAAAAGAAGGGCTCTGGTCATAAGAAGGGCACCAACATTTGGGGAATTTTTAACAGGGGGGAGAGAGAGTTCCTATGCCGTGCTACAACATGAGGTGAAAAAAGGAGGCTTTTTCTTTTTCAGTCATGAGTAAAAATAGCCCTCTAGGCAACCACTTCAGTTTTTCAATGACAGTGAAGAGGATGGAGAGAGATGGAGAGTGTGAGTTTCAGAGAGTGTGAGTTTCAGAGAGTGTGATTTTCAGAGAGTGTGAGTTTCAGAGAGTGTGAGTTTCAGAGAGTGTGAGTTTCAGAGAGTGTGATTTTCAGAGAGTGATTCCAATCTACAGAACCCAATTTGTCCTCTATACTGTACCTCCTATTTCTTTAACAACCATATTTTTTTCTGCAGTTCTTATTTTCAAAGGGTTTTTTCAAAGGAAACTTCAAAGTAAAATAAAGGTTTAATAAATAAAATATGTTCATATGCTTGGAATGTGAACAATACAAATGAATGTTAGACAAAAGACATCAAACAATATTGTCTTGCCTTGTGACCTACTCGCTACGCGGTTAATGCAAGCCACCCATAGCCCTTTCCTTTCCTCTGTTCCGTTCTGTCTGAGGCACATCATCCTTCTGTAACGGCTGCCCATCTCTCTACACCACGTACACCATCCCACTATGATAGCTGTGCATTAATGTCACTCACTCACTTCCTGTCTGTGTCTCTCTCACACACACCCACGCAGACACACACATGCACACACACACACACACATAGACGCATGCATGTACAGACAAGAACACACCCTCACACACATGTGCATGTGCATGCAGGCACTGTAGCAGTAGTAACAGTGTTTTGTATAGTTGTTGTCAACATTGAAGCAGTGGTCAAAGCGTTACAACTGCCACTGATGAGTCCAGACTATAGACTACCTTGCTACTGTATAACGTATAAAGAATTGAAGCTCATCTCTTTCATATTTATGGCGCGACTGATTTGAGGTGGACTGATTGCAGAGTTTAATTATAGGGGACACAATGGCCACACAATTCAGTTCTTCTCGTTTTCTCTCGTCCCTTCTTTTCAGAGGCGTTGACACGCCACACACTCTGGTGCCCACTGCCGCGCGCCCGCCCGGCCCGCCCGGCGATGTTTTACACTCCAAACGAGCTGTGCTTGCAGAAGAATTTAATTTGATCTGCCGCTGTAATTGTGCCTCCGAAAAAAGAGGGGACAGTGCAACTTTAAATGTAATATGCACAAAAAGTAAATTAACTGTGGAGAGAGCAAGAGGGGAGAGAGAGAAAGAGAGAGAGAGAGAGAGCCCTTGTGATATGTTGACACTTTGCTCTTGTGCTCTTACACACACACACACAAAATCATCTGGCGATGATAAAACACCACAAAGCAAACCGTTAGGAATTTTATTAATGACTGCAAGACAGTATGCAAAACATCAAAGGTCCACGGAAAAGATTAATGGCCTAGTGTGAGACTGTTTAATTACCTCTGGCTAATTAGATTCTTGACCAAATTTTTTAATATCTGCATTCCCCTCTAAAGCCTAATTGAGATTCCACTGTATTTATCAATCTTTCATGAAAACCCTTAGTGATGCTTTTTTAAATATATTTTTTTGCCTTTTTTTGCACTCACGGTTTCCCCGTTTATGGACAATTATTCAATAAATTACAGCCAGGGCTATACCCAAAAAGGTAGAGATGGGATAATGTATTTAATAGTGGATTTCCCTGTGTTTATTTTTACTTTGTGAGGGTTATCGATGTGATCTCCTTGTTCTAATGAAGTGCTGATGCTAATAAACAGACTTAGCAGGGCGCTGTAAACTCTCCCTGTCATTCAGTAATTCTCTTATCTGGACCTGCTGGCTGAGAGAGAAAAAAAACTATCTCAGGAGTCTCAAAAATTACATTATCTAGTTCTTGTTATGTTTTCCTCTCCTTGGTGTCTGTCTGTGGATTATCTGGGTTGGTGTTTACTAGGGTACACATACATGCACACACACACACACACACACACACACACACACACACACACACACACACACACACACACACACACACACACACACACACACACACACACACACACACACACAAACACACTGATTGCTCTAATCACCCTGTCTGAGCCCCACACACACATTATCTATTCCTAAACCCGTTGTTGTTGTACACTAATTATTATACCAGGATTATTGAAGTCAAGGAACACAAAACTATAAAATGCTGAATTTGAAGAGTGTCTATTGCTAGTTAGTTAGTTACTAGTAACAGTTGCTAAGTGCTTATGGCAGTTTAACCAGGTTGTCCTCTCCTGTGAAAGTACACATGGAGAAATTCAGGGTGTAACAACATAATACGAGGATGGTGGATGTGCTCACTGCTCACACAACACAGCACCATCTGCTGTCCTTCTATTGCATTTCCACTACACACACACACACACACACACACACACACACACACACACACACACACACACACACACACACACACACACACACACACACACACACACACACACACACACACACACACACTTTGTGAAGAGTAAATTAACACACTGTGCTGCTTGACCATAAGGTTATTTATACCACACAGTGTCGAAGAATTCTTATGAAACAATTGCAGCCACGACTACAGCTTTCTAATTAGCCAACATTCCAGGACAAACACTGATACTAAACACATTGGCTTCACCCCAAATGGCACCCTATTCCCTTTATAGTGCACTACTTTTGACCGGGACCAATAGGGCTCTGGTCAAAAGTAGAGCATAATATGGGGAATAGGCTGCAATTTGGGACTCAGCCATACCCTCTGATCCCTCTCCCTCGTATCCCTGGCTTCTTCACCCACCAAGATCTAGATGGGAGCAGATCCCTGGTCCTCACTGGTATTTCATTAAAGGAAATGAGAAAAAGGAACGCTGTACCATCCCGTAAGGCTCAATCTGAATCTGAAAGAAAGCATTGGCAAGAGTTTGATGTATTAGCTCGTTGAGCTGAAGTGTGTACGACATGGCTTTCATCAATAAATAATAAATAAATATAATATCTCATCGTGTCTGAGGTACAATTCTACCAATTACAACAATTAACACTGTCAAAATAAACCCATTAGCTAACCAAGAGGGCATACCAATACAGTTAAGTACAGGCTTCTGCTTTCCAAAATGTATTTTCCTCAAACTGCAAAAAATGCAGCATATATGCAGGACAGTAAGGCAACTGCGACACAAATAACAGGACATCTGCTCTTGTATTTATGTTAGCCTCGGGTTCCTCATACCTTCCAGCTACAGTAGCCACATTGACTTCACATTTGTCTGATTTCTTTCAGATCAGTAGATACGGATCAACCGATAAAGGCTTCTTTAAAGGGTCACTGGCATGTTTAAATCATACGGTTTTTAAAATAAGATACCAATGCAATATTGAAACATGATCATCACTTAAACATAAGACAGAATCATGTCCATCTGTAGGGCCTCTAGTGGGGAAACAGTTTGCTTGGAGTTACTTAACGAACAGTATGTGCAAATACAATTATTCAATCTCCTGGGAATGCTCCCTGTCACATAACATTTAGGCAACTTTTGTCTAGGTTAATTTGTGCTCCTATCTTCATTAATCCGTGCATCCTGCAATTCATAGACTACTTCTTAACAGTGGCATTTCTTACAATACACTCTCTGGCAAATAAACGCAGGGCAAACGGGTAAAACTGAAGAACCCAGACTTTTCTGTTACCAAATGCATCTGGCACTCTGTACAGTAGACTCATTCCTTCACATCTTCATTCCTTTGCACCTGAACTCCAACACTGTCCAGGAACATCAACAGTGTATAAATCCGAATACATCCTCATTAGCTGGACTGGCATCCAGTGCCAACGAACAAGGAGAAAGATGCTGCCAATAGACACAGGCCTCACATCGTACACAGGCCTCGCAAACACACAGGACACACATAAAAACACGCACAGGTCTTTCACACAGCCCACACATACAGGATGTATACAGGCCATACACAAACACACTCAGGCATCACACACGCTCAGGCGTCACACACACAGGCGTCACACACACACATACACACACACAAAGGCCTCACTTGTTCCAGGTCGCTGATGGTGCAGCTCTGTTCTGTTCTGGGTTCATCTGTAATTACTGATCCCAATCTGAGCAGAAAGAAAGAGGGGCAATAATTGATGAATCTTCACTGTTTAAATGTATCTATCATTAGCAAGATGGAGACAAACATGCAAAAGTATAGAAAACAAAATGTCGATGTGACTATGTACTTTCGTTGATAATCTTTAGTAATATCGAATCTAGGGAACATCTACGAAAGCAGATTGAAATGGCCACACACTGGCCTTGGCCCGCTAGACTAAATTAGACATACTGCTGTATTGTCACACAGTCGTTGACCTGAGAAAAACCAAAGTTTGAACTGAAGTTGCTCTATAGTCACTGAGGCCAAACCTTTTAATGGCAAAGAAAGAATGAGTCAAATTGTACAGTCATCAAATCATCATGAAATGTCAGTGGGTGATGTCAAAAACAGTAATATTTCCCCTCATATCTTACTTCCTGAGTTTGTAGTGTACACATCCTAATAAAATCAGCTGCCCTGCGAATCAGACCATTTAAAGTTCAAACTTGGGGAAGAATTGTCTAAAGCCGCTGGTGTTTCCCCCTATTTGCTTTGATCAAACAGAACTCAGTGAATCTAACCAGATAAGGATGAATGCTCTTTGCTCAAAACTCTGTGTTAATAAATGAATAACGGTCGTTATCCCATTTCAGAGTACCGTTTATTGCATTTCTGTATGGGCCTAAATGTAATTTCTCTTATTTCTGTAATACAAATCATGGGAGGAAATAAGTCTATGATAGGATATGATGAGTCACTGCAGTAAAATGCTCCTGATTCTTATCGGAGGAAAATCAGATCTTGTTCCTCTGTTTCAAGATGTACATCTTCATCCCCTCCAGATAATGTCTCTGAGCAGTGACGGTAAATGTGGAGAAGTTGAAGTAAAACGGTGATATGTGTTGCCGCTGGCTTGGTGGGAGTGGAGAAGACCATCATATTATCAAGAAATGACATCATGTAGCTCCAGAACTCTGGCTGTCAGATCAGTAGCACTTGGGGGGGAAAGCAGAAAGAATAAAGGACAACAGGATCTGTCTTTCCCATTACGATTGTCTGAGACTGGTATGAGTCGAGAGCACAAGGGACCGAGTGTCTCCTAGCTTCGTCACTTACAAGGACGGAGTTTGAAACTTTGGCAGTTTTTCTGGTATTTTTTTAGGTGTTTTTTTGGGGGGGTGGGTCTAATTCTTAGAAACAAGCATGTCGTGATTACCACGAAAGAGTCTGATATGCCTAGAGACAGTAATGCTGCAATGAGGACATATCAATGGACACATTATCGAGTAAACATAATGCCACAGTAACGCTGGACCCTTTGATATGTACTGTATCAATTCAGTCATTGTGTACCCAATGATACGCTTATTGCTATTTTTGTACCCTGTCCATTCAGAACAGTTCATTTCCTTTACATTATGAAAATCTTTTAAGATCTCTTGTCTCCGGTTTAGTAGGTTGACAAACATGTCTCTGAGAGGAAAGACTGGCTGTCGCAATGCTTGTTATCGTTGGTCATGGTTTATATGGCATGGTGGATAGTAGCATCAGTTTCCCATGACTGTGAATTTACCATGCAGTCATCAGTGTATGAGCAACGTATGAAAAAATGTATGTTGGAAAGTCCCCCTTTCGCCACCAAAGATGCTCTTGTTTATTTTTTGCTATGTCTGTAACAGGAAAAAGTACCCCATGTCCAACTGTTGCTTTGGGTGAATTGTGGAAACACTGCTGTGATATTTCGGTAGCCAGCAACTCACAGGGTGGTGTATCTGAGATCAAGGATAGACAAGGGCAGACACACAGCCAAAATAATATAAAACCCAAATCTCTCACTGACTGGGCCTATAGTGTAAGCTGTTTTCCAGGTATACATAACATGAGATTGACGTGTAATTTGGGTGAGCTACGTTACATTAAGCTTGAGCTTCAATCAAGTCAAAGAAACATGCAATTTTGTAAACTGCAAAAAGTACACAAGATTGTCCTCATTTCTGGGGTAAGTATTTGACAATACGTCGACCCTCTAGACCTAAAAGGTTGCATTGTATTTGTTCTACAACAAAGCATTCTGGAGACTGTTATCTGCTAGGGGGTTTCAGAGGGGGTTTCTGTCTCCTTGTGCTTTAAACGAATAGATTTATGTTAGAGCACGCTTTAGGCTAAACACATTGAAATGTGCAAGACCCACCTTCACTTCATCTGATATAGAGACCAACCTAGCCATGGGAAAACCAATTACAAATTCCCCCAAAATGACCTTCCTGTCTGTCTGACGACTGAATGTTCACAAAGGTGTGTGTTTTTTTTTTTTAGGTAAGTGTGTAAAGACTAGAACCTAATGACCAAAAATATAACAGAGTATCTCAGGAAATGGGAATGACATCTTTTAATGATAGAGCGGTGGATAAATTGTTTATGGTGCTTTTACGGGGACCATATTCCAACCACTCTCTCTGTGTGTTCAGTGAATTATTCAGAGAAAAAGCTGTTTGTTTCAGAAGAAGGAAGGCAGCAGCGTCTGAAGCATATGGAGGGAAATCACATTGAAAGCAGTGAGCAGTAAATTAATAGTAACAGATGCCAGGATGTCTGGCCACTGCTTTCTTTTGTTTTTTTCTTCCACTTCTTTCTCCAATGAGTCTTGCATTCTTTATGTTTTTGAAATAATACTATTATAATTCCTTTCTTTTAGTTTAGTTTCAGCTTTTGCTCCTGTATGAAATAGTTTGTTTAATTCAGGGTTCTCCCGGGATGTGAAACCTTTGGGAAATGATTCCATCTTAGGCCCTTAAAATGAGTAATCTTGATTTTAGGTCAAGTCAACATTTGCCTAGACTGAGCCTTTAAAGTCTGCCACAATTGTAGTTCTAATGTTTACTTCCTCTTATTGGTACACCTAGCAAAGCATAAGGCACCCTCATGCGTAGGATTATTGTGTAGTAGAATAGAAATATAATAGAAATTGAATAGAAAACCTCTTCTACATTACCAACTCTAGCTCCTAAATTGTAAAATGTTAGTCAATGTATGATGTATGACCTATGACCCCAATGTTTGTGAGTACTGTGTAGTTTGTATCTTTTACCTGAGAAATAAATAAATAACTGACAGAAAAATTGTGCAGAAAGACACTGGCCACCTTTAACAACAGCAATTACCATCTAAGGAATCAACCTTGCTGCAATGGCAGATATCATCTGTCTGAGAGATGCAAAACACACATAACGGCAATCTCTGTGATCTCTACACCGATAACAATTATCCTTCAGGAAGCATAATGACAACTGCACACCGTAATCAAGGGTATGGTGGAGCAATTAAATCAAACGCTTTCATAAACCTTTTAAGATAACAAAGAATGATGACAAGACGCGAGAGGAAAACGAACAACAAACGACTAAATACTTCTGAAGTGCATGCTTGACCTAGACAAAGGAGAGGGAGAACAAAAAAAATAGTATTAATATTCTGGTATTAATCTATTCGTAATGCGAGTACGGAGAGATTTGCGGGGCTGTGGACGGGCTGGGAGGCTGAGGCAAGGCTGGGTGATGATTGAGTGTGTGGGGCTATTGTGATGGGGAGATACATGGCCCAATTAAAGCTAAAGGATGCAGTTTACGCTCTGTCATCCGTGACAGTGTAAGGTGTCTTCCATTTCAACCCTAATGGAAAATAAGTCAGGTAATTGTCATTGTGCACTGGGTGTCATCATTTATTAAATGTGTAATTCATCTTCACAGCGAAGCGATGAAAACAGGTGCATTGATTTATTAGAAATAAACCGGTTTCATAGAACTGTTTGTGTTGGTCACAAAACACCTTATAACGTGTATATTATTTCAAATCATGCCAACACAAAACACACAAACAACACATATGTACACACTAATGCATGCATAGACACACGCGCGTGCTCATGCACGAATGCACGCACGCACGCGCACACACACACACACACACACACACACACACACAAAACGCACATAATTGTACATAAACACATACATTTTCTTTCGTAAATATCTTCTCCAGTGGGGAGCACTGTGGAGCATCACGGCGTGAGCTCAGATGGTTTTGAAGAAGTTTGAAAGCATCAAAACCTTTGTGTACTGTATATATTAGATGTGAGACAGAGGGTTGACAAAAGAGAAATTCAGCGTTCAGTGTTTTCTTTCCCAGTTACAAAGAGGCGCATAAAAAGTTACAAGGTTGTCCCCTGTGGGGTTACATTCCAAACAGCACCTGTCAAAGCAGATGGGGCATTTAAATAACATTCTTTGGGAGGTATTTGTTACACTGTTACTCAGGAGTACCTGCTGTGCTCGGCAATGCTTTCACTGCTGTTGTTCTTTTTTTCTGTCTGAATCTGTTTAGGAAAAACATCTCAGTTTCATTAAACACTCCGGACTACAAATTACAATGAAGAACACTGCATGTGTTTATGTTGGTATCATTGCGAGCTTAAGTGCAAGTGCTTTGGGTGAGAGGGAGGAGATATGGCTTTATTTGGGAAGGGGAAAACACTTTGCCACTGGAAATGGATTTACTGTCTACAGTGCCTTCAGAAAGTATTCACACCCCTTGACTTTTTCCAAGTTTTGTCGTGTTACTGCCTGAATTTTAAAATGGATTAAATTGAGATTGTGTGTCACTGGCCTACACACAATACCACATAATGTCAAAGTGGAATTATGTTTTAGACATTTATTTTTATTAATTAAAAATGAAAATCAACCCCTTTGATATGGCAAGCCTAAATAAGTTCAGGAGTAAACTTTTGCTTAACAAGTCACATAATAAGTTGCATGGACTTACTCTGAGTGCAATAATTACTACCTCATCTTGGTACCCCACACATACAATTATTTGTAAAGTCCTTCAGTCAAGCAGTGAATTTCAACCACAAAGACATGGAAGGTTTTCCAATGCCTCGCAAAGAAGGGCACCTATTGGTAGATTGGTAAAAAATAAAAAAGCAGTGTTTGAATATCCCTTTGAGCATGGTGAAGTTATTAATTACACTTTGGATGGTGTATCAACACACCCAGTCACTACAAAGATGCAGGTGTCCTTCCTAACTCAGTTGCCGGAGAGGAAGGCAACCGCTCAGAGATTTCACCATAAGGGCAATGGTGACTTTAAAACAGTTACAAAGTTTAATGGCTTTGATGGAAGACTTAGAATGCATCAACAACATTATAGTTACTCTACAAAACTAACATAATTTACAGAGTGAAAAGAAGGAAGCCTGTACAGAATAAAAATATTCCAAAACATGCTTCCTGTTTGCAATAAGGCACTAAAGTAACATTTTTTAAAAATGTGGCAAAGAAATTAACTTTATGTCCTGAATACAAAGCATTATGTTTGGGGCAAATAGAAAACCCATCACTGAGTACCACTCTTCATATTTTCAAGCATGGTGGTGGTTGCATCATGTTATGTGTATGCTTGTTATCGGCAAGGGAGTTTTTTAGGATAGAAAGTAACGGAACAGAGCTAACCACAGGCTAAATCCTAGAGTAAAACTTGGCTCAGTCTGCTTTCCAACAGACACTGGGAGACACATTCACCTTTCAGCAGGGCAATAACCTATACACTGGAGTTGCTTACCAAGATGACATTGAATGTTCCTGAGTGGCCTAGTTACCGTTTTGACTTAACCCTCCTGTTGTGTTCCGGTCGAATTGGACCTATTTACAAGTTTTCGCACTGAAAAATGTAGTTTATTTAATCTGATTGGGCCCACTCAAGGACATTCAGAGACTTGTCCCGAAGCCACTCTGTGTTGTCTTGGCTGTGTGCTTAGGGTCGTTGTCCTGTTGGAAGGTGAACCTTCACCTCATTCTGAGGTCCTGAGCGCTCTGAAAAACATGATGCTGCCACCACCATGCTTCACCGTAGGGATGGTATTGGCCAGGTGATGAGCGGTGCCTGGTTTCCTCCAGACGTGACGCTTGGCATTCAAGCCAAAGAGTTCAATCTTGTTTTCATCAGACCATAGAATATTTTTTCTCGGTCTGAGAGTCCTTTAGGTGCCTTTCGGCAAACTCCAAGCAGACTGTCATGTGCCTTTTACTGAGGAGTGGCTTACGTCTGGCAGCTCTACCTTAAAGGCCTGAATGTTGGAGTGCTGCAGAGATGGTTGTCCTTCTGGAAGGTTCTCTCATCTCCACAGAGGAACTCTAGAGCTCTGTCAGAGTGACCATCGGGTTCTTGGTCACCTCCCTGACCAAGGCCCTTCACCCCCGATTGCTCAGTTTGGCCGGGCAGACAGCTCTAGATGGTTCCAAACTTCTTCCATTTAAGAATGAAGGAGGCCACTGTGTTTTGGGGGACCTTTAATACTGCAGAAAATATTGTGTACCCTTCTCCAGATCTGTGCCTCAACACAATCCTGTCTCAGAACTCTACGGACAATTCCTTAGTCCTCATGGCTTGGTTTTTGCTCTGACATGCACTGTTAACTGTGGGACCTTATATAGACAGGTGTGTGCCTTTCCAAATCATGTCCAATCATTTGAATTTACCACAGGTGGACTCCAACCAAGTTGTAGAAACATCTCAAGGATAATGTGGAAACAATGGAAACAGGACTCACCTGAGCTCAATTTCGAGTCTCATGTTTTTTATTTTTAATACATTTGCAAAAATGTCTGAAAACCTGTTTTCACTTTGTCATTATGGGATATTGTGTGTAGATTGATGAGGGAAATGTTTTATTTAATCCATTTTAGAATAAGGCTGTAACGTAACAAAATGTGGAAAAATTGAAGTGGCCTGAAAAGTTTCTGAATGCACTGTAATATATGCATTTTTTTTCAGTCTAACACAACAAAATGTAAAATAATTCAAGGGGTATGAATACTTTCAGAGAACACTGTATAATACTGTACATCTCTGCACTTAGCAAAAGCGTGCCGTCTGCACTGCTATTTTCTGTTAATCTAACTATTCTCTCATTGATTTAATTTACTTATTTCAGGAAATAAAATGGTATAGTTGTCTATTGTTGGTGGGGCATATTATTCTGTTTTAATCTTACTCCTGAATCACTATGATAAATATAATAGTTTTTCTTGAGTGTATTTTTCACAAAGTTGAGATTTACTTTGAAGTCCAAAGTGTAGGAATACAGGAGAGTCATTGACACAGAAATGGTGGTGTAGCAGGAAGTTCGTAATGCTGTGAACCAAGAAGTTGAGAGTTCAAATCCCAGGTGAAGAAGACAAGTTAAATAATAATGACTGTATAAATAAACATACACAATGTATGTCAAATATGTAAGTTGAAAACACTGCAACTCTTTTGTGATATCCTAACGACAATTTTTTGTTTGCAGGGCATCACCTGTTAAATCTCATGTGAAAAATATTCATGTGGTAAAGGTTTTGTGATCACATATGAAAATCCATGTGAAACTTAATGTGAAATATCATCACAGGTGAACTATCCAAAACCACATGTTTTTTTTACTGAGAAATCATGTGATTTTCCACATGAAATCATATCGTTTTTCCATAAGTTTGTCCCCTTCATAGCTTTGTGTCCACAGAGTACAAATACATTAAGAAAACAAAACTAATTGGTGGGGGGAAAAATCCTGAGTCTTTAGGCCAAGCACCAGTGTCAAACCCAGCAAAATATAAGCACCATTTGTGTCCATAGAGCACAAATTAACAAAACCACCAACCACATCATCTGTAAAACAAAACAATGTTTCTTTCTAATCGTTTAAGCGATTCTCTACACTTCTGTCTAAGCGAATCATTCATGTCCCTTTAGCATGTTATTCACTATTTGACAAAATCTACGACAAGTTCAAGGGGTTGTTGTCATTGACAGGCGAGAGAGGAGTGGTTCGACAGAGTGGTCGTCTAGGAGAGGACGAGGAGAGGAGAGTGATCCCCTCTTGAGATGCATTTACTGTCACTTTGGCAGCTTCCGTGTTTCACAACTTCTTTTCAATTTCTCCGGGCTGTGACCACCAGGGAGCCCGGTGCGAGGCTGGGAGGAGTTGGGGGTCAGCGACAATGTGTCCTCCTGCGCCACTCTCTGCTCTAGCCCCTGCTTTCTGATGACAGGATGAAAATTCCTTAATGCACTGAGGGGTTCTGCGACCGTTGCTCCACTGTCGCTCTCCTCTCGCTCATCTCCTCTCCTCTGTCATTTCCATATTTTTTTCCCTCTCGCCGGGAACCTTCCCTTCCATCAGAAGAAAGGATGCCCTGGCCTCTTGTTCTGAGCATGGTAAACTTCATTCAGATTGTCACACACTTAGGAACTGACAAAATGCTTTCTCAGCCCCCTCCGTCAGTCAGATAATATTAATAAATAAAGGTCTCCGTTGTGGACACAGAGGGCAAGACGAGGAATATCAAGTACCAAGAGAGATACAAACAATCTGAAGAAAGCTGAAGGGTTGCGGGGGGGGGGGGGGGGGGGGGGGGGGCTGAGAAAGCACACACAGAGACATACAGACAAACACACACACACTTTACGTCAGACTTTGTGGGATTTTGTCCCAAAAGGCTTATAATGGGAATAGGCAATGTGACAAGAGTTAAAGCTGTGGCAAGCCAATGTGCCAGATAATAGGACATACAACACACAGCTGGGCGTCCAGAGTTCTTGGGTTCCTGTCTGGGTTTTGGTCATACAGGTCTAATGCGCCAATACTGCCACCATTTGGGGTTTGAGACGGAGGGTGGAAAGGGGTTGTGGGGGAGCGGACGGGGGAAGATAACTCCCCTCCACCTTCTTCAGAGAACTACTACTAATGCCCAATGCAGGCCCTGTTCACCACAAACCCTTTCACAGTCCTTCACTCTGGCACAGAGTGGGAATGTTACGAAGACAAACCGACAAACAAAGGCGACATTTTAAAAATGTAACACAAAAAAACACTACCACGTCACAGACAAATTAAACAAATACAAATGCAAGTGCTGATTCATAAAAACCCACAAACGTGGCTGCAGTATATAACAAACTTATTAGTTTGGGCTACAAAAACTGAATGCCCTTGCTTTGTTGCTAGGGCTTTGGTTTTCAATAGTTTGTTGTGTGACTGAAGGACAATTGGTCCTTGGTGTAAAGTGAGTGCTTGGCTTTTAACGGACCTCTGTATGCCAAGTCCTCAGCAGCATGGCTGGGAGTGGATAGGACGATGCTAGCCTACTGTACCTTCACTGTCATTCAGGCCCATCTAGTTATGCACTAATCTTCTTGGTGCAATGAAAGAGCTTAACAGCTTTGCAACAGTATCCCTTCCCAGATGTCATTATCGCAATGTACTGTAGCTAGAACTGTCTCTCATTGTTTATGAATTTCTTACTGGAAAGTTAACAGCTACCGCCATTGACATTCACAAAACCTCTCGTTCTCCATCACCATCTCTCTCTCCCATTCTCGAGATATACATCACACAAATCTCTCCCTAAAAAATCTATGTGGTCTCAGGGCATTTTGTATAATTCTGTACGTAAATCTGTGGCACTCCATTTAGTACGATATGTGACGTTACGTTAGGTTACATTATGAATGGAATAGAGGTCGTACAATATCATACAAATTAGGGGATGTATAGTATCATATGTCTTACCCGGTCGCACAATAGCATACGACTTGGATGATGTAACTTATCACACATCTTGGAAGATGTCTAGTAATGCATGTCTTTAATTAATGGATGCTTGTTGCGCCATAAAAACAAAGGAGAATTACGGGGAGAATTTACATTGGCGGCTCGGGGAACTAACCACAAAGGTTAGGAGAACTAAAACAACAAAGGTCAGGTGAATTTAAGTAGCAGGTTATGGGAATTGGGTTAAGATTAGAATAAGGGTTAAGGGACGGTTAGGTAAAATGCTACAGTTGTCCCCGACGAGACTGGAACATGCAGCATTTGGAAACCTAGATAGGCCAGGCAGTAAAATGTTTTTATTCTGTTGTGATTAACCAGTACTAGATAGTAATTGAGTCAACATGCACATGTGCTTCCATCAAGTATGTACACTGTATCAGCTCATGACTATGGGGCTCACACTGGATGATATGAGTCAAATAGACCAAAATATTAACTTTGTGAAGGTAAGTGTGAGGCTGAAAGGCAGTAATAGCATTTTAAAACTCAAACAAGGAGAAACAGGCATGTCACAAGAGTCCGATTCTCCGGTAACCTCTACATTACAACATGGACTTTTCCTGAACCTCTAACCTCTGCTTGCTACTTTCAGGCTTTGGATGAAAAGATTTTGACTAAGTCAAACAATTTAGAGTTTCTACATTTCAGTGGAGTGAAAAAAAGACTGCGAGAGGTATCGGATCATAGCTTAACTCATCTAGTAGCTCACTGAACAGTATACACTGAGTGTATCAAACATTAGGAACAACTGCTCTTTCCACAACATAGACTGACCAGGTGAAGGTATGATTCCTTAATGATGATCAGTTTACTGTAGATGAAGGGGAGGAGAGAGGTTAAATCTTTGAGACAAATGAGACATGGATTGTGTATGTGTGCCATTCAGAGGTTGAATAGGTAAGACGAAAGATTGAAGTGCCTTTGAACGGGGTATGGTAGTAGGTGCCAGGTACACCGGTTTGAGTGTGTCAAGAACTGCAACGCTGCTGAGTTTGTCATGCTCAACAGTTTCCCGTGTGTCTCAAGAATGATCCAAAAGACATCCAGCCACCTTGACACAACTGTGCGAGGTATTGGAGTCAACGTGGGCCAGCACCTCTGTGGAACGCTTTCGACACCTTGTAGAGTCCATGCCCCCGACGAATTGAGGCTGTTCTGAGGGCAAAAGGGTTTGCAATGTTTTGCACACTCAGTGTATGTTTACTGAATTGAGTGAGCCTATATAGTACATTGTGCAGATAATTCATAACCTGGGAATATGTGGCATTAGTACACAAGTTACTTTTCGACACATTTAATGTAACAAATACATTGTACAGCTTTACTTCTGCTCAACACGGAATACCTCCTCAACAACACATTAGTCAACTAGCTAAGCCTCTATCTGGTGTTCTCTCTAGGCACAGCAGGAAGTGAAAGCAGAGGGGGCTAGATAGATAAAGGATTGGTGGGGGACCCTGGAGTTGATGCTCTTGCTCCTCTCTTTCCTGTACACACCGTCATTGTTTACTCTCTTTCGGAGTCTGTGATAAGAGCACTTAGACATAGTCAGGAGGCAGAGCACATACATTCCACCACCTCATTACCCAGGGCAGGCAGGCTACCTGATGATAGAATCTCTCTCTCTCTTTCTACTTCCTTATTTATTTATCTATCGATCGTGCCACTAGACCCAGACTTTGCGGGTTACTGTTTTAATATCGTTGCTGAAACATGATTATTACCTTTTAATGCTGAAATTACGGGGGCATTCTTTTTGTCTTTCCTCAGCCGTTGCCATTTTTCCTGCGTCGCACCCCATGGCATTAACATCTTTATCTCTCCATGTGCTCCTAGTTTTAAAACCTTTACCCCTGCTGTTTGAAAAATATTTCTCATTTTCCTCCCCCATGGTGTAGCAGAAAATCCCCATAGGCAAACCATTAGCGATCTCTTCTGCCTTTCCCAAACACTTATTACTATCACCCGTACTCCTTGCGCTGCCTCATTGGCTTTTGGTAAATTATGCAAATAAGGTGATGTTCAACACATAGTTTTCTGGTTTCTGCAACTGCGCAAGTTTGCACAGTTTTCAAGAAGCAGAAGAGAGAGGCCATTAAAGTGACTTGGATCTGTCAGCAAGATTTATGCACCAATGACAAATTATAATGCTTTTGTTCCTAATTTTTCCTCGGCACACACTTCTCTACTCAGGTTTAGTTAAGTTATGTGTTTGCCTTTTGGGGTCTTTCAGTCGAAGTTTCTTCTGTTTGTTTTTTGCATACAAATGTGCCACTTCACAAAAACATCTGCACTGTCTCAGATGCTGTGCATGGCTAGAGTTGCTTAAATCAGTGTTGTCGTAAAAGTTAATTCATACATCTCAGGAATAGAGTCAATGTCTTAAAACCTCAATAAGAGTCATATAAAAGTAGTTATGTTCGACTCACAACCAACATTCTAAGTGCAAGTGCAACAAAACTCTCGGAAGTGAAACTTTTTATTGAGAAGAAATTTGAATGTCGCATTAAAAAAGATATATCCAATATAGGCCTCCGTGAGGAACATGTAAGAACCCAAACCATCCTTTACCTTAACCATAATCTTCCCCTCCATCTTGACAAATCTTGGAATTCATACTGTATGTTTCTTGTACCTTTTACATTATGGGGACTCGCAGCCATTTTACCCTCCAGTACTTTCTAATCATATTGGTGCTAACTTTGTACGCTTGATGATACCTTTTAAGTATGTCTCTTGCTAAGGTAATGACCAAAACAGCAATAATAGTATTCATCACTTAAATACACAGCTGTCATTAAGGCAGTTTGTATTTGGGAGACGAACGCTTCCATAGCAGCAGGATGTGCATCTAGAGAGAGAGTTACCGAAAAAACACGGTGACAGTCTCAGGATCGTTCATGACCATCTGAAGGAGGGAAACTGTAGGCATATTTCACCAAGAAAGCCACCAACATGGCTTGCCCCATCTGCATGCAGTGTGCTGTATAATTGTTTTCAATTTACTTCAACATGGCTAGTTGAAAAGATAGGCCGTTTCAATGAACAGATTAGGCCCTGTGAGTGCAAACAAATGACAAATCCCTCTTAACCCTGTGAGCCTCTCGATATATGCCCCCTCCCCTCCTCCACCGTCAGACATCACTCTCCTAATGTTATTAAACACAACTTTGTAGATTTACTTCCTTCAAAGTGCCATTTAACCAAACCGCTGGGTCCAGGAAGGAAGAGCTGCAAGGGGAATTACAGGTTGCCAGCGTCGTCTCTTAGTGGAGGAATGAGGAGGAGTGACAGGGCCATCATTTCCAGCGCAGGGCCACCTCCCTGTGTGTTGTGACAACCAGTCATTATACCTCGCCGAGATGCTCTCAGCTGCAGGTTCCTTCAACATGCAAATGGACACAAATGGCCCACGACTGTGGAGAGGCTAATAACGCCTTTTTATCTGCTTTACTCCCCCTCTTTCTCCGTCTTTCCGTTACTCCCCTGCTTTCTTTAAGGTGGAGGGGTTGCCATTGAGAGGGGAGCCTCACTCTGAATACTCACTCTGCATTCAGCCAAGTTACTGTCCGCCTTACGTTAAAGGAAATGGCAAGCTTTGATTTGACAAGTCTGTTGATATGCAGTGCAGCTGTACATACAGTTAGTTAGGTATACGGCCTGCAGAGGTGTAGTGAAATCATTTAAAAAAAATGCTCTCCCTCTGGAGGTTATCTGTAAAATGTTGTACTAATTCCAAAACGATACACGATACATGCGTTTTCCTGCATATCCTACACACCTCTCTCCCACAAAAACGTCTTAAAATTCACGCTCTCAGATGACGAAAATAGGAAAGAAAAGAGGAGAATGCCATGTGGCATCACCGCAGGTGTGATATCCTATCCTGTTGGTGACAGTGGTAAGTACACCCCTTTTTTTTTCTAAGGTAAGCGATCCAACTTGAAACCACATTTCATTTAATCAAGGTCATGAACTATAGGTTGCAACCATATATTTATTTTGAACGGAAACAGCTCTAGCACACTTTCATTGCCATTTTAATTAAAGTCAATGATGCAGATATGTTTCAGGTACCGTAGAACAGTACTGTTGCGTGCATGGCGATATTTTTCATCAAAAGAGACATCTTCTGCTCTGATGTTGACAAGAGGTGAATTGTTGATTTATGGAGTCATGATGACCAAATGTAATATATCTGCACATGCATGCAGAAGCACCTTGACATACAGTATCTAAACAGCAACACCAAACCACAATTTTCCAGATACAGCAGAGAGAAACACATATTTACCCTCTACCTACCACCTAGGTGAAATAACATATCTATAACTATGTTCTCCAGATCCACCTTAAACTCCACCACTATAAAGAAGAAAATAACCCATTTTATTTTAGGTTTCCTTGCATAAAGCATTACAGCAAACGGAAGATGACTTTTTATTGCCATTTTGTCTGAAAAAGTGAATGATTTTATTTCCTTTTGTTCTTGTTGCTCATATTTTATTTACATTTCAGTCCACAATACATGTTTTTGATAAACAAAATCAGCAGGGGGAGAGTTTACTGCGGGCACAAGAATATGTTCCTTCTCTCTACCACTAGTTGGCTTCAAAATGGGAGAAAAGTTACATGAACATACATGGCCCAAGTAAACCAAGTGTGGCTTGTAACAAACAGAACAGAGTCGTTGCACGAAAGAGACTGCAAAAAGAGAGAGCTCTGACAATGTAGATTCAACAAAGAAAGTGATATTGTCAGATGTTTAATTTTATTTTATTCTAATGGTAACTGCCAGATCTCTTTAGCATCAATGACATTCTCTGAAGGTGATGGTTATTGTGATATCCATAATAAAATACTGCATAACCATAATCTACAGTATATTATGAACCAGGTAGTTTGGGTGCTGGATGCTGATGGGCTGAAACAGAATTTCAGCCATGTATCCACTGAGTGTACAAAATATTAGGAAAGCCGGCTCTTTCCATGACATAGATGGAGCAGGTGAATCCAGGTGAAAGCTATGATCCCTTATTGATGTCACCTGTTAAATCCACTTTAATCAGTGTAGATCAAGGGGAGGAGACAGGTTACAGGTTAAAGAAGGAGTTCTAAGCCTTGTGACATGAATTGTGTATGTTTGCCATTCAGAGGGTGAATGGGCAAGACAAACGACTGAAGTGTCTTTGAAGAGGGTATGGTAGTAGGTGCCAGGCGCAACAGTTTGAGTGTGTCAAGAACTGCGAGGCTGCTGGGTTTTTTCCTGTTAGTATCAAGAATGGTCCACCACCCAAAGGACATCCAGCCAACTTGACACAACTGAGGGAAGCATTGGAGTCAACATGGGCCAGCATCCCTGTGGAACACTTTCAACACCTTGTAGTGTCCATGCATCAACGAATTGAGGCTGTTCTGAGGGCAAAAAGGTGTTCATAATGTTTTGTACACTCAGTGTATATAAGACATAAACCGGGTGGTTTGATCACTGAATGCTGATTGGCTGAAAGCCGTGGTATATCAAGCCGTATACCACGGGTATACTGTTCAAATTACATTGGTAGCCAGTTGATAATAGCAATAAGGCACCTTGGGGGGTTGTGGTATACCACGTGTATGACAAAACATTTACTTTTACTGTTGTAATTACATTTGTAACCAGTTCATAATAGCAATTAGCCACCTCGGGATTGTGGTATATGGCCAATATACCACGACTAAAGGCTGTATCAAGGCACTCCGTGTTGTGTCGTGCATAAGAACAGCCCTGAGCCATGGTATATTGGCCATATACCACATCTCCTCGGGCCTTATTGCTTAAGAATATAGTATGAACAGCTTCTCCAAGGACAGCAGTCAATGGTAAAAGGGTTTACTTTGAGGTTTTATTGTGAGAAGGCATTCCAACACACAAGGATTTATTACTGTACCATTGTACATTGTCTCATTCGAGTGGGATGCATGAATTCCTTTGAAACTCACACTATGAATTTGTTAAATAAGAAACAAATGCTCACAAACATTAAATAATACCATAACAATCTTAAAGGCTCCTTTTTATTGGGCCTTGAAGGATTTCAAAAGCCATCACAAGCCATGTGTGCATAAATTCTGACTTTAATTGGATGAATCGATTACAAATAGATTAATTACTGAATAATACTGTGATATATGTGGACATAAATGTGGACTGTAAAGACCAGATGACCCCCCCCAGCAAGGATGGTCTTAAAACCCTACTAAGTCGTTAAGGACTTATAGCTCTAACTTTTAGATCATCTTTCTTTCCAGAGATATATTTTCTTAAATTAGATAACTATTAATATTAATATTAGATACAAAGTATTGTAAAGGTAAGCCTCGATGAAGGCTTGAAAACCTTCTAAGTGGTCGAGTCGAGGTTATACCATAACTTTTAGATGGTCTAGCTTTCCGGAGAAAGAATTAATAAAACACGTATTTTCTTAAATCTGAGTACTGAAATCTATCTTTTAGAATAATACAGTTGTCATTGAAAGAGTAAACACTTGCCATACGATGGCCTTTGAATTATAGTCCATTTCATTCTATTCTCATCTATTCTATTCTTATCTATTCTATGATATTTTATTCTCATCTGTACTCTTCTATTCTATTCTATTCTCTTCTATTCTTTTCTCTTCTCTTCTCTTCTTCTTCTCTTCTTCTAAACTCTGGCTAACACTATCTACAGTATATACTGTACATGAGGTCCTTACCAGTCAATTTCTGCCTCCTTACCAAGTTGTAAGGTGCTTTCTTATGAAGTACAGCAGTGATTTGTGTCTCTCAGAAGGATATGCAACCATACTGTAGATTCACATACTTGTGGCCAGTCACCACATTCTAAAAACGAATGCATCAGTTGCTAAACATCCAAAAAACTCAACCATAAATTAATTGGATTGTGAATGGACTATGTATATAATCGGAGAAAATAAGATTATTTAATTGATTTAAACATCTGCTGAACCCTGTCATTTTAAATGCTAACTTGTTTGTTTTCTTCTTTTTAATCCTCCCTATTAGATTTTTAAGTGTGCTGACATATGGAGTGATGTGGACTTTGTAATATGGACTTTATTATTTCCTGTCTATAGACTTTTTAAACTTTTTATATAAAACAGAAATTAATGTTTGGAAGGTCAAAGTGGGCACTGCAGAGAGAGCAAAGCCACACTCCATCCCCACAACGACCTTGAAAAAATGAAGAAGACATGCCGCAATGAGACACGTCACTGTAAAGAGGGAGCGAAAATAGGATTTAAAACGTCTGGGCCAGAATTTATACTTCCTCGTTCTGCGATAAAGTGGCCCATAATCAGGAAATTGAGTTTTCTTTAAAAAATATGATTTGAAGAAGAAAAAAAAATAGATGAGTTCAAAGCAAGGCAGAGACCTCTTAATCTAATAAATTGATTTGCAATGTCCTCTAAACTGTGAACTGACAAATGTTGGCCTCCATGTTGCTGAGCTCTCTCTCACTGCGCCTTGCCTCCCTCCCGCTACCTGCTTAATGTAGTACAGCACATTAAAAGACAAAGGGATGCCCCAGCAGTTTCTAAACAATTTCACACTAAGCATGGTGTCACTGTAACGATTCATCGGGGCTCTGCCAGTGGTCACCTAAGGATTAAAGGGGGATGTACTCATAAGCTCTGTTTTCACCATTTCTATTCTTTGACCAAAAAGCCACAATACGCCCGAGACAAGGCATTAACATCGCTTGCGAATAAAAAACAGATTATCCTTGGATACCAAATCCCATGTTCTTCGATTGCTGGACAGCTGTATGAAAAATGAACAATAAGCAGTTGACTTGAGGTCTGTTGCTAGGATCATCTGCACCAGCAGATTGTGGGTAAGAGAAATAAGATACAGTGACTTCACAGGGCCATTATAACATCATGCAGCCCTCTGTGTGTAAAAAATAGAATTAATCTGAAGCCCAATAGACCCGCGGCTCATTCCTAAGTAGCATGTTTCTGTACAGGGAAAGATTTACCACCCATGGCTCCTTTCAGTGCCGTGTGAAATATGTCAGACCTTTTTCTAACTCTCTCTTGAATACGTACACACACACGCACAGACACGCACACACACCCCAAAACAACAAGAATTCATGATTTTCACAAGCAGAAATCCTGTCAAGTCCTCTGAGAGTAGCAACGAGTCTTTTAGAATGTTTGAGTAATCTCCCAAAAGTATTAGTCGTTGTTTAATGGTTTAGCTGTTGTTCTGGCTCCAGTGTACACCTAATGTTTGGTACCAGATGTACCTGACTGAAACTGAGGCCTGAACGGGATTATTACAGTAATCACAAAAGAACACCGAATGTGAATCAGTGTCAAAAAATATAGAAAATAAGACGTGGGGATACACAGAACAACACTGGCACTATTCCTTTTTGGACCACATAAGATCATCAGGGACATTCTCGTTCTCAAACATAAAAACGAAATCTCCTCTCAATGTATTTAATAAATTCCACTTGACATTGGGAGGCTTTGGTGATGTCCTAGCCATTCTGGAGTTGACTGCATGAGCGAGGAGGAGAGAGGAGAGGAGAGTTCCTGTGGATTTGAACAGTTGGAGGAGCCTCATATCTCTAGCTTGGCAGAAGGAAGGCACCAGGGATTTCATGGCTATTTGCCAGTCCTGGAGCTTTTCTCTCGTCTGCTTCCCTCAACGCACCACTTCGGCAGTTTTTCTATTTCTCCTAACCAAATGCCCGAGTCTTTTCTTTGATTTACACAGACAATATGTGTATATATTTATTTGCAATAATATGAATTCTCCGTGAGAGAAAAAAAAATAGATCAATGTAAACCTTTTATAGGTTACTGTATGGACGACTGCAGCTGATTGGTGGTTAACTTTACACTAATGCTATTGGTCAACAACTCAGATTTTGAATCCCAACAACTCAGATGGTTATACAACATTCTCAAATTCATTGTCTCTTCCTCCTTTGTTCCTAAACTGCTCTGGTGATGTAATGTACTGTACCTACACTCTCTCTCTCTCCTCCCCATGGTCTCTTAGGGGAATGGCCTTTCAGGCCATGAACTCTCTCTCACTCTTTCTCTCTCTGATCATGCTTAGATTAGGAATGCTTTGTTTTTTGTTTTATTTAACTGTAAGAGCATATGCTAAATTACTAAAAAGTCAAATGTAAATGTTTTACATACAACTCTTGTATTACTGTATTGATAAATCTGTTAAACATTTTTGTGCAGTTCTTTATTAAAAATGTAGATAATTGTTACATTTCACTTTGGAAAACCTAGCAGTGCTACTTACAGTACACTGAGTGTACAAAACATTAGCAACACCTTCCTATTGAGTTGCACCTCCCTTTGCCTTCAGAACAGCCTCAATTCATCGGGGCATGGACTCTACAAGGTGTCGAAAGCGTTGACTCCAATGCTTCCCACAGTTGTGTCAGGTTGGTTGGATGTCCTTTGTGGACCATTCTTGGTACACATGGGAAACTGTTGAGCGAAGAAAAAAAACAGCAGCATTGCAGTTCTTGACACACTCAAACCAGTGTGCCTGGCACCTACTACCATACCCTGTTCAAAGGCATTTGCATCCTTTGTCTTGCCCATTCACCCTCTAAATGGCACCCTTTCACAATCTATGTCTCAATTGTCTCAAAAATCCTTCTTTGACCTGTCTCTTCCCCTTCTTCTAAACTGATTGAAGTGGATTTAACAGGCGACATCAATAAGGGATCATCGTTTTCACCTGGATTCACCTGGTCAGTCTATGTCATGGAAGGTGCAGATGTTCCTAATGTTTTGTACACTGTTTCTCTCTGAAATGAAACCATGAAGTGATAGATTTTAAACAAATACATGTCTGTCATTGAACAAGCCCATGCCAGGATTAGATAGTGAAAAAACATAATCTTTCATAAGTTCTTTAAATAATAAAAGCTAATTTGCCAACATTTCTGAAAATGGATATATAGCATTTTGGGAAAAAACTCCCCTTGACTTATTCCGCTTTTTGTTGTGTTACAGACTGAATTCAAAATGTATTAAATATAAATATTTTTTCATCCATCTACACACAATATCACATAATGACAAACTGAAAATATGTTTTTGAAAATTGGTTGAAAATTAAATACAATCATATCTCATTTACATAAGTATTCAGACCCCTGAGTCAATACTTTGTAGAAGCATGCAATTACAGCTATGAGTCATCTTGGATGTGTTTGTATCAGCTTCGCACATCTGGATTTGGGGATTTTCTCCCATTTTTCATTGCAGATTTTCTCAAGCTCTGTTAAGTCAGATGAGGAGCGACGGTGACAGCAATCTTCAAGTCTTTCCACAGATGTTCAATGGGATTCAATTCTGGGCTTTGGCTGGGCCACTCAAGGAACTTTCACATTCTTACTCTGAAGCAAATTTAGCATTGCTTTCGCTGTATGCTTGGGGTCATTATCCTGTTGCAGTTCCAGCCTGAATTCAAAATGGATTAAATCTATTTTTTCTCATCCATCAACACACAATACCCCATAATGACAAAGTAAATGCATGTTTTAGATTTTTTTGCAAATTTATTGAAAATGAAATACAGAAATATTTCATTTAGATAAGTGTTCACACCCCTTTGCTATGACACTCCAAATTGAGCTCAGGTGCAGCTGCCGTCTGATCAAACTGAGTAACCGGGCAAGATGGACCTTGGTCAGGGTGGTGACAAAGAACCCAATGACCACTCTGAAAGAGTTTCTTGGCTGAGATGGGATAACCTGCTAGAAGGACAACAGTCTCTACAGCACTTCACCAATCTGGACTTTATGGGAGACTGTCCAGACGGAAGCCACTCCTAAGAAAAAGGCACATGACAGCATGCCTGGAGTTTGCAAAAAGGCACATGAAAGACTCTGAGAGCGTAAGGCAAAAGATTATGTGGTCTGATGAGACAAACATGTAATTCTTTGGCCTGAATGCAAAGCACTGTGTCTGGAGAAAACCAGGCACAGCTCATCACCCATCTAGCACCATGCCTACCGGGAAGCATGGTGGTGGCAGCATCATGCTATGAGGGATGCTTTTCAAATGCAGGGACTGGGAGACTGGTAAGGATAGAGGGAACAATGAATGCAGCCAAGTCCTTGATTAGAACCTGCTTCAGAGTGCAAACGACCTTTTCTTAGGTCTAGTCCCCTTTTTTCTCCACTTCCTGTCTGACTGACGTGCCCAAAGTAAACTGCCTGTTACTCAGGCCCTGAAGCCAGGATATGCATATAATTGGTACCATTGGAAAGAAGAAAACACTTTGAAGTTTGTAGAAATGTAAAAATAATGTATGAGGCTATAACACAATAGATATGGTAGGAGAAAATCCAAAGAAAAACCAACCAGAATTTTTTTTTTTTTGAGAGCCCATGCTCTTACAATGGAACGTATAAGGAAATAATTCAATCTAGCTCCCAGTATGCAATTCCTATGGCTTCCACTGGGTGTCAGTAGTCTTTGTTCAAGGTTTCAGGCTTGTTTCTTCCAAAACGAGTAAGAATAATGAGTTTTACTACAGGGACACAGACTTGAAATTCGTGTATGCGCATGCAATGAAGAGGACACGCACCTGCTAATATTGTTTTCCAATTAAACATACTTCTTTCCATATGAAATATTATAATTTAATTACATTTTAGGGTATCTGAGGATTAAATAGAATAGTATTTTGACTTGTTGAAACAAAGTTTAGGGGTAGATTTTTGGATTCCTATCTTGGCATGTTGAACGAGTGGATTACTCAAATCGATGGTGCCAACTAAACTGACTTTTTGGGATATAAAGAAGGATTTTATCTAACAAAACGACACTACATGTTATAGCTGGGTGACAAATAAGAAAAAGATTTTCAAAAAGTAAGTTAACATTTAATCGCTATTTGTGAATTTATGAAACCTGTGCTGGTGGAAACATATTTTGATGTGGGCGCCATCCTCCAATAATCGCATGGCATGCTTTTGCTGTAAAGCCTACTGTAAATCAGACAGTGCAGTTAGATTAACAAGAATTTAAGCTTTCAACCGATATAAGACACTTGTATGTACCTAAATGTTTAATATCCATAATTTTAATGATTATTTATTTGAATTGTGCCCCCTCCAGTTTCACCAGAAGTTGTCCCGCTAGCGGGACCCCTATCCCAGAGAGGTCTGGTCCCAGACAGCTCTGCCTTTCCTCAATTCTGAGCTGAGCCTAGCTGTCCTCCTCCTCCCATCCAGCTCCTGTGACCTCCCATGACCCCTGGTGTGGAACCAGTGGCCTATTGTCCAGTGGCTGATGGGAGCAGGAAGGGTCAACTGCAGCCTGGAAATTGGGTTACTCAGCACATAACAACTCAGCCACTGATGTCCAGCGGTCTGGAACACATCTGCTCATCCATCAATGTTCTATCTTTCGATTCTCTCCAAACCCTACTAATGTAATGAAACCATTGTCTCTCAGTTCATTTGGAACCTCTGTTTTTGGGGGGAACCATTGTTCTTTTAGTGTTTGGAACAGGGGTGTTATTATGTACAGGCAAGGACATTTTTACTTTACCTATCCCTGAAATTATACCTTGGCTATTGCAGTTGTTAGCCAAGCCAAGAGCCAATAGGTTTTTATGAGCCAGAGCTGTGTAAGGTGGAAAATAGTGGGTGATATCATCCTGTCGTTGAGTCTATAGGAAGATGGAGTTGAGACCGAATATTCTCTCTGCTCTGTATTGGTTTGGCAGTCAAACGTTACATTAGTGGGTGTTGTGGTGTCTGGGTCTCCGACACACCCCAGCTGCACTGCCTTCGTGTGAGAACACAGGTTGCAACTATTTCTGATTTTTTTCCATCGAGTCTGGTCTGACTGCGGTGTAGTTGAGGCATAATCACAGAGCCATAGCATGCCATGGTATTTATAAGTACGTTTTACCGACTGGGCAGCGCAAGGAAAACCTTTCAATTGAAGTTTTACAAAGGGGGCAGGAAAAATGTGATGAACATCAAAAAGGTCACGTACGAGATAGACTAGAGAGAGACACATGACCGCAGTGGGTTGAGGCAGGCCACAGCTGTGGCTGGGCTGGCCAGTTTAACACTGCTCTGGCTGCAGAGAGAGATCATGATCCAGTACAGACACAGGCTAAGTACCAAATGGCACCCTAATTCCTGCGTAGTGCACTACTTTCAAAAGTGGTGCACTTGGGAATGGGATGCCATTTGGAACACATCCAGAGACCCAGCAGCCACATTAGAACACGCTTTACCTCTTCAGTTCAGCTTTTTATCACCCTGGCTTCACCCACAATTAGTGGGGACATTCCGTAACACTTAAAGCCTGCAGTTAAACTGCATTAAGATGCAGTTATAATGCATCGTAAGACTTGTCATAAGCATGTAGGACCCCTTTCTAATGTATTTCACAAATTTCATAGTCTGTCTCGTTTAGCATTTCTCAATACAAGAGTAAACTTCTCTTTAATTAAGGATCTGCCCCTTTTTTCAAATTTCACCTAAAATGACATACCCAAATCTAACTGCCTGTAATTCAGGGCCTGAAGCAAGGATATGCATATGCTTGGTACCATTTGAAAGGAAACACTTTGAAGTTTGTGGAAATATGAAAGGAATGTAGGAGAATATAACACAATAGATCTGGTAAAGGATAATATAAAGAAAAATCATCATTTTGTATTTTTTGGTACCATCATCTTTGAAATGCAAAAGAAAGGCCATAATGTCTTATTCCAGCCTAGGCGCAATTTAGATTTGGCCACTAGACGGAAGCAGTGAATGTGCAAAGTTTTAGACTGATCCAATGAACCATTGCATTTCTGTTAAAACATTTGTATCAGGACTGCCCAAATGTGCTTAATTTGTTTATTAATAACTTTTCAAGTTCAAAATTGTGCACTCTCCTCAAACAATAGCATGGTATTCTTTCACTGTATTAGCTACTCTAAATTGGACAGTGCAGTTAGATTAACAAGAATGTAAGCTTTCTGCCAATATCAGATATATCTATGTCCTGGGATATTTTCTTGTTACTGACAACCTCATGCTAATCGCATTAGCCTACATTAGCTCAACCGTCCTGAAGAAGTTTTAATGCATTCATGTGGGGCGGCAGGTAGCCTAGTGGTTAGAGCTTTGGACTTGTAACCGAAAGCTGAGCTGTCAAGGTAAAAATTGGTTCTTCTTCCCCTGAACAAGGCAGTTAACCCACTGTTTCCAGGCTGTCATTGAAAATAAGAATCTGTTCTTAACTGACATGCCTAGCTAAACAAAGGTAAAAAAAAAAAAAGATAGCTATGTGACACAACCACATGTCCAGTATACAAACATTCCATTCTAGCTAAACAAGGGATATATAGTGTTTTGCAACACCAACAAAACGCCTTAACACAAATCTGAGAGCAGCAATATTTTACACACACATAAAGGTACCCATAAGCAGTTAAATTAGGTGAAAATACTTTGGGGGGGTATTGCATTTTGGAAATAAACTTCATTTGTTTCCTAATGTTTTTGAATATTGCACAGTTCGACCTTTAGTTGAGCCGATTGTTTACATATCCTCATATCCAAATAACTCACAATTTATCATTTTTGCAGGACAGCTACATTGAACCCCTTTTGCCCCCTAGCAGGACCTGTAATTTGTGTACATGGCCCCAATGTTGTTTTAGGCACTAATCCAAATCCACTCGAAAAGGTATGTGGTTTTTGCAAAAAGAATAAACAGACATTTAATTTTACTCCCACGTCTCTCTCGGACAGTTGTCTCTCTGCTCTTCTCCACCTTACCAACTCTAACTTTGTGTCCCAAATGGCACCCTATTCCCTATTTAGTGCACTTCTTTTAACCAGGTCCCTTGGACTCTGGTCAAAAGTAGTGCACTATATATAGGGAGTAGGTTGCCATTTGGGAGTCATTTTTAAGTCCCAAGCCCAAAGAAAAGCACACAATAAACACTTTGGGGAAATCACAAACAAACGGGCGGAACTGGAACAAAAAAAGGTTACAATAAGAACATAGGAACAAACCAAAGTCTAGTTTAAACACAGCCCACAACACTGGTCTGGCACAGCCCTGCAAAAGACAACATAAGAGAGGTTTGGGAGGTATGATCATGCGATCCTTCTGTTGTGTTTTGTCTTGTCTCAGGCTGTGTCCCAAAAGGCACCCTATTCCCTACATAGTGCACTACTGTCTCTGGTCAAAAGTCGTGCACCGTATAGGGAATAGGATTCCATTTGGGACGCAGCCTCAGTTTTCCATTGTCTGTCTGAAGGTGATTTGCTTAGACATTAATTAATTAAAGCGCATATGGAGCTATTTTCACAAGTATGTGGTGAATTTTTTCTAAGTACCAAAATCCAAACTGGTAACACTTGTAACACAGCAAGTCTTATATTTGAAACCTTTAATTGTGCATTCACACAACCATAGATTCAAAATACACTATATATACAAAAGTATGTGGACACCACTTCAAATTAGTGGATTCGGCTATTTCAGCCACTCCCTTTGCTGACAGGTGTATAAAGTCGAGCACACAGCCATGCAATCTGCATAGCCAAACATTGGCAGTAGAATGGCCTCACTGAAGTCTTTAGTGACTTTCAAAGTGGCACCGTCATAGGATGCCACCTTTCCAACAAGTCAAGTCGTCAAGTTTCTGCCCTGGTAGAACTGCCCAGGTCAACTGTAAGTGCTGTTATTGTGAAGTAGAAACTTCTAGGAGCAACAACGGCTCAGCCGCGAAGTGGTAGGCCACACAAGCTCACAGAACGGGACTGCTGAAGCACGTAGCGCGTAACAATTGTCTGTCCTCTGTTGCAAAACTCATTACCAATTTCCAAACTGTCTCTGGAAGCAAAGTCAGCACAATAACTGTTAGTTGAGAACTTCATGATATGGGTTTCCATGGTCGAACAGCTGCACACAAGCCTAAGATCATCATGCGCAATACCAAGCGTCAGCTGGAGTGGTGTAAAGCTCACCATTATTGGACTCTGGAGCAGTGGAAACGAGTTCTCAGGTTTGATGAATCAAGCTTCACCATCTGGCAGTCCAACGGACTAATCTGGGTTTGGTGGATACCAGGATAACGCTACCCGCCCAATGCATAGTGCCAACTGAAAAGTTTGGTCTGGGGCTGTTTTTCATGGTTTGGGCTAGGCTTCTTAGTTCCAGTGAAGGGAAATCTTAATGCCATGTGTCATTTCTATCCCATGTGTAATCAAAGGAGTGATTATTGAAGCCATCTTTTACAATAATTGATGCAAAAATGTATTGTTCAGATATACTGTAATTACAACTTAGGTGTACTGTAATCAAATTAAGCAACTTAAATTAACAAAAGAAACAACGTTTAGCAGGCACTAGTTTGTATCAAGCCTGTCTTGAGCATTTGGACATAGGTTCTTATCGACATGTCCCCATTGTTCATGCGCCTTGGGAGAAGCCTTTTGGCATGGCAAATCCAAGCCTCATATAGGTCTGGATTAATGTCATTGCATGCCTCATCCACGGCCTGGAAGAGCGAGGCAATCGTACACCTTCCACCTGTATTGTATTTCACAGTATTGGTGGCAATCATACACCTCCTTCCACCTGTATTGTATTTTACAGTATTTATGTATTATAGTGGTCCTGTGTTGCTCAGTTAGTAAGAGCGTGGCACTAGCAACACCAGAGTTGTGTGTTCGATTCCCATTGGGGTCACATATGAAAATGTGTGGACTCACTGTTGTCACTTTGGATATGTAAGTGGCATATATTGCGGTATTACAGTACTGTATTGGCCAATGAAATTTTAGTAAAGCAGTATGAATCCAACCATCAAAAAGAGCCCAGCAACATCATTATGGATACATGTTTACTGTATAGGCGATGCATTACATACAGTACATCTCTGATGTCAATATCAGATTTTTTTTTTACTTAAATCATAATAGTCATAATAGTACAGTATATATATCATACTTTCTATGTTTATATTTTACAAACAGACATTTTCATTATGTATTATAGTTCTTAAAATCTGTTGTAGACAAACCAGTAGAAAAATCTATGGGTTTACCAAATGGTTCAGGGATTATCAATTAAGAGCAGTAGTAAAATGTATTTTAACAAATAAGGGGAAAAGAATCATCTAAAAAAATAATGAGAGCATTGCATTGTGAAAGGCAATTACTTTATATGAACATGTATTGCAATGTGAAACATTAATTTCTCGATTAAACACTGATTAAGTTTGAAAATGTGACTGTGTGATTTTGTGTGTTGTACTTAGCCAATTGAAAATGTGCTTAGTTTTGAAACAACTGCCTTTTTGATGATCTGTTTTGAATTTTGTACTAAAGGTTGTGAAAGTGTACCACATACTTGTGCAAATTGCACCGAAGCGATTGAAAAAACTGTAACTCGGAGAACCTCAGTATCACATTTTGTAAACTGCTTGCTGCAGAAAACATGACCGACCCGTTGCTGCACTATGAGTAAACACAGAGCGTAGCTACTGCAAATTTGTGTGTGTGTACACATAGGCCAGCAAAGCACTAGGAAGGAGAGCTGGGGGAGGGAGAGCGAAGGCTGTACAAATCCACACTGACAGATTCACTGCTACCTGGGCCTTATTGGTCATGTCAATGTTTACATTGTCTTAGACTGACAGATAACTGCTTCTGGCAGACATGTAGTAGGGCCAAATACCGTACGTCTCTGTGAATACGCTCCCCTCCCCCACTTTTCGCTTGTCATGAGGAGGATGTGTGTCGGAGCGAGGTCAGCGCTGTTTCACCTGGTTAAAAGACACTTAGCGCAGTTGGCAGGGTTGTCGGTAAGACGGTGAGCACAGCACATGACATCACACGGGAGGAGAGAATCTAGCCCGGGGACCCAGAGCGAATGAGATGGTGAGGAGCTGAACTGAGCTCACCTTCCATCAACAGGACAGGAATGAGACAAGCAGGCCAAGGCCCATGTAGGAGTGCTGATCTAGGATCAGTTGCCCTCTGTCTGTAATCGATCTAGAAGGCGAAACTGATCTATGATCTAGAAGGCTAAACTGATGCTATATCAGCACTCCTTACGAGACTCAGGTCCTTTTCCTCTAAACAAAGTAGACATCCGCAGAGGTTTCAGTTACACTTAGGTGTTTCACATTATCAGAACAATTGTAACAATCAGGCACCCAATCTGAAGGAGGAATTCATAGTTGAAAAGTCTTTCCTATTCCCCCACACAGACCAACTCCACCATTGTTCATTCAAATGCCAGCCAATTGAGATTTGTCTGTCAGAGTTCAAAACACAAGGTATTAAATGCAACGTTCTCCTTCATTTATTGTTTCTTTTGATGGAATTTTCTTCAAAGCAACCACTCCTTACATCTGTAGATCTGGGCTGAGGGCTCAACCCCCTTATTTCAGATCTGTCATTCGGTGGAGCACCCACCACAATCAACCCATCAACCTACCTCATTTGCACGCCGAGGTACTTTACCTTGAGGAACTGACATATCAGAACGTATTAACAACACCGAGAAAACAGGAGATTCTCCTCAAACACGCCTGGAATATTCCTCTCCCCGGGAGACTAAACAGCAGAAGAAATAACATGAGTAGTAAGTATTAATGCAATCTCTTTGATGTCTGCTTCTCTTCTCACAGTCCTGTTATCCCCATTAACATTTTAACTGAAACATCACATTTGTCAAAATTAAATTGTGCATCTAAGATAGAACGGGAACACGGTATGTGTCTATCACTGAGGCGAAGCGAGAAGGGGAGAAAGAGCAAAAGGCCCAATTAGAATTGTTTTTGAACTGGAGTGTGTTCAAAAATGAGAGGAAAGAGAGAGAGAGAGAGAGATGTGCAGAAAGAAAGAGTGGTATGACATATTAACTTAGCCCCCTCCAGTGGCCATTTTGAGCACCCGTTCAACGTCTATAATAAACCTTGATACCACACAACTATTACAAGGTAAAACAACATGAAATGATTACTCTATCAACCACTATTAGCATTATTTACTTTATTTAAGACTGCTCACTTTCTTAAAAAATAAAAACAATAACAGTCATATCAAAACTGTGAGTAGGATCCTCTCCGGTATTCATATTCACAGTATGTTGGAATGATTTATCAATTTTCATGTATTCATCTTTGATCTTCTAAGAGAAGATCAACTCGTCATTGACATGTGAATAGAAGGGAGGACCATTATGCCTGTAAGCAAGTGTAAGTATTAAAAAGATGACAGATTTGCACACTCTTGGCATTCTCTCAACCAGCCTCACCTGGAATGCTTTTCCAACAGTCTCGAAGGAGTTCCACATAGGCTGAGCACTTGTTAGCTGCTTTTCCTTCACTCTGCAGTCCAACTCATCCCAAACTATCTCAATTGGGTTGAGGTCGGGTGATTGTGGAGAGCAGGTCATCTGATGCAGCACTCCATCACTCTCCTTCTTGGTCAAATATCCCTTACACACCCTTACACAACTCATCGGACCAAAGGACAGATTTCCACTGGTCTTATGTCCATTGCTCGTGTTTCTTGGCCCAAGCAAGTCTCTTCTTCTTATTGGTGTCCTTTAGTAGTGGTTTCTTTGCAGCAAGACCTGATTCACACAGTCTCCTCTGAACAGTTGATGTTGAGATGTGTCTGTTACAAGAACTCTGTGAAGCATTTATTTGGGCTGAATGTCTGAGGTGCAGGTAACTCTAATGAATCCTCTGCAGCAGAGTTAACTCTGGGTCTTCCTTTCCTGTGGCGATTCTCATGAGAGCCAGTTTCATCATAGCGCTTGATGGTTTTTGCAACTGCACTTGAAGAAACTTTCAAAGTTCTTGACATTTTCTGGATTTACTGAATTTCATGTCTTAAAGTAATGATGGACTGTTGTTACTCTTTGCTTTTTTGAGCTTTACTTGCCATAATATGGACTTGGTCTTTTACCAAATAGGGCTATCTTCTGTATACCTTTTTATTTTATTTATTTTATTTCACCTTTATTTAACCAGGTAGGCTAGTTGAGAACAAGTTCTCATTTGCAACTGCGACCTGGCCAAGATAAATCATAGCAATTCAACACATACAACAACACAGAGTTACACATGGAATAAACAAAACGTACAGTCAACAATACAGTAGAACAAAATAAAACAAAAAGTCTACATACAGTGAGTGCAAATGAGGTAAGTTACCTCCCCTACCTTGTTACAACACAACTGATTGGCTCAAATGCATTAAGGAGGAAAGAAATTCCACAAATGAACTTTTAACAAGGTACATCTTTTAATTGAAATGCATTCCAGGTGACTACCTCATGAAGCTGGTTGAGAGAATGCCAAGAGTGTGCAAAGCTGTCATCAAGGCAAAGGGTGGCTACTTTAATTAAAGAATCTAAAATCTAAAATATATTTGATTTGTTTAACACTTTTTTGGTTACTACATGATTCCATATGTGTTATTTCATAGCTTTAATGTATTCACTATTACTCTACAATGTAGAAAATGGTAAAAAAAAAAATACCAAAAAAAATAAAACTCTTGAATTAGGTGTGTCCAAACTTTTGGCTGGTAAGGTAATGTAGTTCTAACACCAAGTAAAATGTTATAATACAACGGTCAAGTTACTGTAAAAGGCACATTGGTGATGCACTAGAATAGGAAACGCAGTACTTATTCCATGAGTAATATTTAGCAATTAATCACTTGATTAATATGGTTTTAAACACACAATGAGACAGTGACAAATTATATTACCACATTTGCGATCGTGAAAACGATAATTGTTCAATGAACGTCTCATTTGTCAAAGGAGAGCCAGGGAAACGTTGGCATGCCACGGGTTTAACTGTAGTTCACTCCCATAAAATAATGCAATCATAATAATAATAGCAAATATAATTGTATGTTTTTTATATGGCGGCTAAGTCTGTTTCATTATGTCTCGATACATTCATTACACTTTCAATACTGACAGCCTTTAATAAGAAAGTCACTCCGGTATCATATCACATATTTCAGCCACCAGGAAATGGCCGTAGTTTCAACTCTGAGACCAGTAGGATTATGATAAAGGGTTTAGTATGAGGACCTTACAGTCTCACTGCAGTGTTACCACAGTGATGCTGAGTGAAGTACAGTACTGTACACTGACACTTTGGCCTAGAAAGGGCACCGTACACTTTACTTGATATCTCAGACAGCAGTTCTAAACATAACATTAAGAATACAGGTTACAAATATGTGTGTGAGCCTATTTAATAAAGGATCTTCTGGGCAAATACAAATTGTCATGAATCTAAGCATAATATAACAGAAACAAGGTCATATTGAAGGAGTGCAGCTACATTTGTTGATGTCCTGATATGATGATATGGAAGAGAGAGATCAAGGTCTCCGTGTCATAGAAGTTCTAGATGCTGTAGACGCTGTGGCCCTAGCCCAGCAGAGAGCCCTGGGACTAGGGTAGAGGGGGCTGATATGAGCCTAAGGTCCCCTGGTACCCTGCTAATGAGCTTTGCTACCACTCCTACCATGTTTCATTCTCTTTCTCAAGAACGTTGAGAAAGACAGACACACACACTCACACATACACACACGCACACAGACTCAAGGCAGAGCAGCACTCTTCTGTAGCATACATCTGTATGCATGCACACCCCACATGGGCAATCTCCACATCTCCATTGGCTAAGGGTTATCCACAAGAGTGCGGTAAATAAGATTTTCTACAATTACCAACACTTACACTGCAATGACCAATAATGTCTTCCTGAGAAAGAAACAAATTGAATTCGTTTTTATCACAGTCAAAGAAATAGACGTCCCATAATTGCCCAGAAGAAAAATTTGCAAACTGTATCATTTTTGGGTCCATTTTGACTAATGATATTGTAATAAGATGCTTTGCAATAGACTTCAAATGGAAAAATATAATTACATGCATTAGTTTGTCTAAGCATTTATAAGATCACAAATCCATCAGTTTTTCAGAGCCCATCTTGGAATCCATACATCACTGTCAGAGCTGGTTTGATGATGGAGAATGTGTTCATTTGTTAGCTTAGTTTAAAAGATGTGGCTCACGTTCATTTAGCCTTGAATAGAGAAGAATAGTTATGACAACACCATTACAAAATGCAAAGGTTTCAGACAATACACATTCCCTTTTGGCAACTTCATATAATGCTGCATTTAGATGATTACAACCAATGAGAATATGAATGTCCTGGGCACTGTATTACTACAGATTTATTACTACCAATTCAATTATACATAGCCTATACTGCCACTGCTACTGCTAATACTGCCACAGTAGTAGTACTACTATACAAATCATATTTATTTTTAATAATAATATTAGTATAAATAATAACAACAACGCGTATTGTCAGCAAACATTTGACCGTTGCAAACATCTGACTGTTGTTTTCTATTTGACCAGAGTCAAATATTTTACCTTATTGTACAGCTGTAATTGCATTTACATTGGCAGATTAAGGAGCAAAACTGCTTTTTGCAGACTTACCTGATGGAATGTGAATGTTACAACATCCCCATCCACCTCCTATCCCATTGCCTGCCCTACACAAATCGTATCAGATACTGTGCTGCCATTGCTCTGCAGCAGAGAAGAGCCATCTCAGAACACAAGCAAGCACTGATGACATTACTTCCTGTTGACCTTTGACTCTCTGGCCTCTCCACACGCACACGTGCACACGCACACGCACGCACGCACACACACACACACACACACACACACACACACACACACACACACACACACACACACACACACACACACACACACACACACACACACACACACACACACACACAAAACACTCCTGTCATTACAGGAGAGGACAGGACATGGTGAATTACATACACCAAAGACGCAGTCACAGACACTCAATTCTGCATTTCACAGAGACAAGTCATTTGTGACAGGCAGTTCTCCTGTGTAGGATATAAGGGGAGTCTCCTATGTATATAGGTCCTGTGTAGGATGTTGAATGTGTCTTCTGTTACATCAGTTACTACTTGTCACCAGGAAGAACACCGATTGAGGATTTACAGTTATACAATAAGCATGACACACTATGAAATCCAGGATAAACCTGTAATTCAAATGACAGACATGATGGCATGAATTTTATTAAATCTAAATTCGAAGTTCTAGCCTACACATATTTTAAATATATATATATATATATTTAAGTACTGTAAATACACACAGTATATTTGCCTATACAATATACATTCTTCTGAATAAAAGAAAGCCCCAACCAATATCTCAAAATGCTTGGTAAAACGTGTCCATCAGATTACGTCAATCAAAGGTCATTTTATCCTTGTTTTATATAAATGGCTTATGAGAGAGTGACAAGGCAAATGCAATTAAAAAGAAGACATTTGCAGTAATTGCTCTTAAGAAGCCCATGAAAAACTGATGCTGTTGTGTAGTGTGCAGCCTGAACACTCACCATTATAGGTTTCAGTCATGGCGTCTCAAACTCTTAGCGGACATTAAACACTGAACAGAAGAAATATACAAGTGCAATTGAGTTAGCAGGCACTTACTGGGAAAATGTTCCCAATACATTTGCGCAACAACACATAAATGTCACAGAGATGACATGTCATTAGCACGGGGGTATGGATTCCATTTATTCCATTTAATGGTATCTTTTTAAAACATGTCTAGTATAGTATTTACAGATAATGTCCAAGTTTCATTGGCCTCTACACCAAGAAACCTGCTTATTCGATTATTATTTCAAACCAAGCAAACCTCCATTTCGATTTCCTTTTGCCATCATCTCATTAGCTTTGTGCAGATGTTAGGCTGAATGGCTGCCAGTGGCTTCTATACATGACGCTAGTTCAAACTCTACTTCCCCCATACAGTAGACGCATCTTTCTCTGAGTGTCATATTTAACACTTGCAAATCAAAACCTGATTTTCAGTGGTGACCCCTCCCCTGACATGGGCTATGTTGTTGCATGATATCGTAATCTACATTATGAACCATTAATGGTTACACATTTTCCTCAACAGTACCCTTAGATCTATCACAGAAAAATGTGAAACAAAATCTGCGTTATTTCCATAGTCATAAATCTTTTACTAGGAGCAATCAAGCACAGAGTTCACACTCAGAGGAAAGTGATGGAAATGAACTTCTCAGTCAGAAACTATAGGGGACAAACTCCCCCTACTGGTCATAATGGGGAAGTGTTGATTCGTATGCCCGCCTCTAGGCACAATGGACTTTCAGTGTAAAAGAACGAAGATACAATTTCTGATATATTGTCGGGATTGGGGAAAATCTCCATGCATATGAAAGACGCTCACAATCTATAATTTTACGTGAAACCGACACTTGAGTAAGTGTTATTGTTGACGAGCTTAGTTCTGAAATCAAACTGTGGACATATGCATATCAAAACGGAGATGGACATGTTAAACACAAAATAAAAAGATAAGAAAAACAGTCACCTAGAGCAATATTCTGTCTACAACAGAATCCTGTTCTCTCTCTTTAACTAACCACTTCTCCATTCACTTGAAATTCCAAGGGTTGCAACCAAAATACAGCAGCGATCTAGATTAAACTAGTTATAATCCAGACCCACACAGACCACATCAGGGATATTAACTAAAGCAAATTGCCTAATTCACGACAGTGTGTCTCTGTCAGTAGTAGCACAGGCCTATTGCCAAGTGATTAAGGTCATACAGTAATAGCCATAACTGCATGGGAGTACTTTCTCTTCAAATCTAAGGCATTTGATTTATTGCATTTTGAAAGCCATGTCATGTTATTACTTACAGTACATAGTATGACAGGGGATTAAATGATACACTGAACAGTTAGGAGCCCAAACATGGGGCATGTCTGAGACACATACTGTATAATAGTCTCACAACCCGCAGACTGTATGCATCCCAAATGTCACCCTATTCCTTAGTGATGATACATATCGCAGTATTGTTTTGGACGATATTATATCGATACTTTGACGCCGGTATTTTTCATCCTATAGATTGTTCTCCATCTTCTATTTAAATAGTGAGCCAACATGTTTTCAGCACTTTTAATCTCCATGAATGATCAAAACAAATGTTCTCATATTCTCTCTTGTCTCTCTGCATCAGAGATATAGTTAGCAATATGTTTGGAACATCAAATTGCAATAGGATCACAGAATCGAATTACAATGCATATAGAATCGTGAGAATCTCAATACATATTGTATTGGCACCTAAGTTCCATGATAGTATCGTATTGTGAGGTCCCTGGCAATTCCCACCCCTATTCCCTATACTGCCCTACTTTTAAGCATGGACCCCTATGGGCCCTGGGCAGAAGTAGTACACTATAAAGCTTGGATCATCAACTAGATTCAGCTGTGGGACGATTTTTTTCTGGAGCGGATGTTCAGGGTGCTGGAACACAATTACAAATAATTTGTAAACTGCAAATTGTCCTCAAGAATCCCAGACAGATATCATATTTGACTAAAACATAATCATTTTAAACCTTGCTTACATTTGTATACGATCACATATACGTATCTCTCTATTATGCATAGGAATACTTAGGAAAATATATAATAAAAAATATGTTTATTCTTGGACATAAAAGACAGTAAAAACACCAGCAAATCAGCTGTAAGTGATCATTAAAAAAAAATATTTTGCTCAGAAAAATTAGGGGGCCAAATAAAAACTGCAAGTTGGGTAACCCTGCTTTAAAGAGTCCCAAATGCCATGCTATGACTATTCCCTATTTAGTGCACTAATTTCGACCAGAGCCCTATGAACCATGGTCAAAAGTAGTACACTGTATAGGGAATGGGGTGCCTTTTGAGACATTTGAGCATCCATGGCTGCTGTTTAGACGTTTAGATGCTAGTCAGGCATTAACTGCTTCTTCCACATCAGCAAGTGTTCCTTTCCAGGCAGCTCCTCCTGCATGATTCATGAAAGACCGGTAGAGGGCTAATTGTTGAAATTAATTTGCGTAAACGACTAAGCAAGAGATAACAGAATTACATCTGCACTTTTCTGGCATGGGTTCAACCACAACGCTAGCGATATGGGCCCACCGCCGCCCCGGCCCCCCCCAACAGCCAGCTGCTTCAAGACAGGCATCCTTTGCCAGAAATTAAAAGCCCCAAACATTAATTAATATACTTTTTGTTACGTTAATTTGCACCAAAAGGTTCAAGACTGAAGGAAGGAAGGGAGGGGGAGAGAGAGAGAGAGAAGCAAAAAAATGCTGAGAAGACGAGGAACCAGGGACGGGATAATTTGAATAAATTAGTTGGATGCAACATTTTTTTAACAGCTGAAAAGTGTTTTAAAACAGGGGTAAAGATGGGGGAGGATGGGAGGTTATAATCGGGGTGGAGAAGTTAAGTTTTGACAAGGCCATTAATCTCCATGATAATGTAGCTGTTACAATTAGAGGTACTATGTCCCAGTGCAGCGACGTTATCCACCACACAGCGTTATAGCAGCCCATCTGTCACTGCTCAAGTCAAATGGTGAAGGCTGTCCTTGAGGTTGCAGGACTGAGAAACCACTGAACAATGGAAACCAAGCCCTGGAAATTCTGGAATACATCGGGAACATTCTGTAGGAGTGTGCCAGAGTCAACGAGTGTTCCTAAGGAGCATGAACATCAATCTCCTGGCCTTCTCTCTCTCTCTCTCTCTCTCTCTCTCTCTCTCTCTCTCTCTCTCTCTCTCTCTCTCTCTCTCTCTCTCTCTCTCTCTCTCTCTCTCTCTCTCTCTCTCTCTCTCTCTCTCTCTCTCTCTCTCTCTCTCTCTCTCTCTCTCTCTCTCGTTTCCAAATGTAGGGAGCCAGCCCCATACTTTGTGCTTGTCAATTGAGAGGGTTATCTATATGCTTAGGCCTAATGAGCCATCTCCAACTGATCTAGTTAGATATGGGCACTCGGCAGTAGTTAAAGGGACCGCTGATCTGACTGAGGTTTTATACAGGGGCCTCTCACTTAGGCCTAAAGCTGTGCCTTGGTGGACAACATACTAAGATCCCATCCAAGTTTTCAGATGATATTGATGTCTAGCCACCAGGAAGATAAAAGTGGATCTATTGCAATAGGCATTCATACTAGTCGTACATTATCAATACCTTACCAGTACAGCATGCGTTACCCATACATTATCCGTGCTAACCCTCACCGTCATCCAAAGTTCATGATCACCCATCCTGGCTAACTATTTTATTGCCTGGCTAGTCTGTGTATGGGAGAAAAGTAGGGAGCCATTTGTCCTCTCCCTCCTCTCCCTCTCGCTGAAAGGGAAATCAATGAGTCTAGCGCAGGGGGATATCATTTATGTTTGCTTTTTTATGGCCTGCTCTCCCACGTCCCACGTTCCAGCGATGGCTCACCTGGGTCCTGTACATCTTGTGTTCATGCATCATGTTTATATCCCCCCTGAGAGGGGAGGAGAGGAGACAAACTGCTCTACCTTATGACCAGACATGATAACGTTTCCTTTCGTATCCACAGCTGTCAAAGTCATGCCATCTCCTAGTTGTTACAGCGGTTGTGTTAAAAGGGGAAGAATAAACAACAAGTATCTAACGCTGCCAACTTGTGACGAAGGCTATAACGCATGGATATAAACATCACATGAAAATGTATAGGCCATGTTACTCAAAAACCTCTGGATTACACCTTCTACAATGGTTCATTTATTAATCCAAATTCGGAAGGTGTTGTGTCATCATGTGTTTGTTCTGAATCTTTTGTCCCTCTCCTTTTCTTCTCTCTGCCTCCGTGTTAACTAATGTATGCCAGTCAAAGTTCACATCCCAAATGGCACCCTATTCCCTATGTAGTGCACTACTTTAGTCCAGGGCCCATCTGCTCTAGTCAAAAGTAGTGCACTACATAGGGAATAGGATGTCATTTGGGATGCACACAGTCTCATCAACATATTCCTTCTTGATTGTGGCTGCTGCCAATTAGCCACCGTGAGGCACCAGCAGTCCATCCATCAGTCCTAAAGGTTTCTTGGCACTAATTTTGATGATTGGGTCAAGTAGCCAAGGGGTCCATTAATTGCAATAATGAAGTCGTCAGTGAGTGATCATCAATGGCTTTCAGAGTGTTATTAATTCTTTTAGAAATCCGTTTTTAATGTTTAGCTTTATCTTCCGTCAGTCCCAACCGGGAACCGCACCCGCCCCCTCGCCCCACCGCCCGCTGCTCGGCAACATCTCATTTACGCAGGGCTTAATAAACATCATGGATCTCTGATCCTCTCTCTCTCTCTCTCTCTCTCTCTCTCGCTCTCTGCTCTCCCCTCCCTGCCTCTCTCTTTCGCTACCGCTCTCTCTCTGCTCTCTCCCCCTCTCTGTTGCTGTCTCTCTCTCCCTCTTCTCTTGCTCTCTCTCTGCCTGCTCTCTCACACTCCCTCTCTCTTCTCCCTCTTCCACTCTCTCTCATGTAGTGCCACTTCATGTCTTGAAGGTTTATTTTTGCTGCTTCACTGGACAAATAGAAGATCTATCTATCTGTGTGAAGGAAGCCAAGCCTGCGTCACTACACAATTTACTCTGTATAGAGTCTTCCCATTCATTCATTTTTATGCCAGCCCAGTAGACAGCTTTAATAACTGAAATGACAAATAAACTGGAAATCATTCCAGCTCTTTTCACTTTACTGACAAGTTGAACACTTCTTATAATGAGGCAATGACTGCGATTCCTCCCCTTTACTCCCCCCACCTCCCGGCTCCCCCCACCTCCCTGCTCCCCCCTCCATCTCAGACACCCCGCCCTTCCTGTTCAGACACCCCAACCCGGCCCAGCCCCCCTCATGTCCTCCTCCTCTCCTCCCAGCCCCCCTTTCTCTCCTCCCAGTCCCCCTTCCTCTCTCCACAGCCCCCCTTCCAGCCCCTCTCCTGCCATAATAGGTTCATTTAAGAGCATCAAGGGCTTGACATCTCATCATTTATCTGCATTATTTCTCATCCTCCTTCAAACAATTTACTGGATACTACAGTGCACTCACTGCACACATGAAAATGAACCCCCCCTGCTCTAAGCCGTCACAGCTTGGCTGTCTGTGAGATACAATTGTGGGGAACAAATGTTTTCTTTTCTTTTTCTCCCTCTCATCTTTCTAGGTGAGCTCAGTAGTCTACAACAGTGTGTGGCCACATATACCACTGCAGCATGGGTTCGAATCTATCAAATGGTCACTACCTTAGGTAGCCACCAACTCAGTGGCCTTGTGGTTAGAGTGTCCGCCCTGAGATTAAAAGGTTGTGATTTCAATCCCTAGCTGAGTCATACCAAAGACTGTAAAAATGGGACCTGATGTGTCTCTGCTTGGCCTTAAGAAGATATATTGGGTGTAAGGCCCTGCAATAGACTAGTGTCCTGTCCAGGGGGTCTACTGGTACATCAAGATGCCTCACACTACAGAGATAGGCTCTTTCCCTTTTAACTAGGCAAGTCAGTTCATTTGAAGAACAAATTCTTATTTTCAATGATGGCCTACCAGGGAACAGTGGGTTGTCTGCCTTGTTCAGGGGCAGAATGACAGACTTTTAACTTGTCAGTTAGGGGATTTGATCCAGCAACCTTTCAGTTACTGGCCCAACACTCTAACCACTAAGCTACCTGCCGCCCCTGTGAGCTGCTCTGGCTCACGCAAAGCTACTTACTTACCTTATGTTGCCAGGGACTAATGGTCTCGAACAAAAGCTTGGACGTCTCCTTTCTGTGGTTCATGCTAGAAGTCTTTTAATCAAGAAACACATAATCAAGAAACCAATAGAAAAGTTAACATGGTCAATAATCATGCAAAGATAACATGTCAAAGCCAGGCTACATTGGAATCCACAATAAATTGTTATAATTCTAAATAAAGGATGGACTTGTAGTGTCCTGGCCGCACCCGTATAAGATCTTAATGCCTTTATCTCATGGCTGAAGTGAAACTGTTCATTTTACCTCTAATCGTGTCATTTATCAAACTGCTGCTGAAGCACGTTGATATGTGTGATTACACTAACTAGATTTAAGCAAGGGCACAGGGGGCCTGCCATCATTTAACTTCAAGAAGTTCAGCAGAAAGCAACTTTACTTAAAGCATAATCAACCATGGCTTTTCTGTCGGTCGACCATTATTTATTTTTTTGTCACTGATACCGTTGATATTCAAGATAGTGTATGTATCAATATAAACATAGCAATGCCACATTTTAGCGATACCTCATGGAGTCAAAATGTTGTTTAATGCATTTACCTAAATGAATAGGCTATATTCAACTGATAAATGATGTATATGTGCATCAGAGGGATATATGACCAGAAACTATTCATAAACACTCAGCAATCAGAGTGAGAGGTTTTTGTATCCTCTAATTAACACATTCATTACAGAAGAATCTAATCAATCACTTGCATGTTGCAACACAAATAAAAGCAGTGTTTCCCCTAGAATGTTGTTTAGCAGTGGTGGCTTTTTGTAGAAGGACTGTGAAAAGGTCATTTCTAGCAATAACATATTTGTAAAACAAATATTGTAGGGGTGACTCATTTACCATAGCCTGTATATGGCAACATACCTGCGTGCTGAGTCGGTAATCCAGCCATGCCAAAAGTGCTCCTAAATTCATAATTTAATTTTATTGGTTACATTGTTTTCATATTTTTTTTGTGATTTTAAGTTCTCAAATATTATATGATAAAAAAAATATATAGGTCAATTATCTTTTCTACAAACTTTCTGTCTGATTTTAGTCATTTATGTTGACACTGAAAACATAAAAAAATATATATATATACTGAATATATATATAATTTTTTTGGGTGTGGCGGCAACAATTTAGCAGCGGCAATGCGCCGCAGATAGATTAATACAGGGGAAACACTGAAAAGGCAATTTATTCTCCAGTTTAGCATCCAAGACTTACAAATGATTATGAAAACCTTGTTCCTGCTGATGGAAAGATTAATCTTGTTTTGATGGAAATATGTCAGTTTCAGAACGACCATGATGGATGTGATTTATCATACTGGACAAACCTACCATCTAACGCGCCTCTTTGACAGCTCTATTGTGGCTAGAATATCCCCAAAATGTCACCTGTTGTTCACAGTGACCTAATTTTTGAATTCAATTTTAGCCTCCTCCGGTCCCCCTCAACCGCCTTGAGCCCCCCCTCCCCACACTCTCTGCCCCCCTCTCCCCGCCACGTTCATATCATGACCGAGTAATGACAATTACGTCCCGAGACTGCACGGCTCTAACCTGCAATTCCCTTTAAATCAAACCAAGCAGTCTTTTATTAGACTTCTCTGTTAAATCAATCTAAATCTAAGCATAATAAGTCTCTAATCAGGTAGTAGGAAAAATATTAGGTTGTCACGCATGAGGAAAAATAGGCAATCATGGAATGTTTTCTTTAATTAGGACTGGTAAAGTAGAAGGGCAGGCTCCAAGCCGGGGACACATTCATCATGGCCAAGGTGGGAAATTACTTCAATTACTCAGGAAAGAGAGAGGGAGAACAGGATAATAGAGGGACGCACACAAGCAGAAGAGAGAGAGAGGGGACACTCTGAAAGTGAGAGAGAGAGGGGACACACAGAAAGTCCCAACGACATGACACCAGCTCAACTAAGGACAGCGAAGGAAGGAAGGAAGGAAGGAAGGAAGGAAGGAAGGAAGGAAGGAAGGAAGGAAGGAAGGAAGGAAGGAAGGAAGGAAGGAAGGAAGGAAGGAAGGAAGGAAGGAAGGAAGGAAGGAAGGAAGGAAGGAAGGAAGGAAGGAAGGAAGGAAGGAAGGAAGGAAGGAAGGAAGGAAGGAAGGAAGGAAGGAAGGAGAAGGAAGGAAGGAAGGAAGGAAGGAAGGAAGGGAAGGAGCCTCACATAGGCTATTGTACTACTATCCCAAAAGGAGTCAATTGAATACGACCTCTATCGTTGACAGGTATGACAAAGCAGTCCTCTGACACAGGCATCTATATGTTTGTTAATAATAAGGCTACCTTTGCATATACTGTATGTGTCACCAACAATATTTTTTTCCTCCCCTCTCTTAACGATGTCAGTAGGAGGAGAAAGAGCCTCACATCATTGTACTACTGTCCCAGTAGAGGTCAAGAAAGCCTTCATTGCTGATAGGTATGATAGAGCTCTGACAGTTCCAGGTATAAGGACAGCTATCAAAGGAAGGAGGGGTGGAGGGAAAGAGATGTGTGAGTCAGTTCTATGTGGCTTCTATCGTTGACAGGTAAGGCACTCGCTCTACTCTGACAGTTATAGAATCTGTTTCATGGTAACAAGACTATGCACCTACACCTCACGCCCCCAGGCCTCTTTTCTTCTGTGTCTCCTGTGTCTGTCTGTCAGACTACCCAAAATGCAATAGTGAGACTGAGTGACTGAGTGTCTGGGCCGCGTCTCACTTCCTCCTAAGATGACAAGATAAACGACCTCTTACAGTAACCGGATTCATTGATTCTGTGAGAGAGAGAGAGAGAGAGAGAGAGAGAGAGAGAGAGAGAGAGAGAGGGGCCTGGATGAGCTGAGGAGATGAGAGGATCCAGAGACTTCAGTGGCTGAGCTCCTGCCAGCAAAGCTCCTCTGTAGATAAATATAGAGATTATGAGTTTTGATAAGTGCAATTGAGTACCTGTCTAACCGAATAGCCTGCTTTAGTCCACAAATATATAGTTCAAATCTAGCCCCAGCCAAAACAGCGAGAGCTAGGGGCCTGCTGTACACAGACCACATCCCAAATGGCTCCCTATTCCCTACATAGTGCACTATTTTTGACTGGAGCTATATGAGCCCTGGTCAAAAGTAGTGCACTATATAGGGAATAAGGGTACCACTTGGAACAGAGAACCATACTAAATATAACCGTACAGAAGACGGGATCATAACAACAATCCTAAATCCTAAAAAAGAGACAAAGCCAAGAGAAATAGCCCTGATAGTGCCAAGATGGAATGACTTGAGTCAGTAGAGCAAGAGGGATGGAGGGGCCTGATCTCACAGGGATCTGCAGTTCACTCACAGAATCAATAGTGCTATTGTGCATCACTGCGTGCAGCTGTGCAAGATATCCTGTTCAAATGATCAATCATGAATTTACGTCAATACCCACCGCCATGTCATCTACAACAGCATCCGAGCTATAGGTTCCTGTAGCCTATACTGAACCCCTGTTTGTCTTCACACAACTGTGTCATTGGACATGGATCTTTACTAATATCATAATTAGACTTTGGCACTTGAGTTGGTACCGATATGTACATTTTGACCTTCTGGCCCATGGACTAACTGGGCCTAGGTCCTGGGTCCCATGGACGAACAATCCTCCTGTCCCAACCCCACCAGTGTCACCAAGTGCTACATTTACACAGTCCTCAAAGTCATTAATCTTGAATTAGTAGTACAATTTCCCTTCATTACCATAGTGCCAGGGAGCAGCCCAGCCCACCCCAGGCCAGAATGATTTAGTAGTTTACAGAGCAGGGGGCCTGGCAGAGGATAGTCTCCCTGTGCTGTTCTACTGCTCACGAAGAACCACCCCACCAATCACCTTTCTGTCATCTTTCCCTGAATGATCCACCTTGTTTGAGGTGGGTTCAGCCTTTTGTCTATGACTATGTTAGTGTGGACCAGTGAAAATGAAATCAAGTCTGAAGACGAGCACTAACTATGTCTCCTTCTCTCTCTCTCTCTCTCCCCCCTCTCTCCCCGCTCTCTCTCTAGCTCTCTCTCTATCTCTCTCCATCTGTCCCCCTCTCTCTCTATCTCCCTCCCTCTCCCTCTCTCCCCCTCTCTCCCCGCTCACTCTCCCTCTCTCTCTCTCTCTCTCTCTCTCTCTCTCTCTCTCTCTCTCTCTCTCTCTCTCTCCACCCTTTGTCCCCCTCTGTCACTCACTCTCCTGCCCTCTCTCCCCCTCTCTCTAGCTCTCTCCCTCTGTCCCCCCTCACTCTCTCACTCACTATCCCTCCCTCTCCCCCCGTTCTCTCCTTCTCTCTAGCTCTCTCTTACTCACTCTGTCCCCCTCTCTCTCTCTCCCTCTCTCTCCCTCCCCACCTCTTTCTTTCTCCCTCTCTCAACCTCTCCTGCAGCGCTGTGCATGAGTGACCCGCGAGGCTCCATCACAGACATTCAGCCAAACAGCAATAAATCATTTCATCTTTCATCTATTGTTATTGATGAATGGGCAATTATTTGTCATCTAACATGCTGGAAAATGATGACCTAAGAGATGGATCAAGTTATTTTTCTCTCCGTCGCAACAATAGACAGGATTGATGGATTATATCCTTAAACTGTTATTACACTTTTAATGTCCCGCTCAGAATTGACAGCACTCTTCTTTCCCCTCTTTTTTCCAAATATAATTTCCATTGTAGAACAACTACAACTAGAGACGCAAGGCTCATATTTCATGTTCACACATACACACACACACACTCTTTTTCAGGGCTTTGGCATGGCAGGCAGTGAGAGTGAAATGAACACGTTTAGTATTGCTTCAGAGAGATTCTACCTGACTGGCCTCGTAATTGCTGCTGCTCCCACCGTTGTAAAGTAAATGGCTTGTGTGCTGAGGCAAAACTGAAGTCATCACACTTCCTTGACTGACTCCCTGTGAAAACGGACCGTATGAAAGGCAGTGAGAGATAGAGAGATAGACTCGGAGAAAGATACACTTGACCGATTATGGTTCAATTTTCCTCAATCAATCACAGACACGGTCATATATCTGGACTCAGACGCTGGGAAATAAAACGTTTGTTCCATTTGCACTGAGAAGACTGTAGCATTGATCAATGATTTCAATCATTCAGTGATTAATTAACTTAACTGTTGTTGGTACTGTACTCTTTCAGCAATAAAAAAGAGGTAGGCCTAGACCACACAAAGCATGCCAAGCGTGGATATGTTATCTAAAATGATGCCCATAATAGACCTCTAAATAAATACAGTGAATCCAGGGGCGACTTCAGCAGGACACAACGTTTCGGGATGATCAGATAGAAATACGTTATGTAGGTACCAACATGTCTCTCCAACTAGAAGAACAAGAAATCATGTTTGCTCTATTCATGGCATTTCTATCTGTAATGTTCAACAACGTTTGGCTGCTGAAGCGTGGCCCAGGATTCAGGACAGAGACTAATCCTGCCTGTCCCCGAACGTGTTCACTTCCTGATGTCCTGATTTCCAAATGCAGAAGATACTGTGTACTGACACACACTCGCACACACATTGTTCAACTGGAAATTGTTTGATATGTTCATGCAAGCAATAGAAACCTTATTAATCAGAAGCAAATTTTACATTTGTATGCACGGTGCAACTTTACATACACATTTGATGTTTGAACGAAAATCGAAGATTGATTTGGAACACCAGAGACTAGATCCTCTTTAATAATTAAAAAAAGACTCCTGAGAGTGCAAAGTCGAAGGACTCAATTCTCCTACACACACACGCAAGGCTGTTCTTGAGTAAAATACCTAGTTTATTAAAGATCAGCTGTACTGTGACTCTGCCACTACTGCTTCCACATAGAGTACCCTTCTGGTAACAAATAGAACAGGAAAGTATTCATACCCCTTGACTTATTCCACATTTTGGTGTGTTACAGCCTGAATTCAAAATAGATGTTTTTAAAGTATAATAATTACCCACCTAAACACAATACCCCATATAGACAAAGTGAAAACATTTATTGAAAATGAAATACAGAAATATCTCATTTACATACAGTAAATATTTAAACCCCTGAGAAAATAAATGTTCAAATCACCTTTGGCTGTGATTACAGCTGTGAGTCTTTCTGGGTAAATCTCTAAGAACGTTGTACACCTGGATTGTACAATATTTGCACATTATTCATTTTAGCTGTTTGGGTGTTGATTTTTATTTTTTTAATGTATTTTTTTTTTTTTTTTTTTAGGGGTGGTGTTACGCTCATCGATGGAAGGATCGGACCAAGGTGCCCCGTGGTAGGCGTACATTTTAAAGGTATTAAATGAACACCAAAAACAAAACAAATACAAACGAAAACGTAACGTTCAGTAGGGCATACCGCACAGTACCAAAAACAAGACCCCACAAACTAAGGTGGGAAAAAAGGCTGCCTAAGTGTGATCCCCAATCAGAGACAACGATAGACAGCATCCCAACCGTGAAGCACGGGGGTGGCAGCATCATGTTGTGGGGGTGCTTTGCTGCAGGAGGGACTGGTGCACTTCACAAAATAGATGGCATCATGAGGCAGGAAAATTATGTGGATATATTGAAGCAAAATTTCAAGACATCAGGAAGTTAACACTTGGTCGCAAATGGGTCTTCCAAATGGACAATGACCCCAAGCATACTTCCAAAGTTGTGGCAAAATGGCTTAAGGACAACAAAGTCAAGGTATTGGAGTGGCCATCACAAAGCCCTGACCTCAATCCTATAGAACATTTGTGGGCAGAACTGAAAAAGCATGTGCGAGCAAGGAGGCCTACAAACATGACTCAGTTACACCAGCTCTGTCAGGAGGAATGGTCCAAAATTCACCCAACTTATTGTGGGATGCTTGTGGAAGGCTACGCGAAACGTTTGACCCAAGTTAAACAATTGAAAGGCAATGCTACCAAATACTAATTGAGTGTATGTAAATTACTGTCTCACTGGGAATGTGATGAAAGAAATAAAAGCTGGAATAAATAGTTCTCTCTACTATTCTGACATTTCACATTCTTAAAATAAATTGGTGATCCTAACTGACCTAATGAGAGGGAATTTTTACTAGGGTTTAATGTCAGGAATGTATTTGGCTAAGATGTATGTAAACTTCCGACACCCGCAAACCCTTCCACCCTTCCCCCAATTGGAGTAAACTAATAAACAATAACACTTAGTATTCTACCTTCAGTTTATACACATTATACACATTTTACAAACACAATCTATTTTACAGTAGTTATATTGTGTTTGTTTTTAGTCCTTCCTCTATTTCTGATGTCCATCCAGTTTGATTTCTATTTGGAACTGTGCTATTTCACAAAATTTCGGAACATATATACATTTTACAGACCCCGTATGTTTTACATTGGTTATCTTGTTATTAGTCCCACCCTTCAACTCCATTCAAACCCTCCCATCTATCTCTTAACACCATCAATTTTAGATTTCTATGCCATATATTTTTCAACTGTGCTGTGATGCTTCACAAAAATACTGAACCTTTCTATTCTCATAGCTTATACAGACTGTAAATTAAAGATACAACATTTTGCTAAAATAATTATTGATTGATTGGCTATGACTTTTCAAATCACCCAGTATTGTTATCTGTAGCGTTAGTTCTCGGCAAATGTTGCAATTGTTCAGCCATTCCTGGACCTGTGACCAAAAATGAACTACATGAAGATAGTACCAAAATAAATGATCTTATTACTCTGGCTCCTCACAGCGAAATCTGCATAGCTGGGAAGATTGTATCCCCAATATATATAACATTCTATGGGTTGCAAAAATGTTGTATAATAATTTAAATAGACAAATTTTAAGTTTTGAATCCAGCGTTGTTTTGCGTGTCAATTCATGAACCATGTGCCATAGAATGGGTAAAATCTCTTCCCAACTATTTTGCCATTTCAATAGCACAGCTGTTAATTTTTGGGTCCTGAAATGAAATTTGTATTTGTTTTTATTGATCACAATTTTCTTTAAGCATTTATGTTCTTTACTGTTCCTTACTTTTTCTCCCTTCAACTTGCCTCTTCCATTTTTGGAGTAATGCTGCAATTAGTTGGTTGTAATTTTGGGTAGAGCAGACATTTCCATATGTCTGTGTTAGCTACATGTGTGACATAACTCCACAAGTTCTATTTATGATATAATTTACAAAAATTATACCTTTTTTTTAAATGTATTGAAAAATACATTTTTTATCAATTAGTATATTTGAGATTAACCACAATATTTGTTGTATTATTTGTTCTGTCTTTTCAGGTGTATTAAACTGAATTTGCAACCCACTTTCTTAGGCTTGTTTAGATATTTTGGAGCTGATTTCGTTTTCAAACAACCGAAAGTGAGAAGTTGTAATCTGAATAAATTCCTACAAATTTACTAGAGAACCAGTTTGGATTTACGTATAACTTTTTTATGACTGATGCCTTTAGTGAGAGGTCTAATGCTTTAATATTTAATAATTTCTGCCCTCCGAATTCATATTCGTTATATAAATACGCCCTTTTAATTTTGTCTGGCTTGCCATTCCAAATAAAATTGAATATTTTTTGATGATGTAATTTAAAAAGCAGGTCACTAGGTCTGGGAAAAACCATAAGCAAATTGGTAAACTGTGATATGACTAAAGAGTTAATCAGGGTGATTTTTCCACAAATAGACAGGTATTTTCCATTCCATGGTAGCAAGATCTTATCTATTGTTGTTGATCATTACAAATAGACTGTCACGGTTGTCTGAAGAATGGGACCAAAGCGCAGCATGTGTATCGTTCCACATTTTAATATAACTGTGAAACTATGCAAGACATACAAATAAACTAATGAACAAAACAACAAACTGTGACGAAGCGGTGCAACATACACTTACTCAAAATACAATCACCCACAAACCCAGGTGGGAAAAACAACTACTTACGTATGATCTCCAATTAGAGACAACGATGACCAGCTGCCTCTAATTGGAGATCATCCCCCCCCAAAAAAACATAGAAATACAGAAACAAGAACATGACAACATAGAAAATCTAAACTAGACACAACCCCGTCACGCCCTGACCTACTCTACCATAGAAAATAAAAGGTTCTATGGTCAGGACGTGACATAGACAGCCATTTTCAAGTCTTGCCATAGATTTTCAAGACGATTTAAGTAAAAACTGTAACTAGGCCACTCAGGATCATTTAATGTCATTTCGGTAAGCAACTCCAGTGCATATTTGGCCTTGTGTTTTAGGTTGTTGTCCTGCTGAAAGATGAATTTGTCTCCCAGTGTCTGTTGGAAAGCAGACTGAACAAGGTTTTCCTCTAGGATTTTGCCTGTGCTTAGCTCCATTCTGTTTAATTTTATCCTCAAACACTCCCTAGTTCTTGCCAATGACAAAAGTACCCATAACATGATGCAGCCACCACCATGCTTGAAAATATTAAGAGTGGTACTCAGTGATGTGTTGTATTTGCCCCAAACATAACGCTTTGTATTCAGGACATAAAGTTAATTTCTTAGCCAATTTTTGGGCAATTTTACTTTAGTGCAAACAGGATGCATGTTTTAGAATATTTTTATTCTGTACAGGCTTTCTTCTTTTCACTTTGTCATTTAGGTTACTTTTGTGGAGTAACTACAATGTTGTTGATCCATCCTCAGTTTTTTATCCTATCACAGCCATTAAACTCTGTAACTGTTATAAAGTCACCATTGGCCTCATGGTGAAATCCCTGCGCGGTTTCATTCCTCTCCGACAACTGAGTTAGGAAGGACGCCAGTATCGTTGTAGTGACTGGGTATATTGATACACCATCCAAAGTGTAATTAATAACATCAAGATGCTCAAAGGGATATTCAATGTCTGTTTTTTTTTCTTCTACCCATCTACCAATAGGTGCCCTTCTTTGCAAGGCATTGGAAAACCTCCCTGATCTTTGTGGTTGAGTATGTGTTTGAAATTCGCTGCTCGGCTGAAGGACCTTACAGATAATGGTATTTGTGGGGTACAGAGATGAGGTAGTCATTAAAAAATCATGTTAAACACTATCATAGCACACAGAGTGAGTCCATGCAACTTATTATGTGACTTGTTAAACAAATGTGTACTCCTGAACTTATTTAAGGTTGCCATAACAAAGGGGTTGAATACTTGAATTAATTTGTTTAAAAAAATACTAAAAACATAATCCACTTTGACATTATGGTGTATTGTGTGTAGGCCAATAACACAACATCTCAATTTAATCCATGTTAAATGCAGTCTGTAACAAAAAAATGTGGGAAAAGTCAAGGGTTGTGAATACTTTCTGAAGGCAATGTATATATCCTCTCTCTGAGATCTAGATGAGGGGAAGGATGCCTTTCAGACCTCAGTTTCTGAGAGACTGAGGTAGTGTATAAACACATACAGTGCCTTCACTTTCCATCAGACACTAGGAGATTAATTCACCTTTCAGCAAGAGAATAACCCAAAACACAGGGCCAAATCTACACTGGAGTTGCTTACCAAGATGACATTGAATGTTCCTGAGGGGCTTACAGTAGTCACAGTTTTGACTTAAACCTCTTAGAGACTTTCCCAGAAAGATTCACAGCTGTAATCGCTGCCAAAAGGTGATTCTAACATGTATTGACCCGGGGTTGAATGCTTATCTAATCAAGAAATATTAGTGTTTTATTGTTAATAAAAAAACATAATATAAATATTATTTTTCTTCCACTTTGACATTACAGAGTATTTTGTGTAGATCGTTGACCAAAAAATACAATTTAATCCATTTTAATCCCACTTTGTAACAACAAAAATGTTGAAGAATTGAAGGGGTGTGAATATTTTCTGGAAGGCACTGTATCTGGTTTAATTTCACAATGAGCTCTCAAAAACAAAGGGGAAAACAGAGATAGTTAATTTACCAAACAAGAAACTCCAGCCGATTCAAACTCTCAAGTAAATAGAAATAAATAGCCTACATTTAGTAAGTATAGCAGCACTTACCACTCTGAAATAAGTGTGATTTCATTCTCGCTGGTTCAGCTGTAGCCTACATCAGCGTTCACCTTGCCTTGTCTCAATCAAAAAGTAGCATATCAAAGCTCCTGTAAATACAAACAAACTTTATTTTGTAGCCGAGTGAAAACAAAGTTTCCAAAACATAAGCCCCATATACAGTGAGGGAAAAAAGTATTTGATCCCCTGCTGATTTTGAACGTTTGCCCACTGACAAAGAAATGATCAATCTATAATTTTAATGGTAGGTTTATTTGAACAGTGAGAGACAGAATGACAACATTCCAGAAAAACGCATGTCAAAAATGTTATAAATTGTTTGCATTTTAATGAGGGAAATAAGTATTTGACGCCCTCTCAATCAGACAGATTTCTGGCTCCCAGGTGTCTTTTATACAGGTAACGAGCTGAGATTAGGAGCACACTCTTAAAGGGAGTGCTCCTAATCTCAGTTTGTTACCTGTATAAAAGACACCTGTCCACAGAAGCAATCAATCAATCAGATTCCAAACTCTCCACCATGGCCACGACCAAAGAGCTCTCCAAGAATGTCAGGGACAAGATTGTAGACCTACACAAGGCTGGAATGGGCTACAAGACCATCGCCAAGCAGCTTGGTGAGAAGGTGACAACAGTTGATGCGATTATTCGCAAATGGAAGAAACACAAAAGAACTGTCAATCTCCCTCGGCCTGGGGCTCCATGCAAGATCTCACCTCATGGAGTTGCAATGATCATGAGAATGGTGAGGAATCAGCCCAGAACTACACGGGAGGATCTTGTCAATGATCTCAAGGCAGCTGGGACCATAGTCACCAAGAAAACAATTGGTAACACACTACGCCGTGAAGGACTGAAATCCTGCAACGCCCGCAAGGTCCCCCTGCTCAAGAAAGCACATATACATGCCCATCTGAAGTTTGCCAATGAACATCTGAATGATTCAGAGGCAACTGGGTGAAAGTGTTGTGGTCAGATGAGACCAAAATGGAGCTCTTTAGCATCAACTCAACTCGCCGTGTTTGGAGGAGGAGGAATGCTGCCTATGACCCCAAGAACACCATCCCTACCGTCAAACATGGAGGTGGAAACATAATGCTTTGGGGGTGTTTTTCTGCTAAGGGGACAGGACAACTTCACCGCATCAAAGGGACGATGGACGGGGCCATGTACCGTCAAATCTTGGGTGAGAACCTCCTTCCCTCAGCCAGGGCATTGAAAATGGGTCGTGGATGGGTATTCCAGCATGACAATGACCCAAAACACACGGCCAAGGCAACAAAGGAGTGGCTCAAGAAGAAGCACATAACAGTCCTGGAGTGGCCTAGCCAGTCTCCAGACCTTAATCCCATAGAAAATCTGTGGAGGGAGCTGAAGGTTTGAGTTGCCAAACGTCAGCCTCGAAACCTTAATGACTTGGAGAAGATCTGCAAAGAGGGGTGTGGGACAAAATCCCTCCTGAGATGTGTGCAAACGTGGTGACCAACTACAAGAAACGTCTGACCTCTGTGATTGCCAACAAGGGTTTTGCCACCAAGTACTAAGTCATGTTTTGCAGAGGTGTCAAATACTTATTTCCCTCATTAAAAAGCAAATCATTTTATAACATTTTTGACATGCGTTTTTCTGGATTTTTTGGTTGTTATTCTCTCTCTCACTGTTCAAATAAACCTACCATTAAAATTATAGACTGATAATTTCTTTGTCAGTGGGCAAACGTACAAAATCAGCAGGGGATCAAATACTTTTTTCCCTCACTGTATTCAGAAATGTAACTTAATCCAAATTCAAATTCAAAGTTAAAACAATGTGATTCTTACCATAAACACACAGGAGCAGGTCGGTCACAGGTGTGTGATCAAACGTATCCCTACAGAGCTCGCCTTCATGTATACAGTTAATAACAGTAAGTACAGTTATTTTAACAGTAAGGCTCCGTCTTAGTGCATAACATTGGATAAGTGTTTGAGTTAAGGACGCTGCAAGTGACTGTATCTGATTAACAGCATGTGTCCGATGTTGGAAGGTATGTCCGTAATCAGTAGATGGTTCTGATTAGGAAGTCCTAATCTGCATCCCCAAGTAGTGGCCCAAAAATTATTATATCCAATTGTTAGATGCTACCACCCCCTCCAAATCAAAACCAAACATTGACGTCAATGTTGTGCGCGGATGCTCCATTTTACTTCTTGTCTACTTCCTGTCTGTGGCAGCATGGTGGCCATATTGCGAGGCTGGTTAGCTAGGAGAAACAGGTGTGAAGCACAGACAGGTGTGCACGCGAAGCGAGAACACAACATGGAATCCATGTTTGGTTTTGATTTGGAGGGGGTGGTAGAATTGCCAAGCAGCTACAGCCAGGCATGGGTTGGCAAATAACTTGCCAGGTGGGTTGGTATATGTTATAATACTAGACCGAAGTTCCAATTGGATCTAGAAAACTGGGCTAGGGCAAACTGAAAGATCTGCCATTTTGCAAAACATAGGAATAAGGGCATGCCTATGTGCTACTATATAGCTACATTAAAGCAAATAAGCCATATGTTTTTTCTCTCCATTCTGCCATTTTTCATACCTGTGTGGACAGAAGGCCTAAACATAGGATAGTGAGGGTGTTGTTTGTGAGTGGGCAGAGTAGCCTATCGCTTTGCTTTGTGCCACACTTCTAATGTAGGCTGCTTGCACTAGAACCACATTATAGAAAATAATATAGCCTAAATATATGGCCGTGGCTGGAATTAAACTGAGATTCCACTAGATGTCAGTAATAACACATATACTAAAAGCCAATTCAATCAGCCATTCTACCCATTCCTTGTCTTTCTTGGTCCCTTATTGTGATATTTTGGTAATACTTTAAAATGGCCATCAGAGGGCAGCATATGACAAAGCACTGCATTTTGTACTCTATAGAAGATCATAGACTATATCCCAACCTGAATCACCTCTCTTGACTTTAAAATAGGGTCCTTTCTCAAATTGCCTTGGCATTGAACCAACATAAATGGGATGTACTGTACTCTTGGTATGGCAAAAGACTACCTATAAACATAGCCATCTCTCTGCTTGCGTAGGCACTAGGTACTATAGATCCATTCACATTGCTATATGAACAAAGAGAAAATGCACAAAGGCCATATCTGTTATATGAACATTCTATCAATTCCTATGATTCATACAGGATATTCAAGAGGCCAGTGCTTTGTTGTTCGGTAGTAGGTAGCAAAGCTCAAAGCTTCTCAGTGTTAAATCTGGAGATAGAGAGGTGGCTTGGTGCTTTCGAAGGTAACATTTTATATTAACATTCAGTAATAAACTGTTTATAAGGCCGTTATAATAGTTATATACTAATCATTAGTCCCACATTTATTAACTATTTACTAATCATTAATAGTGTTTTTGCAGTCCCTAATCTAAAGTGAGCGCTGTTTGTACTTTAAAAATGCTTTGTAAATATTTTGAGTGACCAGTGTAATTTCTCACAGAACTTATGGACATGCCATTGGTAGACACTCCAGCAGTACCTGATGCTCCTTAAAGACATGCTCCAGAACTTTGGCGTTTTTTTAAACATCCAGCTTTGGGCTGGATGTGTCAATGTGTAGTTCATCCATGCATAATCTATGAGCAGAATTACTTTCTTACCATAATTAGTCATGAAATCCCTAGTTTGAAAGCAACTGTTTTTCTGGAAGCTATGCTGCTCCATTTTCCCAAAATCTTTCCCCGATATGGGCCAGCCCCCTAGCAATTCAAATTCTAGCAAATGAGCTTCAGCCACTCGCCATGTGAGTGACAGCTAGCAAGAGGCATGCACAGCAGAGTGTGCGCGAGAGAGAGCGATGATGTGGTGCTCATATCTGCACATACAAGTACGTGAAGTAGTATGCATATTTCGGGGACCACTTTTGGCTTACAAGAGCTACTTTCAGAACTGCTGGCTAAAAAGTATACAAAAGTACCGGAGAATCTCTTTAAGGTCTCAAAATGGCCTAGAACATGGTAAATTGGTAAAAGAATAAGCAGGATGTTTAAGGAAATATATTGAACATTTTAAATACATGTGTGAATAACTAGCTTACTAACATTTACAAATGTGGAAGTCAAACTGTTCGTAAATGCCTCATAAATGTATTGCTGAATGTTAATATAAAGTGTTACCCTTTTGAAACTATTATTACTATACATTTGGAACCCTATGGCTTAGTGCTTAGTCAACAGAATCAAGCAGGAGGTGGCATTTAGGGTGATGGAAACTATGATACTGATGCCAGCAATACTCCTGTTGCCATCTCCATAGAAATAGAATGATTCTAATTCTATGGCCAGCTCACTTCCCATCTGATTTGGGATTCAGAAGGTGTGGCACGGGGAAAAGGGGATATCAGCCAGAATGGTGAAGCCAGCAGAAACACTGCATCTCATGATGAAATTAATAGTATGATCAGAGAGAGAGAGAGAGAGAGAGAGCGAGAGAGAGAGAGAGAGAGAGAGAGAGAGAGAGAGAGAGAGAGAGAGAGATAGAGCGAGAGAGAGAGAACCCAGACCAAGGGCAACCGATGAGCTCATTCTGGCTGGAGTGGGAGGAGCCCAGGGCATAATTTATCTTGTGCATGACATCACCACTAGCCAATCGGCTGCTCTCACCCCGGCTGGGGACATCCATTTACTGTACTGTAGACTCCCAATGTAATATCTTGGGTTTTTTCATCCTTTCTATGTCAGATAATGAGGGGAAATAACAGTGAAAAGTAGAAATAGATCGGCATACTGCTCTGCAGAGACATTTAAATTCATTAAACCAGTAAAAACTATGTTAAACAAGTTTTAGTTTGAAGCCTCCAGGCAAACAGGGCCCATATGAAATGACACTGTGTAAACAGTAACAGGAGGCATGTTTAATCTTTCACCATTGAGCTGAAAATGAGAAAGGGGCCTCTCACACACACACACACACACACACACACACACCTCATCAATCATACCGTTGGTGGTATCGGATTCCTAGAGTGACAGGCCTCAAGGTCTCACCCTCTCAGGGGGACGATGGGGTGACTAAGGTCTCTTTCTGTTTTAAAAAAAATCTTGGGAATAAGAAGAATGTGTGTGCAAGCAAAGAAGTTCTCCACACTCACACACCCAGCTCCCCATTGAACCCCCTGCCCTCCTACTGCAACTTAATAGCCGCACATTCCTCTGTCAATCAAAGCAAGGTTTATTTTGCCTCGACATCGCTGTGTACCTTGGTATCAGCGCTCTCTAAAATAGGACCGGAAATGACTGTGATAAGAGAGAGGAGATCTGTGGCCTAAAGGCTTCTTTGAACAGAATGTAAATATAAAGTGACAGAGGGAAAAACACAGGGAGCCTTGACCCTGGTGGTATAAATGTGGTGTTGTCATATAAGATGCCTATCAGGCCGGAGTGTTGTTTTAGTGGAGACAGTCCCATCTGTGACTGTAAAAACCTCCTATACAATGCCGTACACCCCAAAGGGCAGGAACACAATGGCTAGGAGCCCATCACAGTAGCCAGTCTTGTCCTGCACTTGAAGAGAAGGGTTCATACAGTTCAACAGTTGAGACATTTAAAACCCTTAGAACCAGTACTGACCACATTGTCGGTGTCACATTACAGAGCAGGCCTTTCATACACATCCCGGTCAAGGTTTTGATGGAAGCGGCAGCAGCCTGTGATATTCTTAAACAGCAGGCAGTGTGGTGTTATAAATGACGACCAGCCATGTGCTCTCCTCATTACCGCTACCATTTCAGTCCTTCAAAGACACGGTTACATGAGGTCACCCATCATCCACTGTACCCCTAACCCCCCCTCCCCCATCCCTTACCACCCATAGTTATGGGGTCGTTTGTGTGTGTTTCTCATTGGGCACGGACGTCAATTCAACGTCTATTCCATGCTGGTTCAACGTAATTTCATTGAAATGACGTGAAACAATGTTGATTCAACCAGTGTGTGCCCAGTGGGGTGTGTGTGTGCTTCACACTGTTTGACACTGACAGGGCGCAGCAGGACTCAGAGGGTGGCCATGTAGTGATGAAGCTGGCTGGGAGCCAGCAGAAAGGGTGGCGTGTGATGATGATGCATGGTGCCTGCCTGACTTGTTGGCCAGGGTGTTGGGGTTCAGGGGGCGGGATCTGTAGCGGCAGCGGGAGGCTAGGGAGGTCAGGTGTTTGTGTCTGTTGAAAATAGTCCCGACGACCCCTCCCAGCCAGCTCAACACACCCATACCCACACCAGGGGCGGAAATCCCGGGGGGGACGACCCCCCCATCCTGGGAAAAATAAGATTTGTCCCCCCCCAATATATCACTGAAACATAACTATGTCATTTAAATAATATTAATAATACGCAATGAAAGCAATTGTGCTGATTATAGACACTTGCGACCCCCCCACCATTTGCCTCACAATGGTTTGATCCACTGCCAGTTCCTTAGTTGGCAAGGTAACAGAGGGGTCGTGTCTACTGTCTGAAAGGCACTCAATGAACGTAACTGACTTAAGGTTAATCCAGTCAATCGCGCACACACACTAGCTGAATATGCAGAGCTAGCGCGCCAATATTAACTATTAAGCTAGCTAGTACCTATTCCATTTATGTGGCGTCGTCAAAGATGGAATCTTTGCTATCGTCAATTTATTCCAAGATCAGCATGCAGATGATGTAAGTTAGTGCTTCAAAGTCCCTGTGATAAGGTTAGCGATAAACTGAAGTCCAAACTGAACAGAACTACACTTTCTTCTACCATTGTCTTAAATATATTTAATGGTCTCGTTGCAAAAGCTAAATTGTCGCAAGGGAACTTTTATTTATTTATTTTATTTCACCTTTATTTAACCCGGGTAGCAAAGATTGTAGCAAACACCACTGAAACTGAATTGGTGCTCGCTAGCTTTGCAAATTCAGCTATTGTTGGAAGCCAGCCAATATGAAACAAACTATTACAATTACAAAAGGTTGCAGCATATGTTGTGTAAATGGTGAACTCATACAGCTGTCAACTCTTGTCATTTTAATCCATTTCACATTTGCTAGCTACCTTTTTGATCGAAGCCCAAATAGAATGATAGAAGATGATAGAAGCCCATCTCCTACTGTAAATAACCTACACACTGTGTGTGTGTGTAGCCAGCCAGCCAGCCAGGTAGAAAAATGGCAGAAAAATAAAAGACGGACATCAGAGTATTTTTCAATACACCAAAATGCATAGTAAGAACCCTAGTAGCCTAATATCTCAAAGACTAGTTGATAAAATGTTCATAAGAAAGTAATGAAATTCTAATGGAAATGTTTCACAATGATGTCATTAGGCAGAGCAGGCAACAGATGGCACACAGACAGCAGAGTTGGGGACAGATATGCAGGGACAGACTGGCAGAGACAGGGAGTCTCAGGTAAGTTTGTTGAGTCTTTGTTAGGCAACATTATGAAAGGTTCTCAATTTTTTTAACTTGTAAAATAGGAACATAATTGGAAAATGCCATGGATACCCCCACTCTCAACTTAAACTGGTGACTGAACTAAGATTTGTTAAAGGCAATGGTATTGCTGTTGTGATTAGTTGTGTAGTTTTGGGTACCGGTAGTTAGGTGTACGGCAAACACCTTATTTCTTTGGTTCCTCAATATACATTTACCATATTACAATGTAGGCTATGTGTTACAGCACTACTTTTGGTGTCCCCCTCAGGAATTGCTCTTGAGAAAATTTCATGTAATTGTCCCCTCCAAAGTTGATATCAGATTTTCGCCCCTGACCCACACCCACACACACACTCCTGAGCTGGTGGCTGTTGCATTAGCACCTCTAACCCTGATGTTTCTGACCCAGGTGAGGAATGCTCAGGCTATTTCTGCCTCTCAACAAAAACATGTACGGGACACAAAGGGACATGGAGGGACATCAGAGAACCAGGACATCTAAACACAGGTCCTGCAACGACCCCCTGACCTCTTACTATGACACACGTACACTCTCTGATTCCCTTCCACATGTTATTGCAACTGACTGCAGAAACATCCAGTACATACAGGTTTGATTCCCAAATCGCACCCTACTCCCTATATCCCTCAAACTCAACTCTGGACCTCAAATCCAGTTCCACTGCATTTTTCCATTGTTCTCCTCTAATCAGGGACTGATTTAGACCTGGGACACCAGGTGTGTGCAATTCATTATCAGGTAGAAGAGAAAACCAGCAGGCTCCGGACCTCGTAGGGTCAGAGTTGAATACCTCTGCCCTATATAGTGCACTACTTTTGAGCAGGGCCCAACGGGAGGAACAGTGTGTGTGGTTTCTCCTGCAGGTCAAAAAGCATTAACGTTGTTTAATTTCAGCACGTCACATTGTTTTCACCACTGACTGGTGGATTGCTGTTGATGATGTCTGATGGGATGTGTTGTGGCAGTGTTGGGAGAAACTTGTCGGTCCTACTGAATTGTCTACAAGGCCACTCTTGATCACTAGCACCACACGGTACAGAACCTGTAGTGTTTTTATTTATTATATTTAACATTTATTTAACTAGGCAAGTCAGTTAACCTCGACAGGATCAGTGGGTCCCTCACGGGACGGTTGAGCTAACGTAGGCTAATGCGATTAGCATGAAGTAGTAAGTAACAAGAACATTTTGCAGGATATAGACATATCTCATATTGGCAGAAAGCTTAAATTCTTGTTAATCTAACAGCACTGTCCAATTTACAGTAGCTACTACAGTGAAATAATACCATGTTATTGTTTGATGAGAGTGCACAGTTATGAACTTGAAAAGTTATTAATAAACCAATTAGGTACACTTGGGCAGTCTTGATGCAATATTTTGAACGGAAATACAATGGTTCATTGGATCAGTCACATACACTGCTGCCATCTAGTGGCCAGAATCTAAATTGCGCCTGGGCTGGAATAATACAATTTGGCCTTTCAAAAGATGATGGTACAAAAAAAAAACCCGTATGATTTTGTCTTTGAATTATCTTTTACCAGATCTAATGTGCTATATTCTCCTACATTCATTTCACATTTCCACAAACTTTAAAGTGTTTCCTTTCAAATGGTACCAATAATATGCATATCCTTCAAGTCCTGAGATACAGGCAGTTAGATTTGGGTATGTAATTTTAGGTGAAAATTGAAAAAAAGGGGTGGAACTTTTTAAGAACAAATTCTTATTTACAACGACGGCCTACCCCGGGCCAATTGTGCACCGCCCTATGGAACTTCCAATCACGGCCAGATGTGATACAGCCTGGATTTGAACCAGGGACTGTAGTGACACCTCTCAGTACTGAGATGCAGTGCCTTAGACCACTGCACCACTCAGGAGCCCACTGAGTGGCTCCCCTGAATCTTTGAATCTTTATCTTCTGACGTCTACTGAAGCTGGTGGATGGTTGTAGAGCTATATCGTCGGATGACCAGCTTGATATCATCCCAAGTAAATCCCATGTTAGAACTATGGCTCTAGATCGAACACCAACATTGGATTTCTACCCCAATGAAGAACTGTCACAGCAGTGGATTATCTTCAGATAAAAAAAATCACAAGGCTCTGAACCTGTTTCTGTGATGAGAGATGGCAGCAATGGCAGGTTGGGTCTAACGCATTGGCTGAAGTGGTGCCAGTGATAGATTAAGGAATGGGTCCCAAATGCCCCCCCATCCCCTATCCCCACCTACCCTCCAGTCCCCCTACCCCTAATACCCTTGGATGATTCAATGCCCTTTAAGACAGTACATTGTGTACCATGTAGCTCTTCCTAAAATAGAGCCAGGACCCAGCCCTGGATAACAGGCCCGCCAAGAGCTCTTGGACAGCCACATTAATTACAGAAACAAATGGATCTCATCACCAACCACAATTGTGTTCGTCCCACTGGGCACAGATGTCAATTCAACATTGGTTCAACATAATTTCTTTGAAATTACATTGCCCGGTGGGGAGTGTTTCACACTGACAGGGCACAGCAGGACTCAGAGAGTGGCCATGTAGTGATGTAAGCAGGCAGGGAACCAGCAGAGCAGGTGGTGTGTGATTACAGTGCATTACATTTTACATGTTTTAACATTTGTCATTTAGCAGACACGCTTATCCAGAGCAACTTACAGTAGTGAGTGCATACATTCTGGTTTTTTCATACTGGTCCTCCATGGGAATTTCACAACCCTGGCATTGCAAGTCCTATGCTCTACCAACTGAGCCACATGGGACCATGGTGCCTCCCTGACTGATTTGTCGGCCAGGGTAATAGGGTAGGCAGCGGGCGGCAGCGGGCGGCTAGGGCCGTTGGGTGTTTGTGTTTATTGAAAATAGTCCCTATAACCCCTCCAGCCTGCTCCCCACACATACACACACACACACACACATACATACACACACTCTCACTCCTGAACGGGTGGCTGGTTCATCAGCATCTCCGATCATGATTTTTCTGGCCCAGGCGAGGAATGCTCAGGCTATTTCTGCCTCCAACAACAACATGCAAGAGGCTCGAAGGGACATGGAGAGACATCAGAGAACCAGGACATCTGAACACAGGGCCTGCAAGAACCCCCTGACCTCTTACTGTATCATGACACACATACACTGAGTGTACGAAACATTAGGAACACCTGCTCTTTCCATGATATAGACTGACCAGGTGAAAGCTATGATCCCTTATTGGTGTCACATGTTAAATCCACTTCAGCCAGTGTAGATGAAGGGGAGGAGACAGGTTGAAGAAGGATTTTTAAGCTTTGAGACAATTGAGACATGGATTTGTAAGTGTGCGTTCAGAGGGTGAATGGGCAAGACAAAATGTTGAAGTGCCTTTGAATGGAGTATGGTAGTAGGTGCCAGGCGCACCGGTTTGTGTCAAGAACTGCAACGCTGCTGGGTTTTTCATGCTCAACAGTTTCCTGTGTGTTTCAAGAATGGTCCACCACCCAAAGGCCATCCAGCCAACTTGACACAACTGTGGGAAGCATTGGAGTCAACATGGGCCAGCATCCCTGTAGAACGCTTTCCACAACTTGTAGTGTCCATGCCCTGACTAATTAAGGCTGTTCTGAGGGCAAAAGGGGGTGCGAGTCAATATTAGAAAGGTGTTCCTAATGTTTTGTACACTCAGTCTATATAGTGCAGTACTTTTGAGCAGGGCCCAATGGGAGGAACAGTGTGTGTGGTTTCCCCTGCAAATCAAAAAGCATTACCGTTGTTTAATTTCAGCACGTCACATTGTCTTCACCACTGACACCCCTGACACCACTGATGTCTGATGGGATGTCTTGTGGCAGTGTTATGAGAAACTTGTCGGTCCTGCTGAATTGTCAAACAAGGCCACTCATTATCACTAGCAACACACAGTACATCTTCTGACGTTTATTGAAGATGGTGGACAGTTCTAGAGCTATATCTTCGGATGACTACCTTGATATCATCCCAAATAAATCCCATGTTAGAACTATGGCTCTACATAGAACAACAACATTGGATTTCTACCCCAATAAAGAACTGTCACAGCAGTGGATTCTCTTCAGATAAAAAGTCTCAGATAAAAAGCGGTCTAAGGCACTGCATCTTGGTGCTAGAGGCGTCACTACAGACCCTGGCTTGATTCCAGGCTGTATCCAGGCTGTATCACAACCAGCCGTGATTGGGAGTCCCATAAGCCGGCGCACAATTGGCCCAGCATTGTTAGGGTTTGGCCAGGGTAGGCCGTCATTGTAAATAAGAATTTGTTCTTAACTGACTTGCCTAGTTAAATAAAGGTTAAAAAAAAATATTTACAAAAAAAAAGGTGCAATGGCAGGTCGAGTTGTAATGATTTGTCAGAAGTGGTGCCAGTGCTACAGATTAAGGAATTAGTCCCAAATGGCACCCTATACCCACCTATCCTCCCTAACCCTGCACACGCTGCAACATTTTCTCCCTCTCAAATAGCACTACTTTTGACCTATGCTCTTTAGGGAATAGGGTACCATTTAGGATGTAGATTAAGTCAGATCAGCAGAGAGACACCTGACCTGTCACCCTACAACACCCAGGTTTTGTCCCAAATGGCACCGTATTCCCTACATAGTGCACTATTTTTGACCAGAGCCTTATGGATCATCCAGCCCTTGTCAAAAGTAATGCACTACATAGGGAATATAATGCTATTTGGGACACATCTCCCAGTTGGGTCCACAGGTCTCTGTGTAAGTACAAAGTGCTTATTCCCATATTTTAAACCTATAATAAGTGTGCCGTTGTATGGTTTTGTGTCTTTTTGCAGCTTTGTCACAGCAGCTGCTGTGGCACCTTTTGAGGGGCCGAAAAAAACGTGCATGGATGCCTTACTGCAGAGTAGGAGCACATGTAACTCACTACGGCACAGATTCATTACATGGCAATTAGATTTTACAGCTCAGTCTCTTTGGATAAGACTTACAATCAGTGCTTTCAAGTAAAGTAGGAAAAACAACCAATGAACATGATCAAGAAGAAGACCTAGTCTTTGCTAGGTAAAGTCCCCCCTTATCTCAGCTCACTGGTCACCATAGCAGCACCCACCCATAGCACGTGCTCCAGCAGGTATATTTCACTGGTCACCCCCAAAGCCAATTCCTCCTTCGGCCGTCTTTCCTTCCAGTTCTCTGCTGCCAATGACTGGAACGAACTGCAAAATTACTAAAGCTGGAGACTCATATCTCCCGCACTAGCTTTAAGCACCAGCTGTCAGAGCAACTCACAGATCACTACACCTGTACATAGCCCGTCTGTAAATAGCCCATCCAACTAAAATCAAATCAAATCAAATTTTATTTGTCACATACACATGGTTAGCAGATGTTAATGCGAGTGTAGCGAAATGCTTGTGCTTCTAGTTCTGACCATGCAGTAATCTAACCTAACAATTTCACAACAACTACCTTATACACACAAGTGTAAAGGAATGAATAAGAATATGTACATAAAAATATATGAATGAGCGACGGCCGAACGGCATAGACAAGATGCAGTAGATGGTATAGAGTACAGTATATACATATGAGATGAGTAATGTAGGGTATGTAAACATTATATAAAGTGGCATTGTTTAAAGTGGCTAGTGATACATTTATTACATCAATTTTTTCATTATTAAAGTGGCTCGAGATGAGTCAGTATGTTGGCAGCAGCCACTCAATGTTAGTGATGGCTGTTTCACAGTCTGATGGTCTTGAGATAGAATACCTCATCCCCATACTGTTGTTTATTTTATTTATTTTGCTCCATTGCACCCCAGTATCTCTACTTGCACACTCATCTTCTGCACATTTATCACTCCAGTGTTTAATTGCTATATTGTAATTATTTAGCCACTATGGCCTATTCATTGCCTTATCTCCCTTATCCTACCTCATTTGCACACACTGTATATAGACTTTTTGTATTGTATTATTGACTGTATGTTTGTTATTCCATTTGTAACTCTGTGTTGTTGTTTGCTTTATCCTGGCCAGGTCACAGTTGTAAATGAGAACTTGTTCTCACCTAGCCTACCTGGTTAAATAAAGGTGAAATAAAACATTTTAAAAAAAATAAAAAGGAATGTAAAACCACCTTCAAAACTAGCAACCATCTGCAACATCAGTGCTACTAAGAGTGAAGGAAAAGACACGTGACATTATAATAATAAATGCCATTTAGCAGACACTTTTATCCAAACTAACTTACGGTCATGTGTGCATACATTTTACATATGGGTGGTCCCAGTAATCAAACACACTATCCTGGCATTGCAAGCACCGTTCTCTACCAACTGAGCTACAGAGGACCCATTCCCCATCAGAATAGGCTGTTATGTAGGAGAGGAATTGTCTCTGATATTAACCTGAGCTGTCTCTCTGATGTTAGCCCCATGAGGATGGGGAATACGTATAACAACAACAGCAACAACAAATGTGTTGAACGAACAGGGTAATTAATGTAGCTGCTGTGTTGTGTTTTCTCCTCCCTGTATCTCTTGTTACCCACCTCTCGCTCTCTGTCTTAATTCAAGTGGCTTAATTTGTTGTCAAGTCAGGATAATTATAATCTACTGTCTAATTGACTGCAATTAGAAGAGGTAATTTCATAAATCAAGTTCCCTTATTAACTTGTGTGCAAAACAAAACAAAGTTATTACCAAAATGCCCATGATGAAAATGTATCAATTATTTAGATAACGATATGAAGTGAAGTCAACAGCAGTATTGTAGTAGTATATAACAATAGCTTCCATAGTGCAACTTACAAAGAGGGCCTTTAACTGTGCTTTCATTTGGTCTAAATGTTATGACAGTTATAGGCTCACCAAGTGCACATAAATCTAGAATCTGCAGTTGCTGCATCCATTTTTTAACTTAATTATAACCATTGATTCTTAAAGATTACAACTTATAAGCACCTCATGAGCATAGTTCATAGCACACGTTCCAGCAGGTATATCTCACTGATCATTCCCAAAGCCAACACCTCATTTGGCCGCCTTTCATTCCAGTTCTCTGCTGCCAGTGACTGGAACCAATTGCAAAAATCGCTGAAGTTGCAGACTTTTATTTCCCTCACCAACTTTAAACATCAGCTATCTGAGCAGCTAACCGATCGCTGCAGCTGTACATAGCCCATCTGTACATTGCCCACCCTATCTACCTACCTCATCCCCTTACTGTTTTTATTTTTTTACTTTTCTGCTCTTTTTGCACACCAGTATCTCTACATGCACATCTTCATATGCTCATTTATCACTCCAGTGTTAATCTGCTAAATTGTAATTATTTGCTCCTATGGCCTATTTATTGCCTACCTCCTCATGCCTTTTGCACACACTGTATATAGACTTTCTTTTTTCTACTGTATCATTGACTTGTTTATTGTGTTATTGGCTTGTTTGTTTACTCCATGTGTAACTCTGTGTTGTTGTCTGTGTCACACTGCTTTGCTTTATCTTGGCCAGGTCGCAGTTGTAAATGAGAACTTGTTCTCAACTTGCATACCTGGTTAAATAAAGGTTAAATAAAAAAAAAATGTAATCTGTCAAACCCACCAGAACCCACAATATAAGCTTGTTTTACTCCAATGTTTGTAAACAACGTCATTTAAAAAATAAAAAATTAAGTATAGCCTCAAAACATGGTTAAAATTATAATTTTGATATCATGGATGGTCAGTGCTTATATCCATAGCACTGGCTATGAATTTGAGAGTGGCTACATTTATCCAGGCCCACCCCTCAGCTTTTTACCAAAACAGAGGCGGGGTGTCCGCTTTGTTATTGTTTCAACTCCGGATTCTAGCTTTAAGTTCTGAAGCTAACATAATGGAGGCCTGTCTATACACGTGTCAGAAGTGGGATTCAAACCAATACCTTACTAATACACTGACTTGCAGTTCTAGTGATCACATGTCAGGAGTGCCCACATAGACCCTCATGGTGAAGGGTTTTCCATGTTCAGACTGAAGCCTGAGCAGAAAAAGTGGTGTGCAATGGCCTCAAGCCAATGATGGGGGTAAGCCACTAGGCCTATTCTGATTGTTTATATGATCAATGTCTCTATTTTGACTATTGAAATATGAAAGACTGAGGAAGATATGCAAGGCTTGCTCGGCTACTCTGATCATTTTGGCAGAGTCACTCAGGTTGTTATTGATCTCAACTGCCATGCCAAGATAACAACTGCTGCAAATGGACCTGATTGAAAGCACAAGTCTCCGGAAATGATTATTTTGCTTTCAAAATGAAGAAGCTCTTCATCAGTAACCTTATCCCTTCTCTGTGGAAACTTGGCTGTAGGCCAGCGGCTGATCAGTGAATGCGTCCCAAATAGCACTCTATTCCCTATATAGCACAATACTTTTGACGAGGGCCCATAGGGCTCCATTTGGGATTCAGACTGTGGCTCTTGTGCTGTTTTATTTTTATCGAACAGACAGCTCTAAAACACACATTTCACATCCCAGACCCGTCATCTAGGTTATTTGTTGGATGAGGGAGAGAGTTTTCAGTCCTGTGAAATATTTAAGTCATAATGCAAGAGAAGCCAGTGTTTGTAGGATATATTAGCACGGGTGTTGTCAGGCCCAGACGAAGTCAAGGGCCAGCAAACTGTGCCAATATATCCTCCAAACACCGGCTTTGAGGGCATTATCACTTTTATACAACCGGTTACCAACATCTTCAAATAATAATTGACATATTTTCAGAAACGTTACTTTGATGAATTTATTCATACTATTTCATCCTTCCACAAGACATGTTTCCGACACAAATCTAAGGTTGCTACCCAAGCTGGCTGGTTGTTTATTCTATCGGTTCAGTTGCCAGAGACGCGAAACAGTTAAGTCTTTTTGTTCTGTATCTATGGATGCAACCCAGTCGTTCGTTTTAAATATTCCATTGCCATACTGGCTGGCAACATTCCTATCCCTTGCTTGCTAGCTAGCTATTTATGGCTAACTTACAGTCACATCAAACAGTGCAGCCAGAATAACAACAAAATAGCTGCATTTGGATGTCTATAAGTTGTTTTCTAGTGACGTTTATTTTGGTACATCCATAACAATGAGCTGATGATGCCTGATTTCACCTGGCAAAGAAAATGTGCTCTCTAGTCAGGACACTGTTGTTCAGAGGAGCTAGCCAACAACACAGCTAACACAAACTGCTACTTCAAACTGAAGCTGGAAATACCTGATTCCTACTGACCTTTCTTTGTATATATACATAAAAATTATGCCAGCTGATTCATGATTTCGACTGGCTAAAAAAAGCTGCCTTCCTGTCTGTCTCATCCTGACTACCGACCCCTACACATTCATTACTATTGGTAAGCTAGAGATCGAATTTCAATACTGAAACAATGTTGCAAATATCAGAGAGACAGACAGCAAGGTTTATACAAATCTTAGTTATTGAAAACCAATTGTTAGTCTAAAAGAAATGGGAGATAATGTCTAGATGCTTTTTATAGTGAAGATCAAGTTTTTAAATTGCCTGGCTGGGCTGATGACAGTGGATTGTGCAGTGAGATGGAATAGAGTGAATAGGCATATCAACATCATAGCTTTAACCGGTGGTTACTTGTGGAATAGACACCAGTTGGAATGCGGTTTTAACCAATCAGGGCCCAGGATTAGACCCAGCTGTTGTATAAACTGTAGCACTCAACAGTTTCAAGGGAAACGTACATTTAAAAGTAAAGGCATTTATAGCATGCGAAAGGCAGGAGACGTTCAGTCAAATAATTGAATTGAAGAATTTTGTTCACAATAGTAACAATGGAACAGCTGTAGTAAGAAGGAATATAAGTGAAGTCTATGTGCTATAACACTGTTTGGATAACTTGACCCTGACTTGTACAGGCCTACAGTATGGCCTGTAACAAATGCCAACCCAGTTGAAAATCAAGCAAATATAAAATGAAATCAAACATGGAATATTCACGATTGCAACTAAATCCTCATATAATACCTAAAATGAGATGATCCGTCCTGATTACAGTTTATTGAGGCGATGTCAGTCAGTAGTCTTTAGCATAATTACAGATTAATGAAAAAGAGTTTTGGTGAAAAGAACATTTGACATGTAATACATTTTATCCAACTGTCTACATTTTTTTCCATCTCAGAAAGTAATCAGACCTACAGTGCTGAAGCATGCAGTTATGGATGGTAGCTATAGACACTCACAAACACGAATACCATAGGAAATGTTATCGTTGTTTGTTTTGTTTCATTTTATAGCAACTAACATGTAGAATGATCTATGGTCATGTCCCAAATGGCACCCCTTCCCTATATAGTGCTCTACTTTTTACCAGAGCCCTATGGCCCCTGATCAAAATTAGTACACTATGTAGGGAATAGGGTGCCATTTGGGTTGGAGACTGTGGCTCTTGTGCTGTTTTGACAATGCAGTAATATCCAACGAATAATTTAAACTAACAATTTCACAACAATTACCTTATACACACAAGTGTAAAGGCAAGGCAAGATGCAGTAGATGGTATAGAGTACAGTATATACATAGGAGATGAGTAATGTAGGATATGTAAACATATAAAAGTGACATTGTTTAAAGTGGCTAGTGATACATTACATCAAGATGGCAAGATGCAGTAGATGGATAAGAGTACAGTATATACATATGAGATGAGTAATGTAGGGTATGTAAACATATAAAAGTGGCATTGTTTAAAGTGGCTAGTGATACATTACATCAAGATGGCAAGATGCAGTAGATGGTATAGGGTACAGTATATTCATATGAGATGAGTAATGTAGGGTATGTAAACATTATATGAAGTGGCATTGTTTAAAGCGGCTAGTGATACATTTATTACATCAATTTTTCCATTATTAAAGTGGCTGGAGTTGAGTCAGTGTGTTGGCAGCAGCCACTCAATGTTAGTGATGGCTGTTTCACAGTCTGATAGCCTTGAAGATAGAAGCTGTTTTTCAGTAACAGTAACAATGGAACAGCTCAATTAAGAATTAATATACAGTGTATTCGGAAAGTATTCAGACCCCTGACTTTTTCCACATTTTGTTACGTTACAGCCGTATTCTAAAATGGACAAAAAAATAAATAATATCCTCAGCAATCTACACACAATACCTCATAATGACGAAGCAAAAACAGGTTTTTAGAAATGTTTGCTAATTTATTTAAAAAACGAACAGAAATACTTTATTTACATAAGTATTCAGACCCTTTGCTATGAAATTGAGCTCAGGTGCATCCTGTTTCCATTGATCATCCTTGAGATGTTTGTACAACTTCTTTGGAGTCCACCTGTGGAAAATTCAATTGATTTGGACACGATTTGTAAAGGCACACACCTGTCCATGTAAGGTCCCACAGTTGACAGTGCATGTCAGAGAAAAAACTAAGCCATGAGATCGAAGGAATTGTCCGTAGAGGATTGTGTCGATGCACAGATCTGGGGAAGTGTACCAAAAAATGTCTGAACACAAGACCACAGTGGCCTCCATCATTCTTAAATGGAAGAAGTTTGGAACCACCAAGACTCTTCCTAGAGCTGGACGCCAGGCCAAACTGAGCAATCAGGGGATCAGGACCTTGGTCAGGGAGGTGACCAAGAACCCAATGTTCACTCAGAAAGAGCTCCAGAGTTCCCCTGTGGAGATGGGGGAATCTTCCAGGAGGACAAGCATCTCTGCAACACTCCACCAATCAGGCCTTTATTGTACAGTGGACAGACGGAAGCCACTCCTCAGTAAAAAGCACATGACAGCCCGCTTGGAGCTTTCCAAAAGACACCTAAAGGACTCTCAGACCATTAAAAACAAGATTCTTTGGTCTGATGAAACCAAGATTGAACTCTTTGACCTGAATACCAAGCGTCACATCTGGAGGAAAGCAAAGCTGCCAAAGGTTCTTCAACAAAGTACTGAGTAAAGGGCCTGAAAACCTATGTAAATGTGATATTGCAGTTTGCAATTTTTTATAAATCTGCCCAAAATTCTAAAAACCTGTTTTTGCTTTGTCATTATGGTTTATTGTGTGTAGATTGATGAGGGAAAAAAACGATTTAATAAGTTTTATTATAGGGTTGTAATGTAACAAAATGTGGAAAAAGTCAAGGGTCTGAATACTTTCTAAATTCACTGTATATACAGTACCAGTCAAAAGCTTGGACACGCCTACTCATTCCTGGGTTTTCCTTTATTTTTACTATTTTCTACATTGTAGAATAATAGTGAAGACATCAAGACTATGAAATAACACTTATGGAATCATGTCGTAACCAAAAAAGTGTTTAACAAATCAAAATATATTTAGTATTTGATATTCTTCAAAGTAGCCACACTTTGCCTTAATGACAGCTTTGCACACTCTTGGCATTCTCTCAACCAGTTTCATGAGGTAGTCACCTGGAATGCATTTCAATTAACAGGTGTGCCTTGTTTTTTTTTATTTTTTATTATTTAACCTTTATTTAACTAGGCAAACCGGTTAAGAACAAATTCTTATTTACAATGACGGCCTACAAAGTTGTTAAAAATTATTTTGTGGAATTTCTTTCCTTCTTAATGTGTTTGAGCCAATCAGTTGTGTTCTGACAAAGTAAGGGTGGTATACAGAAGATAGCCCTATTTGGTAAAAGACCAAGTCCATATTATGGCAAGAACAGCTCAAATAAGCAAAGAGAAATGACAGTCCATTATTAAAGTTCATGAAGGTCAGTCAATGTGGAAAATTTCAAGTACTTTGAATGTTTCTACAAGTGCAGTCGCAAAAACCAACAAGCGCTACGATGAAACTGGCTCTCATGAGGAACGCCACAGGAAAGACCCAGAGTTACCTCTGCTGCAGTTAACTGCACCTCAGATTGCAGCCCAAATAAATGCTTCACAGAGTTCAAGTAACCAGAGGTGTGGACTCGAGTCACATGACTTGGACTCGAGTCAGACTCGAGTCACAAATATGATGACTTGCAACTCGACTTTAACACCAATAACTTGTGACTTGACTTGGACTTGAGCCTTATGACTCGACCTGACTTGATACCCTCCCCAAGCCCAAATATTAAAAATGATGCTATTAAAAAAAGTGTGCAGCGCATCAACTCTTCATTTAACGGATTACTGTTTGAATCTGACAGCAGCCAATCAAATTTTGCCAGCTGAGAAAAACATCAGCGGGTGAATTCAAATGGTACCCAAAATTATTATTTTCGGATATAAAGATGACCCTGTATCAACCAAAAACAGATTGCAACTTGCAAAACATGCAGGAAGAAAATTACAGACGGAGGCGCAACAATTTCCAACTTTGTTCGACATTTGAAGCTGCACAAAGAATGGTAAGTCGTGGCTAATATAGCCGACAGCTATATATTTTATTACTTTACTAGCGTATCATGTAGGCTAACGTAACGTTAAATCGATGAGCCTCCACACAGTCATTCAGTGCGGGAACGTGATCATTGCACCCAGGGGCGAAAATCTGATATCAACTTTGGAGGGGACAATTACATTACATTTTCTCAAGAGCAATTCCTGAGGGGGACACCAAAAGTAGTGCTGTAACACATAGCCTACATTGTAATATGGTAAATGTATATTGAGGAACCAAAGAAATAAGGTGTTTGCCGTACTCCTAACTACCAGTACCCAAAACTACACAACTAATCACAACAGCAATACCATTGCCTTTAACAAATCTTAGTTCAGTCACCAGTTTAAGTTGAGAGTGGGGGTATCCATGGCATTTTCCAATTATGTTCCTATTTTACAAGTTAAAAAAATTGAGAACCTTTCATAATGTTGCCAAACAAAGACTCAACAAACTTACCTGAGACTCCCTGTCTCTGCCAGTCTGTCCCTGCATATCTGTCCCCAACTCTGCTGTCTGTGTGCCATCTGTTGCCTGCTCTGCCTAATGACATCATTGTGAAACATTTCCATTAGAATTTCATTTCTTTCTTATGAACATTTTATCAACTAGTCTTTGAGATATTAGGCTACTAGGGTTCTTACTTTGCGTTTTGGTGTACTGAAAAATACTCTGATGTCCGTCTTTTTTATTTTTCTGCCATTTTTCTACCTGGCTGGCTGGCTGGCTGGCTGGCTACACACACACAGTGTGTAGGTTATTTACAGTAGGAGATGGGCTTCTATCATCTTATCTTCTATCATTCTATTTGGGCTTCGATCTAAAAGGTAGCTAGCAAATGTGAAACGGATTGCAGTGACAAGAGTTGACAGCTGTATGAGTTCACCATTTACACAACATATGCTGCAACCTTTTGTAATTTTAATAGTTTGTTTCATATTGGCTGGCTTCCAACAATAGCTGAATTTGCAAAGCTAGCGAGCACCAATTCCGTTTCAGTGGTGTTTGCTATAATCCTTGCTACCCGGGTTAAATAAAGGTGAAATAAAATAAATAAATAAATAAAAGTTCCCTTGCGACAATTTAGCTTTTGCAACGAGACCATTAAATATATTTAAGACAATGGTAGAAGAGAGTGTAGTTCTGTTCAGTTTGGACTTCAGTTTATCGCTAACCTTATCACAGGGACTTTGAAGCACTAACTTACATCATCTGCATGCTGATCTTGGAATAAATTGACGATAACAAAGATTCCATCTTTGACGACGCCACATAAATGGAACAGGTACTAGCTAGCTTAATAGTTAATATTTGCGCGCTAGCTCTGCAAATTCAGCTAGTGTGTGTGTGAACCCTGCCAACATAAAACAAAACATTACTATGGCGCGATTGACTGGATGAACCTCACGTCAGTTACGTGCATTGAGTGCCTTTCAGACAGTAGACACGACCCCTCTGTTACCTGCCAACTAAGGAACTGGCAGTGGATCAAACCATGGTGAGGCAAAGGGTGGGGGTCGCAATCTTTTGAAATTTAAAAACGCACTATTAAGTGTCTATAATCAGCACAATTGCTTTCATTGCGTATTATTAATATTATTTAAATTACATAGTTATGTTTACAGTGATATATTGGGGGGGACAAATCATATTTTTCCCAGGATGGGGGGTCGTGTCCCCCCCATCCCCCCCCGGGATTTCCACCCCTGATTGCACCCAAGACTGAGCTACAACTGGCTAGGCAGTTGGTAGCCTAAATCCTGCCTGATTTTACTGCTGTTCCTAAAACAATTGACACACGTTAGCCTACTGTAACCACACAGAGAGTGTGTGTGTGTGTGTGTGTGTGTGTGTGTGTGTGTGTGTGTGTGTGTGTGTGTGTGTGTGTGTGTGTGTGTGTGTGTGTGTGTGTGTGTGTTAAGGTTGGGCGATTGTGTACAAGCCTACATCGCCCGATTGTGCCCCATAGCGATCCTCGATAGACGATCACTATTGGGGGGAGGGGGTGTCTTTCTCATGGCTACGCATGTATTTCCATGGAAATATAACGTTTATTTGGAAAGTCAATATATAGATATTTTTAAAAGCCTTCATGATTTGCGTAAATGTAATATACTATTACTCTTGTTAAAAATATGAAATGGTATTACATTTGGTGAAGAGCACATTTTGACTTGTTTAGGATTAGAAACTCAAAGTTTAGGACTTGAGATTTGACTTGACACGTCACGGTCTTGACTTGAGACTTGACACAGACTTGCCTGTCTTGACTTGAGACTTGTGCTAAGACTTGAGATTTACTTGTGACTTGTAAAACAATGACTTGGTCCCACCTCTGCAAGTACCAGACACATCTCAACATCAACTGTTCAGAGGAGACTGTGTGAATCAGGCCTTCATTGTCGAATTGCTGCAAATAAATCACTCCTAAAGGACACAAATAATAAGAAGAGACTTGCTTGGGCCAAGAAACACGAGCAATGGATATTAGACCTGTGGAAATCTGTCCTTTGGTCTGATGAGTTCAAATTTGAGATATTTGTTTCCAACCTCCGTGTCTTTGTGAGACGCAGAGAACATGAATGGATGACCTCTGCATGAGTGGTTTCCACCGTAAAGCATGGAGGAGGTGTGATGGTGTGGGGGTGCTTTGCTGGTGACACTGTCTGTGATTTATTTAGAATTCAAGGCACACTTACCCAGCATGGCTACCACAGCATTCTGCAGCGATACGCTGCATTTGTTTTTCATCAGGAAAATGACCATACACAGTCCAGGCTGTGTAAGGGATATTTGACCAAGAAGGAGAGTGATGGAGTGCTGCATCAGATGACCTGGCCTTCACAATCACCTGACCTCAACTCAATTGAGATGGTTTGGGATGAGTTGGACCGCAGAGTGAAGGAAAAGCAGCCAACAAGTGCTAAGCATAATGTGGGAACTCAAGACTTTTGGAAAAGCATTCCAGGTGAAACTGGTTGAGAGAATGCCAAGAGTGTGCAACGCTGTCTTCAAGGCAAAGGGTGGCTACTTTGAAGAATCTAAAATATAGAAAATAGTAAAAATTAAGAAAAAGAAAAACCCTTGAATGAGTAGGTGTGTCCAAACTTTTGACTGGTACTTTATATATATGAAGTGAAGACTACCTTCTATGACACTCTTGACTTGAACTTGACTTGTACAGGCCTACAGTATGGCCTGTAACAAATACCAACCCAGTTGAAAATCAAACAAATATGAAATTAATTCAAAACATGGAATATTCACGATTGCAACCAAATCCTCATATAATACCTAAGATGAGATGATCCGTCCTGATTACAGTTTATTGAGGCGATGTCAGTAGTCTTTAGCATAATGACAGATTAATGAAAAAGAGTTTTGGTGAAAAGAACCTTTGACATGAAATACATTTTATCTAACTGGCTAAATTTTTTTCCATCTCAGAAAGCAATCAGACCTACAGTGCTGAAGCATGCAGTTATGGATGGTAGCTATAGACACTCACAAACACGAATACCATAGGAAATGTTCTCGTTGTTTGTTTTGTTTCATTTTAGAGCAACTAACATGTAGAATGATCTATGGACATGTCCCAAATGGCACCCCTTCCATATATAGTGCTCTACTTTTTACCAGAGACCGATGGGAATAGGGTTCCATTTGGGACATAACTCATGTTAGAAGTATTACGCCCATAGAGTATGGCGCTGCATACTAAGAGACCAATGTTCTGATATGGGCAGCAGAGGAACACTGTGACCCACATATTGCAGTCAGAAAACATACATTAAAGCCCACACTATACCACACACAGAGAGAGCTAAACTAACTCCCCCTCCCCCACCCTGCACAGCCGCCTAAAATTCTGGAATATTAATCAAGCAGAATGCTGTTAGTGTGTGTGCGTGTGCGTGTGCTCAGCCAACAAGCTGTCCACCTCCTATTCCTCCTCCTCATTGCAATCTCTAGATACAGAACATGCCATACCACGTTATATAAACTGTAGAATGGAACACAAATGAATACATTTAGGGCAATATATAATACAAAAAAACTCAATGTCTACCAGGAACACTAAAACTCTTAGAAAAAAAGGGTTCCAAAAGGGTTACTCGGTTCTTCTTTTTTCTAAGTGTAGGTTGACCAGAAGCTATATTCATAGAACACCACTGGTAGGTGAGGGAATCTTACCTAATGTAACAGCATTCTAACAACATAAGGCCTCCTCTCAGAGCTAAAGGGTGAAAGAAACCACAGGCTGGATGAGTAGATAGTGAAGCCAGTTTTGTGGTGCTATTGCTGGTATACCGGCAGAGGGGGCTAGAAACGCCAGAAAGCTTAAGATGATTTTGACTTCAAAGAAACAGTGCATTGGCTTGGCTGAACACACAGATGACTCTGACTAGGGTAGGATACAGCATGTACAGTATGAACAGACCAAGGTCCACCTGGAATCGATAATGCTGTGGGATGCTGCCACAGTGAAGAGGTTCCACATAGATCGTATGACAAGCCACGCCCTGTGAAACGGAGTAAGGGAAGGAGGAGGAGTGAACCATTTAAGGTTGGTGGACAACAAAGCTCACACAGTGGACTTTGGCATGCAGCTACCTGGATGAAGCGGAGAGAGCTTGGCTGTCACTCACTGGGTATTGATACAGCCATGATGCAGATAATGAAATTACCAAGAGTTCATTGCTCCCTCCAGGCCTCCTCGTTTGACCAGGGTTTATTCCAATGAATATGTCTATGCTAAGAGATTGAACAATTAGATGATAGTCTAGCACAGATAATGTCATTGTTTTGTAACACATTCGCCAACACCTTTGGGGAAGGATAATGATCATTACTAAGACTGGAGAGTCTGTTATCACTAATCTGATGGATTAAAATGGGATTCCGTCTTTTTATGACATCTGGTGGATCTATAGAAAAGGAAGGAGTGAGTAAAGCAAGTACACAATGATGATTGTTAACGACCAGGGAGTTCAAACATTATCATATGTGGTATTATACTATATGTCTGTAGATACTGTCCAATATCTTATCTTTGTCTACATCTCTATATCTATATATCCATATCTACTGAATGTGTCTACATACAGTGCCTTCAGAAAGTATTCATACCCTATGACTTATTCCACATTTTGTTCTGTTACAGCCTGAATTCAAAATGGATGAAATAAATACAAAATGCTCACCCATCTAGACACAATACCCCATAATGACAAAGTGAAAACATGCTTTTAGATATTTTTGAAAATGAAATACAGACATATACTGTAGGCGTCAATAATTTGTAGAAGCACCTTTGGCAGCGATTACATCTGTGAGTCTTCATGGGTAAGTCTCTAAGAGCTTTCCACACCTGGGTTGTGCAACATTTGTCCATTATTATTTTCAAAATTCTTCAAGCTCTGTCAAATTGGTTATTGATCATTGCTAGACAATCAATCAATCAAATGTATGTATAAAGCCCTTCTTACATCAGCTGATGTCACAAAGTGCTGTACAGAAACCCAGCCTAAAACCCCAAACAGCAAGCAATGCAGGTGTAGAAGCACAGTGGCTAGGAAAAAATCCCTAGAAAGGCCAGAACCTAGGAAGAAACCTAGAGAGGAACCAGGCTATGAAGGGTGGCCAGTCCTCTTCTGGCTGTGCCAGGCGGAGATTATAACAGAACATGGCCAAGAGGTTCAAATGTTCATAGATGTCCAGCAGGGTCAAATAATAATAACCACAGTGGTTGTCGAGGGTGCAACAGGTCAGCACCTCAGGAGTAAATGTCAGTTGGCTTTTCATAGCCGATCATTCAGAGTATCTCTACCACTCCTGCTGTCTCTAGTGACTTGAAAACAGCAGGTCTGGGACAGGCAGCATGTCCGGTGAACAGGTCAGGGTTCCATAGCCGCAGGCATAACAGTTGAAAGCCATAGATTTTCAAGTAGATTCAAGTCAAAACTGTAACTCGGCTATTCAGGAACATTCACTGTCTTCTTGGTAAGCAACTCCAGTTTAGATTTGGCCTTGTGTTTTAGGTTATTGTCCTGTTGAAAGGTGAATTCATCTCCCAGTGTCTGGTGGAAAGCAGACAACCAGGTCCATAACAATTACAAGAATATCCATCACTTCACGCAGCCACCACCATGCTTGAAAATATGGAGAGTGGTACTCAGTAATGTGTTGTACTGGATTTGCCCCAGACATAACACTTTATATTCAGGACAAAAAGTGAATTGCTTTGCCACATTTTTTGCAGTATTACTTTAGTGCCTTGTTGCAAACAGGATGCATGTTTTGGAATATGTGGATTCTGTACAGGCTTCCTTCTTTTCATTCTGTCAATTAGGTTATTATTATGGTGAAACTACAATGTTGTTGATCTATCCTCAGTTTTCTCCTATCTCAGCTATTAAACTGTTTTAAAGTCAACATTGGCCTGTATCTTTGCAGTGACTGGGTGTAGTGATACACCATCCAAAGTGTAATTAATAACTTCACCATGCTCAAAGGGATATTCAATGTCTGCTTTTTTTACCCATCTACCAATAGGTACCCTTCTTTGTGAGGGATTGGGAAACCTCCCTGGTCTTTGACGTTGAATCTGTGTTTGAAATTCACTGCTCGACTGAGGGACCTTACAGATAATTGTATGTGTCGTGAACAGAGATGATGTCGTCATTAAAAGATCATGGTAAACATTATTATTGCAGTCCATGCAATGTATTATGTGATTTGTTAAGCACATTTCTACTCCTGAACTTATTTAGGCTTCCCATAACATTGACTCAACATATTTAAACTTTAAATGTTTTGTTAATTTGCAAACATTTCGAAAAACATAATTCCACTTTGATATTGTGGGGTATTGTGCGTTGACCAGTGACAAAAAAAATCTAAATGTGATCCATGTAAATTCAGGCTGTAACACAAGAAAATGTGGAAAAAGTCAAGGGGTGTGAATATTTTCCGAAGGCACTGTATTTGTGGACTCCTTAAGGCAGTTCTCACATCTCTCTGTATTGCATTTTCACCAGTGACAGTATGTCCTTGCCTGCAGAGATGGAGAGAGAGAGTAGTCAGTAGATTTGTCCTGCTTCTTCTCTGTTTTTCCCATTACATAATGCCTCCCTCATACCCAATGTTCAAGGCTAATAATGTTATCAAGCAATAAATTACTTTTCATCACACCAAATGTTGTCTGTAAAATTACTCAGGGACTATTGATGTTTAGATGGGCTGCTTATAAAACTGGAGACGGGGGGTGTGGGCCTAAAAAGTGTCCAGACAGCCATGGAGGACTAGCGTGATCATCTGATCCTGTCTAAATCTCTCTCTCTCACACACACACACACACACACACACACACACACACACACACACACACACACACACACACACACACACACACACACACACACACACACACACATTCACATAGAGACACACAGAGTTGTGAATATACTGTAAGATTATCTTTATTCCGTCACCCCTATAATATGTATCACATAAAAGAGGTCTTTTACTGCAGTGTGCGTTTAATCTTCCATATTTAACACCTTGGTCCTATTTCGGGAGCTTGGGGAACGGTTCTTGGCAACTGCATTTGCTTAATTACAGTAGAGCCGAGACTAGAGAGTACGGTCTGGGACCTGGGAAGCTGGATGGGGGGGGGGGGACGACTCTGCTGCGCTCTGACTTCTTCAGAGAAAAGTGTCTCATTAAGGTTTTGTTGGAGAAACGAGGACCAGGCATTTTTTTTTCATTGGATCATTGCTCATATTATTGACTTTTTTTAATACTATTTCTAAGCATCAGCTCTCCTCTTGAACATTACTAACAGCTGTAACAAACTGTCTGTATCCTGTCTGTAAGTAAGTACTGCTGTGAGTGACCTGACAAAGGAAAACCCATTCTCAGAGTGAAAGGGCAATGTTTACCACTGGAAAATAGGCTGTCTACTGTTCAGTGCTCAGACAAGGTAGCCAATCTTCAAGATGTTTGGGGTAGCCATTTCCTGAACAATAGCTGTCTGAAGGAAGAATCCCGTCTCAACATCACTCCAGGAGGTTTTCCTCATTGACTTAGCAGCAGTGTACAATACATCCCTGCCGTGCCTGGCTGGATCTCCACACACACACATGCGCCCACACACACGCTTGCACAGAAAACACAAGGACACATGCACGCACACACACACACGCACACACAAGACCTGTACATCACTGTGACACCTACAGAAACAGAAACAGCTTGGAAAGCAATCTGCTATGAGGCACAGACATATACGGTTGAAGTCAGAAGTTTACATACACTTAGGTTGGAGTCATTAAAACTTGTTTTCCAACCACGCCACAACATTCTTGTTAACAAACTATAGTTTTGGCAAGTCGGTTAGGACATCTACTTTGTGCATGACACAAGTAATTTTTCCAACAATTGTTTACAGACAGATTACTTCACTTATAATTCATTGTATCACAATTCCAGTGGGTCAGAAGTTTACATTCACTAAGTTGACTCTGTGCCTTTAAACAGCTTGGAAAATTTCAGAAAATTATGTCATGGCTTTAGAAGCTTCTGATAGGCTAACTGACATAATTTGAGTCTAATGGAGGTGTACCTGGGGATGTATTTCAAGGCCTACCTTCATACTCAGTGCCTCTTTGCTTGTCATCCTAGGAAAATCAAAATAAATCAGCCAAGACCTCAGAAAAGAAATGTAGACCTCCACAAGTCTGGTTCATCCTTGGGAGCAATTTCCAAACGCCTGAAGGTACCACGTTCAGCTGTACAAACAATAGTACGCAAGTATAAACACCATGGAACCACGCAGCCGTCATACCTCTCAGGAAGGAGACGTGTTCTGTCTCCTAGAGATGAATGTACTTTGGTGCGAAAAGTGCAAATCACTCCCAGAACAACAACAAAGGACCTTGTGAAGATGCTGGAGGAAACAGGTACAAAAGTATCTATAGCCACAGTAAAACGAGACCTATATCGACATAACCTGAAAGGCTGCTCAGCAAGGAAGACGCCACTGCTCCAAAACCGCCATAAAAAAGACAGACTACGGGTTGCAACTGCACATGGGGACAAAGATCGTACTTTTTGGAGAAATGTCCTCTGGTCTGATGAAACATAAATAAAACTGTTTGGCCATAATGACCATGGTTATGTTTGGAGGTAAAAGGGGGATGCTTGCAAGCCGAAGAACACCATCCCAACCGTGAAGCACGGGGGTGGCAGCATCATGTTGTGGGGGTGCTATGCTGCAGGAGGGACTGGTGCACTTCACAAAATAGATAGCATCATGAGGTAGGACAATTATGTGGATATATTGAAGCAAGACATCAGTCAGGAAGTTGAAGCTTAATCGCAAATGGGTCTTCCAAATGGACAATGACTCCAAACAAACTTCCAAAATTGTGGCAAAATGGCTTAAGGACAACAAAGTCAAGGTATTGGAGAGGCCATCACAAAGCCCTGACCTCAATCCTATAAAAAAAATTATTGGCAGAACTGAAAAAGCATGTGCGAGCAAGGTGGCCTACAAACCTGAGGCCTACAAACCTGGGAATGTGATGAAAGAAATAAAGCTGAAATAAATCATTCTCTCTACTATTATTCTGACATTTCACATTCTTAAAATAAAGTGGTGATCCTAAATGACCTAAGATTTTTACTCTGATTAAATGTCAGGAATTGTGAAAACTGAGTTTATATGCATGGTGTATGTAAACTTCTGACTTCAACTGTACCTACAAGAGGTTCAACAAAGGGCCTTCATTTCATTCATTACTGTAGGCTGTTGGTAATGGTAGAAAATAAGTAAACTAGAACCATTAGAAGCAATTCCCGAAGAAAACCACTCCAATATTATCATTAAAAGACCACTAGAACGAAGTAAGCACTAGTCTTGTTGCTGACTGCTTTCTTTGTTAACTTTTAGTTTTTTATTTGGATTGATTACAGTAGGGTTGGTGTTTTCAGGTATTACACTAATGAACATCCACTGGGCTCTGGGAGAAAAAGCCGATGAAGTGTTATATATGAGGAAAAAAATCAAATAAGACATCTAGTTTCAGAAAAGAAAAAGCATTATATCACTAGTTTACAATACCTGCCCATTGGCACTGCATACAATTATATTGTAGACCTACTGAAAGGCTATGAATTACAGACACTTAGAAATGAAAGATTTCCCAGGCTGGAAGGCTAGCTTCTCATCAGTCTTTGTGCTCTCCTGAGATGTCTGTAATTGATTATTGTGACAACACCGCGGAAAGCTAGCTGCCTGGCTGGTGCTTCTACTCCTTCCTGTGCTTGGAAAGCCAAGCATCTCTGCAGGTTTCTTTCCTCACAAGTTTGATCTTTCCTCAGAAGTGCTTGTATTCTATTTGTTCTGCACCAAGTGAGCAATGTAAGCCAATCTTTCTCACTGGGCACAGACGTCAATTCAACATCTATTCAATGTTGGTTCAACATAATTTAATTGAAATGACATGGAAACAACGTTGATTCAACCAGTGTGTGCCCAGTGGATTGTCTGCAGATGAGACACACAAATGCACACACAAATACACACGGAACACTCACACACAGAATCCCAGAAACTTCCAAAAGAAGGGACACACAGTATTGACCCATATTTACAGTCTGACAGACTATTGGTACCAGCAGGCATATGTTACTGAGGCCCAGTGTTGGGGATTCCCATATTTTTCTCTCTGCAACATCAGCAGATCTCCATCAGTCCGAGACAATTGTTTTTTTTTCTTCTGGAGAATCCTGAAGAAAAGGACATGGAGGGGGAGAGAGAGGGAACTCTTTGGGAACTCTTTTTAGGAAACTGGCTCGCCATGTCCAGCTGTTGATTGAAGCAGCAGCACACGGTCTTAAAGGTCCAATGCAGCCATTATTTATCTCAATATTCAATTATTTCTGGGTAACAATGAAGTACCTTATTGCGATTGTTTTCAATTAAACTGAACAAAAATGTAAACGCAGCATCCAACAATTTCAAAGACTTTACTGAGTTTGTATTTATTAGGGATCTCCATTAGCTGCTGCCAAGGCACATTAAAGCACTTACATTACATATAAAACAAAAGATAAAACAGTACATCATTTAACTTTATTACAGCACTACATATCTACAATACAAAATATACAATACAAAATGTATAATACCACCATGCAACACTATTACAACATATGCATATACGTATGTCTGTACCTTTGTGTGTGTCTCTTCAGAGTCCCCGCTGTCCGTAAGGTGTATTTTTAACAGTTTTTTAAAATCTGATTCTACTGTTTGCATCAGTTACCTGATGTGGAATAGAGTTCCATGTAGTCATGGGCACAGACAACTGCACAAAGTGCAAGAAGGTAGAGACAACAATACATCAAAAAAAGCAGCCATAACTGTCAGTAACAGTGTCCATGATTGAGTCTTTGATTGAAGAGATTGAGATTAAACTGTCCAGTTTGAGTGTTTGTTGCAGCTCGTACCAGTCGCTAGCTGCAGCGAACTGAAAAGAGGAGCAACCCAGGGATGTGTGTGCTTTGGGAACCTTTAACAGAATGTGACTGGCAGAATAGTATAAGACTATATCATCTGCATATAAATGGATGAGAGAGCTTCCTACTGCCTGAGCTATATTGTTGATGTAAATTGAGAAATGCGTGGGGCCTAGGATTGAGCCTTGGGGTACTCCCTTGGTGACAGGCAGTGGCTGAGACAGCATATTTTCTGACTTTATACACTGCACTCTTTGAGAGAGCTAGTTAGCAAACCAGCCCAAAGACCCCTCAGAGACACCAATATTCTTTAGCCGGCCGACAAGAATGGAATGGTCTACTGTATCAAAAGCTTTGGCCAAATCAATAAAAATAGCAGCACAATATTTCTTAGAATAAAGGGGAATGGTAACATCATCAAGAACCTTTAAGGTTGCAGTGACACATCCATAACCTGAGCGGAAACCAGATTGCATACCCGAGAGAATACTATAGACATCAAGAAAGCCAGTCAGTTGATTATTGACAAGTTTTTCCAACACTTTTGATAAACAGGGCAAAATAGAAATAGGCCTACAACAGTTAGGATCAGCTTGATCTCCCCCTTTAAATAAAGGATGAACTGTGGCTGCCTTCCAAGCAATGGGAACCTCCCCAGAAAGCAGAGACGGGTTAAAAAGGTTGGAGATAGGTTTGGCAATGATAGGGGCAGCAACCTTAAAGAAGAAAGGATCTAAACCATCTGACCCAGATGGTTTTTTGGGGTCAAGTTTAAGGAGCTCCTTTAGCAACTTAAACTTGTATGTTTAATATGTTTTGACCATGACAATTTACAATCCAGGATTACTCCAAGCAGTTTAGTCACCTCTACTTGCTCAATTTCCACATTATTCACCACGAGATTTAGTGAATGATTTGTCCCAAATTCAATGCTTGTAGTTTTGGAAATATTTTGGACTAACTTATTCTTTGCCACCCATTCTGAAACGAACTGCAGCTCTTTGTTAAGTGTTACAGTCATTTCAGTTGATGTAGTAGTTGATGTAGTAGCTGATGTGTATAGTGGCATGTCGTTAATAAAGATTGAAAAAAGTAAGGGGCCTATATATTCAACAGGAAAAGGTGACTCCGGGATGCTGTTCTTCTAGGCAGAGTTGAAAAGAAAAAGCCATATCTCAGACTGTCCAATAAAAATAAAAGATTAAGATGGGCAAAATAACACAGACACTGGACAGAGGAACTCTGACTAGAAGGCCAGCATCCCGGAGTCGCCTCTTCACTGTTGACGTTGAGACTGGTGTTTTGCGGGTACTATTTAATGAAGCTGCCAGTTGAGGACTTGTGTGGCGTCTGTTTCTCAAATTATACAATCTAATGTACTTGTCCTCTGGCTCAGTTGTGCACTGGGGCCTTCCACTCCTCTTTCTATTCTGGTTAGAGACAGTTTGCGCTGTTCTGTGAGGGAGTAGTACACAGCGTTGTACGAGATCTTCAGTTCCTTGGCAATTTCTCACATGGAATAGCCTTCATTTCTCAGAACAAGAATAGACTGACAAGTTTAAGAAGAAAGTCCTTTGTTTCTGGACATTTTGAGCCTGTAATCGAACCACGAATGCTGATGCTGCAGATACTCAACTAGTCTAAAGAAGGACAGTTTTCAGCTGTGCTAACATGATTGCAAAAGGGTTTTCTAATGATCAGTTAGCCTTTTAAAATGATAAACTTGGATTAGCTAACACAACGTGCCATTGGAACACAGGAGTGATGGTTTCCAGCTACAATGGGGGTTAATTGTTCAGCAGTCTTATGGCTTGGGGGTAGAAGCTGTTAATAAGGAGCCTTTTGAATCTAGACTGGGCACTCCGTTACCGCTTGCCATGCGGTAGCAGAGAGAACAGTCTTGGGTGACTGGAGTCTGACAATTTTATGGGCCTACCTCTGACACGCCGAGTAAATACAGTTGAAGTCGGAAGTTTACATAAACCATAGCCAAGTACATTTAAACTTAGTTTTTCACAATTCCTGACATTTAATCCTAGTAAAAAATCCCTGTTTTAGGTCAGTTAGGATCACCACATTATTTTAAGAATGTGAAATGTCAGAATAATAGTAGAGAGAATGAATTATTTCAGCTTTTATTTCTTTCATCACATTCCAAGTGGGTCAGAAGTTTACATACACTCAATTAGTATTTGGTAGCATTGCCTTTAAATTGTTTAACTTGGGTCAAACATTTCGGGTAGCCTTCCACAAGCTTCCCACAATAAGTTGGGTGAATTTTGGACCATTCCTCCTGACAGAGCTGGTGCAACTGAGTCAGGTTTGTAGGCCTCCTTGCTCGCACATACTTTTTCAGTTCTGCCCACACATTTTCTATAGGATTGAGGTCAGGGCTTTGTGATGGCCACTCCAATACCTTTACTTTGTTGTCCTTAAGCCATTTTGCCACAACTTTGAAGTATGTTTGGGGTTATTGTCCATTTGGAAGACCCATTTGCGACCAAGCTTTAACTTCCTGACTGATGTCTTGAGATGTTGCTTCAATATATCCACATAATTGTCCTACCTCATGATGCCATCTATTTTGTGAAGTGCACCAGTCCCTCCTGCAGCAAAATACCCCCACAACATGATGCTGCCACCCCCGTGCTTCACGGTTGGGATGGTGTTCTTCGGCTTGCAAGCGTCCCCCTTTTACCTCCAAACATAACGATGGTCATTATGGCCAAACAGTTCTATTTTTATTTCATCAGCCCAGTGGACATTTCTCCAAAAAGTATGATCTTTGTCCCCATATGCAGTTGCTAACTGTAGTCTGGCTTTTTTATGGCAGTTTTGGAGCAGTGGCTTCTTCCTTGCTGAGCAGCCTTTCAGGTTATGTCAATATAGGACTCGTTTTTCTGTGGATATAGATACTTTTGTACCTGTTTCCTCCAGCATCTTCACAAGGTCCTTTGTTGTTGTTCTGGGATTGATTTGCACTTTTCGCACCAAAGTACATTCATCTCTAGGAGACAGAATGCTTCTCCTTCCTGAGTGGTAAGACGGCTGCGTGGTCCCATGGTGTTTATACTTGCGTACTATTGTTTGTACAGATGAATGTGGTACCTTCAGGCATTTGGAAATTGCTCCCAAGGATGAACCAGACTTGGAGGTCTTGGCTGATTTGTTTTGATTTTCCCATGATGTCAAGCAAAGAGGCACTAAGTGTGAAGTTAGTCCTTGAAATACATCCACAGGTACACCTCCAATTGACTCAAATAGAAGCTTCTAAAGCCATGACATAATTTGAGGTGCCCAAAGTAAACTGCCTGTTACTCAGGCCCAGAAGCTAGGATATGCATATAATTGGTAGATTTGTATAAAAAACACTCTAAAGTTTCTAAAACTGTTCAAATGTCTGTGAGTATAACAGAACTGATTTGGTAGGCGAGGACGAATTTTTTTCTGTTGACCTGCCAGCAAATTCCAAGCTTAACCTATTGAATACAAAGGCTTCCGCCTGCCAAATTGCAGTTCCTATGGCTTCCACTAGATGTCAACAGTCTTTATACACAGTTTCAGGCCTTTATTTTGAAAAACCAACGAGGAATAGTTGTTTATCTAAGCCTGTGCTTGTTTGGATAAAATGCTGTTGTGGGGCACTGACCTCAGATAATCGAATGCTGTGCTTTCGCCGTAAAGCCTTTTTGAAATCCGATGATGCGGTTAGATTGCCAAGATTCTAAGCTAAAGAATCATGTATGACACTTGTATTATCATGAAGGTTAAATATTACCTTTTCTTTATTTTGAATTTGGCGCTCTGCAATTTCACCGGATGTTGTCGCGGTGGGTCGCAAGCGGGACCCCTGCGCCGGAAAGGTTAAAGAAACAATCTTTGTCCAATTCAAGGTGAGTAATCGCTGTTCTCATATCCAGAAGCTCTTTTCGGTCATAAGCATCAACATTATGTACAAAATAAGTTAAAAACATTGCGGAAAAAACACACAAAACAGTACAATTGGTTAGGAGCCCGTAAAACTGTAGCCATCCCCTCTGGTGCCCTTCCACAGCATCTGTTTTTTGGGAAGATTTCTACATTTAACTAGTCTCCCTAGGCAGACTTGTTGCTTAGGGTCGGGTTTACTAGACTAACATTTAACAGGGTCCCACCACCGATCATTTCACACTTATTAAAAGCAAGATTGCTTTTCTCTAACATCAAGGAGGCTAATTAAGCTGCGTTTAAAGAGGTTTCAGGTTTCAGGGTTGGGGTCAATTCCATTTATTTTCCAGTCAATTCAGGAAGTGTACTGAAGTTCCAATTCTCTTCAATGCTTTTCAATGAGAACATTTTTAAATTAGAATTGGAATCTAGCTTACTTTCTGAATTGACTGGAATTTAAGTGGAATAAACCCCGACCTTGGTAGGTTTAAGATTCCAAAGTGATTCACCATCTGCTACTTATCACTTTACATGGACAGATCATAATAATAATCTATTAAAAAAATCTCAACCTTCTCCTTTTTTGTTCCCTTTACAGTACTGTATATCACTCTGATCATACAGGCTAATACACAGGCGAACATGATACCCGAACATGATACATGATACTACACTCTCCCTCTCTCTCTCTCGGTCTCTCTCTCTCACTCTCTGTCTCTCTCTCTCTCTCTCTCTCTCCATGCTAAACTTCCAGACCTTTGGATGCCCACACATAGTGATTCTTGGTGGTCTGCACTCCATAGCAATCGGGGTGTCTGGTTTCAAAGGCAGTGGAAGATTTGTGGTCTCTTTAAAACCCCTGGGCTGGCTGGCGCCTCTCATTGCAGCCCATTGAAAGAGAGCAGCACAGCTCCAAATCCCCATCGACAATTACTGTACAGCAGAGGTGTCAGGTCATTGAGAGAAATCTAGGATAGATGAGTTAAAATTCTCCCTGTTAGAATTAGAACTAAAATGTCTGCCTGACACACATAATATATTCACTGAAAAGTATAGCAAAAATGCATCGGAACAGAATCCCCCAGTGAATAAATATTTTAAGAGGCAATCTCTGAATACAGAAGGTGGTGCTAGCAACACCAGTGTTGTGGATTAAATTCCCACACCGATCACATAGAAAAAATGTATATACACACTATACTGTAAGTCGCTTTGGATAAATGCCTTTCCTGCTGCTGGCATACATTAGGGGGCATAGAGGCATACATTAGTGTGCAGGGAGCCAGAGCAAAAACATAAGCATCAATTCACCTGACGTGAAAAGTGGGTCATATCCCTCTTTTGGAGGACACAGTGTTCTTGAACGCAGCAGACAGCCATTGACTTCCTTCGCTGTAACACTGTTGCATTATACCATGGATTTGATTACTTCAGTTCAGCCTCCTGATGGGAAACAGTGATGTATGGAGGGAGAGAGAGAAAGAGGGAGAGAGACAGTGAGAGAAAGAGGGATAGAGGGAGGCAGAGTTTTGTGGGAGAGAGAGAGAGAGAGAGTGCGAGAGAGAGAGAGAGAGAGAGAGAGAGAGAGAGAGAGAGAGAGAGAGAGAGAGAGAAAGAGGGAGAGAGAAAGTGAGAGAAAGATGGAGAGAGGGAGGCAGAGTAGTGTGGGAGAGAGAGAGTGAGAGATCACTACATTATGTAACCATATACTCTTCATGGTACATGGTGAAGGGGAAGGTGGTTCTTTCAGTACTGTACATGCCAAACTCACAGCTGTGTTGAGACATCTGCCTCATCCTTTCATTTGATCACTGAGATGAACCTGTTCAGAACACTATTGTGCCAATGGTTTGACCATGTCTTCTTCTCTGAGCAACTGCAGGGTTTTTCTCTCTATCTTTCTTTCTCAAATTATTAGACAGCAGAAAATGATCCACTGAAGAACACTGAGTTTCTTTGGTTTCAGTCATTGGTTTTCCCCAGGTGGCCATAGTGGTATTATTAGTATACACAATAACACACCAATCAATTTATTTCCAGAGGCTGCTATATGGAGATTATTTTAATGCATGGCTTTGAATTATAGTAAGATGAGTCCACTAGGATAAGCAAGTGCATAGTAGATACAGATAGCAGTGTGCAAAGTGTTGTTTGAAAATCCATGTGTTGACCACAGAAACATACAGTCGACAAACCAATGAGTCATCAAAGAGGAAGTAAACTGTTCTCTGTAGAACCAGTTTATTAAAAGTTCCCAGAGAAACTGAAAGAGAACATATGGATAACAACAAGATAACAAACACCCTAATAGAAACATACTCTTCAAATGAAGCACACCACTATGTTTAGCTAGTCCCACATCCCAGAGCTCGGTCGCACCTCCGCCTCCACAACAGAGAGGTGTCTAAGGAGGATAGGAAATTGCTTATCTGATCTTCTCTTCATTTAAAATCACTGTGAACAGATGAACAGATGGCTAGACTCAGCCGTCCCTCTTGAGCCTCCACTAGACCTTATTTACAGCTCAACGTTAAATGTTAGAAAAGGAACATTAGTGAGTGAGCAATGGCCGCCACGTGAATAACATCTGTAGAGCATTGGAAACCAGCCGACCCAAAGAAAAATGCCAAGCTGTTCTGCCAACGTATAAAGGAAGGTCAGTAGTGTTAACTCCTTTCGAAGTCGAGCCAGTGGGGCAGTATTCTGCCTTTCACTGGTATTGGCGACAGCCGATTGGCTTCTACTTGGCTTGGCTGAAGATAATTGTTTTGTGTACGGCCTACAAAGTGTACGGCCATCCTGGAAAGGCTTCAGCTGTAGCTGTGAAGGGGCCTAGCTGCCACTAGATGCTATGGAGCTGGGGAACACATCATCCTCCTCAGCCACAACAACTCTGTCAGCCTGCAACAGATGGCCCACACACACACACACCACCACCCCCTCCTCTCAAGAGACCCAGCCGCTGGGTAAACCCAGACACTCAGACAGCAACATTACCCACTCCATTCAAACCCCATTGTTAACCAGTTTGTCCTGTTTTGTGGGAATACTTGGCATTTTTGGTGTGCGGCCTGCGAGACTAAGGGGAGGGTCGAGTGAGATGGGCCATGTCCAGAGATTGTGAGAGAGAGAGAGAGAGAGAGAGAGAGAGAGAGAGAGAGAGAGAGAGAGAAACTAAGGGTAGGGCTGAGCGAGATTGCTGTCGGACTGGCGCCACTTTATCTACAGCAGGATCTCAGACTGCCCAAGAGTTTCCTGAATGAGTCGCTACTGCTTCCCAACTGAGGTTTAGGTGGCTGTGTTAAAAAACTATCTCTGAGCTGAGCCACACCACAGGGCTGGAGTTAGAGAGAGCAAGTGCTCTGAAAGACAGCAACATTCCAGTGATCCTCTCCACAATAATCTGACAACCTATGTGTGTTCGTATGTGTGTCTTGGAGGGATTGGGATTAAGCAGAAGACTAATTTCCATTTCCCTGTGAGAATGGACAATAGTAATCTTTTTCTTCTTCTTATCAGACAAATACTACAGTGCTGTCCTGAAGTAAATCCCATTAACTCATCCTGGAAGTGTAAACTGGCTCTATATAGTACAGCTAGCCATCACAGCATGGTAGAACAACAGCAGAACAGAGGGGACTTGAATAAACCCTTCCTGTTTACCCGTTTGGTCTTTCTCCCCCTGCCTCTTGACAGATATTCTAGTTAGTCTGGGGCTCTGAGGACCATGCTGCTGTCTGTCTGTCTGTCTGTCTGTCTGTCTGTCTGTCTGTCTGTCTGTCTGTCTGTCTGTCTGTCTGTCTGTCTGTCTGTCTGTCTGTCTGTCTGTCTGTCTGTCTGTCTGTCTGTCTGTCTGTCTGTCTGTCTGTCTGTCTGTCTGTCTGTCTGTCTGTCTGTCTGTCTGTCTGTCTGTCTGTCTGTCTGTCTGTCTGTCTATCCCCCTCCTTCTAACAGGGTATAATGCTTAATGTTTATCCTGCAGCGACAGCTCCCTGCTCCTCACCCATCACCCTCCCCCCGCCACACTATGGATTAGCTCGACAACAACACTTTCAATGCCTCCTGTCTGACTAGACAGAAAAGGACAGAAAGGACCGGGGTAAATCCCCTTTAGTCTGGAAATATGCAAATGCTGATGGTGGCAGGATTCTGGCAGAACTCAATGGGTAGGCCGATGTAGGCGGACTGGCTAGTGGATGAAAGGACACGGCCATTGTTTGAGCGAGGAGGGTTCTCTGCTGCTCAGGCTAGTACAATGCCTGACTGCTGTCTGTGTCAGTGTGTCTTTCTGCTTGTCTGTCTGCCTGCCTCCCTGATTGCCTGTCTGTGGGGCCAGAGCAGCTATGTGAATGTACTGTCATGTTCAAAACATGTTTGATCGTCTACCAACCAAAGCAAAGCTAATATTCTTCTCAAATTAGCCCTCATGAGAGGAGCTTTATGAAAATAATAGTGTATATTTCGGGTGGTGATGGACTAAGTATAGAGCAGTCAATGTTCAGTCTGTCGTGCTTTCATCTCCCCAATGAGAGGAAACAACATGGCTGAGTCCCAAATGGCACCCCTTTCCCATTGAGTGCACTACAAGACAGACTACACTTTTTAAAAAAGTAGCACACTTGGGAATAGGGTGCCATTTGGGGCTTCTTATTTCAGGAGTAGGTCTAAATGTGAACAGCCATCACATGCTGATTAATACTCTGTGCTAACTAAGGTCGCATTTGTTGGAGACATCACAAAACTCAGCATGAGGTTGAACCCTAAATTGGGAGCAGCACCAATAAGCGTCCTCTCAACACCAGTGGGATCCTAACTTAGGGACACCTTTAGGCCCTGTTGACAGGCTAACGCTAGCAGAGAAGTATTTCAGCGTGACACCAGAACCAGCTGGAGAGGAGGAGCAGCTACTGTAGACCAAAGTCAGCAGTATACAGTGGTGTATGACATATGTATGACCCTGTTGCCCTCACAATGATTTATTATGGCTTTGCAATTTGCCAATATTCTATGTATATTGTGATGTTATTTTACATGGACGACGTAAAGAGATATATTTTTTGTTGACCTTTCCACAATGTCAATATATCTCATAACATTGTGAGTTCAATATAGGGCAAATCCATCAACACATGCTTTGATTTGAGAGAAGACGGATAACTCCGTCAAATAACTCCGACTGCACAGACATTATGATGGCACTGCCAAGTACAACCATCTTCTATTTAGGGTGGTGACTTTTCAATGCACTGTCACACAGTTTCCTTATCTAACATTTAGTATATCAAAATGAACTTCAGAAGTCTGCCACTACACATGTTGTGGCAAAGAAGGGGGTCGAGTGATAAATGGCAGATATGTGAGAGCAGAACTAATAAACGGGCTCTGCCCGATCACTAAAATGGCCACCCCGATCAGAACTACAGATCACAAAGTGGCCAACCGCCAAAACTACAATTCCCAGAAGCAAGGGGAACCCTCAGAAGGTGGGGAGAAACAAACACACAGGTACTGTCCTGTTCAAAAGAACTCTCATTCTCGGGTGATTTTGGTGACAGTTTCCCACTTAATTTGTGACAAACGCTCCTAACCTTGAAGAGGTTTGCCACACGTGGTGGAGAATGCGGGCAATGGACTAACCATACCGCTGGTTAGGTAGAAAAAGAAAAAGAAATCCGTTAGCACTCCAAAGGGGAGTCAGGTTTTTTGGGGGGGGCTTTGTTTGGTTAGGACAGTTTCTCAGGAAAATGAGTATGGAGGGAGCCATACAGGCCCTGTTACAAGCGGCGGCCGCCCAACAAGAGGCAACTAGAGTTCAACCAATAGCTTATCAGGATGCAATGGGAATGTATCAGGACACGTTACAGGTCCAGCACCACACCAACCAGCTGCTCAGAGAAGAGCAAGAGAGAAACACCCGAGATTTAAGAGAAAGCCTAAAGGGGCTAGCAGACCAAATTGGGGCTCAGTTACCAGCTGGAAATACCCAGAGGCGGGCCAATCATTTTCTTCAAAACATGACAAAGCAGGATGATGTGGAAGCTTATCTTACCACCTTCGAAAGGACGGCAGAGAGGGAGAAGTGGCCGAAAGAAGAATGGGCTGGGCTTCTGGCACCATACCTGTCAGGGGACGCTCAAAAAGCATATTTCGACCTGGAGTTGAAAGATGCACAGGATTACGATAAACTAAAGGGAGAGATTCTGACTAGACTGGGAGTGACCGATACCGTGAGGGCACACCGCTTCCACCAGTGGTCCTACTGACCTGGACAACCCCCCCCCCCCCGAACACAGATGTTCGACTTGATTCACCTGGCACGGAAATGGTTGCGACCGGAGATCCGTTCATCCGCCGAGATCGTCGAAACCATCATACTCAACCAGTTTCAGCGAGGTCTACCCCAAGAAGTGCGATGATGGGTTGGCCAGAACGAGATACTTTCTGCCGACCATCTCATGGGCCTGGTTGAACGATATTGTACAGCAGGAACAGCTGAGCAGGCGGAAAGATTCCCATTCCCCAGGCCTGGGCGAACCAACGGACAGGGTAAGACTGTCCCAACATGTGGAGGGGGAAGAGGGCAGCGTGGGGCCGTGAGGAAAGAATCAGGCCAAGGAATTAGTGCTCTTGTTCACCAGGGTAGGGGTTCCAAAGGAGATCCTTGCTGACCAGGGGACCCCCTTTATGTCCCGCCTTATGGTGGACCTTTGTAAATTGTGGCAGGTGAAACAGTTTACATTTTATATTTTAGTCATTTAGCAGACGCTCTTATCCACAGCAACTTACAGTAGTGAATACATACATTTCATTTTCATTTCATGCATTTTTTTTTTTGTACTGGCCCCCCGTGGGAATCAAACCCACAACCCTGGCGTTGCACACACCATGCTCTACCAACTGAGCCACAGGGAAGTTGAGGACATCGGTTTACCATCCTCAGATGGACGGGCTGGTTAAGAGATTCAACCATAACCTGAAGTCAATGCTCAGGAAGGTAATCAATAAGGATGGGAAAAACTGGGATTGCATGTTGCCGTATCTGATGTTTGCCATTAGAGATGTTCCTCAAGCCTCGCTAGGGTTTTCTCCCTTTGAGATGGTATATGGGAGATACGCCCGGGGAATCTTAGACATCGCCCGGGAAACCTGGGAGCACCAATCCACCCCGTATACTAGCGTCATAGAGCACGTTACGGCAATGCAAGACAGGATAGCCACAGTCATGCCCATCGTCAGAAAGCACATGAGACAAGCACAAGAGCACCAGCGGCACACTTATAACCGGCAGGCTACTCTGAGGGAATTTCAACCGGGAGATAAGGTGTTTGTGCTGATCCCCACGGTAGAGTGCAAACTACTAGCAACATGGAAAGGACCATATGAAGTACTGGAGAGAATAGGAGAAGTTAATTATCGGATCCGACAGCCAGGTTGACAGCCCCAGGAACAGATCTATCACATAAACCTGTTAAAAGCATGGAGAGAGAGAGAAACACTAATGGTCACGTACCCCACACATACTCAGGAGACAGCCGAAGTACATTTTTCACCTACTCTGTCCCCAGCACAAGTACAGGAAGTAAAGACCCTGATCCAGAAAAACAGATGTGTTTTCAGAGGTACCTGGCCGAACTGAGGTTACGGCTCATAATATCGTTTCCCTACCAGGGAGTAAAGTGAGCATGAGGCCATATCGGGTACCCGAGGCTCGACAGGCCGCTATTAGAGCAGAGACGGAGAAAATGTTGACAGCTGGAGTGATCGAAGAGTCACATAGTGAGTGGTCTAGCCCAATTGTGATGGTCTCCAAGCCCGATGGGTCTTTGCGGTTCTGTAACGACTTTCGGAAGGTAAATTAAATCTCCAAGTTTGATGCCTACCCCATGCCCCAAGTAGACAAACTACTGAAGAAAATTGGTAAAGCTCGGTACATTACGACCCTGGACCTGACCAAAGGGTACTGGCAAATTCCTCTGACCCCCAGGGCCAAAGAAAAGACAGCCTTTGCAACCCCTGACGGTTTGTGTCAATACACCGTCATGCCATTCGGATTACACAGGGCCCCAGGCACCTTTCAACGGCTAATGGACAAGGTCCTAAAACCACACCAAGCATACGCCGCAGCTTATTTAGATGATGTGGGGATCTACAGCCCAGATTGGGAATCCCACTTACCCCGGGTACAGGGAGTGTTAGACGCCCTTAGAAAGGCAGGGCTCACGGCGAACCCTGCCAAGTGTTACGTGGGGTTAGAGGAAACAGAGTATCTGGGATACACCGTGGGAATAGGGTTAATCAAACCCCAACGTAAGAAGGTGGAGGCAATTAGAGAATGGCCGAAACCAGTAAATAAGAAGCAGGTTCAAGCCTTCCTAGGGCTGACCGGTTACTACCGGAAGTTCATCCCAAGTTATGCCACAGTGGCCGCCCCACTCACCGACATGACTAGAGCCAGAGGGTCAAACATGGTCAAATGGGATGAAAGTGCCACCAAAGCATTTAGGACATTACAGGAGGCTCTATGCTGTAATCCAATGCTGGTGGTACCAGACTTTGAGAGAGAGTTCGTGGTTCAGACGGATGCCTCAGAGGTCGGCTTGGGAGCAGTGCTATCCCAAGAGGTAGAAGGGGTGGAACACCCCATCCTGTTTTTAAGCAGGAAGCTGGAACCACGGGAAACCAACAACTCAGTCATTGAGAAAGAGGCGCTGGCAGTAAAGTGGGCTCTAGAAAGCCTGAAATACTACTTGCTGGGGCGCCACTTCCCCCTCATCAGTGACCATGCCCCACTCACCTGGATGCATAGGGCTAAAGAGAAGAACACTCGGGTGATGCGGTGGTTTTTGAGTCTCCAACCGTTTCACTTTGACTTGAAACACAGAGCAGGGAAGGAAATGGGAAATGTGGATAGGTTATCCCGCATGCACTCATATTTTACTGCGGTAGCCCGACCTAGGGGGTCAGATCTAGGGGGGAGATGTGTGGCAAAGAAGGGGATCGAGTGATAAATGGCAGATATGTGAGAGCAGAACTAATAAACGGGCTCTACCCGATCACTAAAATGGCCACCCCCTAGCAGAACTACAGATCAAAAAATGGCCGACTGCCAAAACTACAATTCCCAGAAGCAAGGGGAACCCTCGGAAGGTGGGGCCGACCCACAGATAAAGGGTCAAGACAAACCAGGAAGAGACAGAAAGGGCAGGAAGGATCTGTGAACCATAGAGAAAGAGACGATATATACTGCTCCAAAAAATATAAAGGGAACACTTAAACAACACATCCTAGATCTGAATGAAAGAAATAATCTTATTAAATACTTTTTTCTTTACATAGTTGAATGTGCTGACAACAAAATCACACAAAAATAATCAATGGAAATCCAATTTATCAACCCATGGAGGTCTGGATTTGGAGTCACACTCAAAATTAAAGTGGAAAACCACACTACAGGCAGATCCAACTTTGATGTAATGTCCTTAAAACAAGTCAAAATGAGGCTCAGTAGTGTGTGTGGCCTCCACGTGCCTGTATGACCTCCCTACAATGCCTGGGCATGCTCCTGATGAGGTGGCGGATGGTCTCCTGAGGGATCTCCTCCCAGACCTGGACTAAAGCATCCGCCAACTCCTGGACAGTCTGTGGTGCAACGTGGCGTTGGTGGATGGAGCGAGACATGATGTCCCAGATGTGCTCAATTGGATTCAGGTCTGGGGAACGGGCGAGCCAGTCCATAGCATCAATGCCTTCCTCTTGCAGGAACTGCTGACACACTCCAGCCACATGAGGTCTAGCATTGTCTTGCATTAGGAGGAACCCAGGGCCTTCCCTGTAGCTCAGTTGGTAGAGCATGGTGTTTGCAACACCAGGGTTGTGGGTTCGATTCCCACGGTGGGCCAGCACAGAAAAAAAAATGTATGGTATGTATGAAATTGTATGAAATGTATGCATTCACTACTGTAAGTCACTCTGGATAAGAGCGTCTGTTAAATGACTAAAATGTAATGTAAATGTCTCACAAGGGGTCTGAGGATCTCATCTCGGTACCTAATGGCAGTCAGGCTACCTCTGGCGAGCACATGGAGGGCTGTGTGGCCCCCCAAAGAAATGCCACCCCACACCATGACTGACCCACCGCCAAACCGGTCATGCTGGAGGATGTTGCAAGCAGCAGAACGTTCTCCACGGCGTCTCCAGACTCTGTCACAGACACATGCACATTTGTGGCCTGCTGGAGGTCATTTTGCAGGGCTCTGGCAGTGCTTCTCCTTGCACAAAGGCGGAGGTAGCGGTCCTGCTGCTGGGTTGTTGCCCTCCTACGGCCTCCTCCACGTCTCCTGATGTACTGGCCTGTCTCCTGGTAGTGCCTCCATGCTCTGGACACTACACTGACAGACACAGCAAACCTTCTTGCCACAGCTCGCATTGATGTGCCATCCTGGATGAGCTGCACTACCTGAGCCACTTGTGTGGGTTGTAGACTCTGTCTCATGCTACCACTAGAGTGAAAGCACCGCCAGCATTCAAAAGTGACCAAAACATCAGCTAGGAAGCATAGAAACTGAGAAGTGGTCTGTGGTCCCCACCTGCAGAACCACTCCTTTATTGGGGGTGTCTTGCTAATTGCCTATAATTTCCACCTGTTGTCTATTCCATTTGCACAACAGCATGTGAAATTTATTGTCAATCAGTGTTGCTTCCTAATTTGACAGTTTGATTTCACAGAAGTGTGATTGACTTGGAGTTACATTGTGTTGTTTAAGTGTTCCCTTTATTTTTTGAGCAGTGTATATTGGCTGGATTTACCATGTATGTGCTGGATTGTTTTGGACTTACCTGTTGGAGTTTGGACATGGACCTACCGAGAACCCGATTCGTGTACCGAACCCTGCTATCCTTGACCTTGCCTGCGGCCTGGGTGGACCCGGACGGAGAAACAAACACACAGGTCCAGTTCGAAATAACTCTCATTCTGGGGTGATTTTTGGTGACAGTTTCCCACTTAATTTGTGACTAACGCTCCTAATCTTGAAGAGGTTTGCCACAATGTATTAACACCTAAGGTTCTTAGAATGAAAAGCGAATGTGTGAATTCAAATTCTATGCAAGGATATGAACTCATGAAAGGCTGGTGAGTAATAACCTTCATTGCCATATGTAAACTCAAATAATTGATTGCTTTCATCTGTAGATGCAATTAATTTCAGTGGCTCCCTGGAATATGAAAAGAAAGATGTTTATTTGTTCCAATAACAATGGGTTAAATGAAAAGGTGAATAGGCCTATGGGTGGGCAAGCCATCCTGATGGATGGCCTTACAGTAAAAGCCATTGATGCCATAAATGGCGATGGAACAGAAAGCACAAAGAGACGAAGATGACATGAACTGATGCAGAGAACCCGTTGAACCTTATCAACTTGTTTCAGGTACGTTTTGGAGTGAGTTGAAATGACAGTGGCTATGGAAAAATTGCCAACTTGGAAAATGTGCCCCACTGCTCACACAATTGTGTACACAAAAACAGTTTTGTGCTTTCAAGAGTAAAATCCTTCTTGACTCAAAACTCTCGTTGTGGCGAAAAGTTTGTCATCAGATTATTTTGGGAAGATCTTTGCACGGTACCAGGAAAAAAAAAAGGTAATCGAAACACTTTAAAACCCTTATATTGATACAGACATAATGCCTTTAATCATTTATCCCTGCCTGCAATGCCTGGTAAATAAATAGGTCTTGCCTGTCTATCTAGAGTGCAACAGGGGCAACAGTAGCTAATGCTGGTCATGCTAAGATTAAAGAGACACTGATACGTGCTTTGCTTTAAAAAGCACTGAGCTTGCCAGCTTTAATGTTGAGCGTGTTCAAAGCCTCCCTGCACAGAGGGACCGGGGTGGTTGGGGGAGGGGTGGGGCGATAAATCAGAGCGAGGGAGAGCGAAGAGAGAGAGAGAGACGAAGAGAGAAAGCAGAGATAGGGAGAAAGATGTGAATAGAGAAAGATGGTACCTGGGTTCATGTAAGGACATGAGGAGAGCAGTGCCAGATAAAAGCAAGGGTTTCAGGCTTCAGGTTTCAGGTGCAGTCCCGCCCCTCTTACAGGGATGAGGAACAAAGCTGTCACTGATACCATCACTCATGTCAAGCGCCATGGAGTGCGGGTGTCGAGGAGAGACAGATTCTGCCTGCTTTGACAAATAGGGGAAAGAGAGACCCAGAAATACCATAACTATTTGGGATGGTTTGCTCGGTGTAGGTGTGAGACATGTATGTGTGAAACATGTCGAGCACATAAATAAATAATTGAATTAACTAGTATTGTAGTATGGTATCACAGGAGGCTGCTGAGTGGAGGACAGCTCATAATAATGGTCGGAATGGAGCGAATGGAATGGTATTAAATACACGTAAACCATGTGTCTGATATCTTTGATACCATTCCACTGATTCCGCTCCAGCCATTACCACGAGCCCGTCCTCCCCAATTAAGGTGCCACCAACCTCCTGTGTATAGTATGTAGTCTGTTTTTGTTTTCTTCACATTTATTTAACCAGGTAGGCAAGTTGAGAACAAGTTCTCATTTACAATTGCGACCTGGCCAAGATAAAGCAAAGCAGTTTGACACATACAACAACACAGAGTTACACATGGAGTAAAACAAACATACAGTCAATAATACAGTAGAAAAATAAGTCTATGTACAATGTGAGCAAATGAGGTGAGATAAGGGAGGTAAAGGCAAAAAAAGGCCATGGTGGCGAAGTAAATATAATATAGCAAGTAAAACACTGGAATGGTAGATTTCCAGTGGAAGAAAGTGCAAAGTAGAAATAGAAATAATGGGGTGCAAAGGAGATAGATAGATAAATAAATACAGTAGGGGAAGAGGTAGTTGTTTGGGCTAAATTATAGATGGGCTATGTACAGGTGCAGTGATCTGTGAGCTGCTCTGACAGCTGGTGCTTAAAGCTAATGAGGGAGATAAGTGTTTCCAGTTTCAGAGATTTTTGTAGTTTGTTCCAGTCATTGGCAGCAGAGAACTGGAAGGAGAGGCGGCTGAAGGAGAAATTGGCTTTGGGGGTGACCAGTGAGATATACCTGCTGGAGCGTGTGCTACAGGTGGGTGCTGCTATGGTGACCAGCGAGCTGAGATAAGGGGGGACTTTACCTAGCAGGGTCTTGTAGATGACCTGGAGCCAGTGGGTTTGGTGACGAGTATGAAGCGAGGGCCAGCCAACGAGAGCGTACAGGTCGCAGTGGTGGGTAGTATATGGGGCTTTGGTGACAAAATGGATGGCACTGTGATAGACTGCATCCAATTTATTGAGTAGGGTATTGGAGGCTATTTTGTAAATGACATCGCCGAAGTCGAGGATCGGTAGGATGGTCAGTTTTACGAGGGTATGTTTGGCAGCATGAGTGAAGGATGCTTTGTTGCGAAATAGGAAGCCAATTCTAGATTTAACTTTGGATTGGAGATGTTTGATGTGAGTCTGGAAGGAGAGTTTACAGTCTAACCAGACACCTAGGTATTTGTAGTTGTCCACATATTCTAAGTCAGAACCGTCCAGAGTAGTGATGCTGGACGGGCGGGCAGGTGCAGGCAGCGATCGGTTGCAGAGCATGCATTTAGTTTTACTTGTATTTAACAGCAGTTGGAGGCCACGGAAGAAGAGTTGAATGGCATTGAAGCTCATCTGGAGGGTTGTTAGCACAGTGTCCAAAGAAGGGCCAGAAGTATACAGAATGGTGTCGTCTGCATAGAGGTGGATCAGAGACTCACCAACAGTAAGAGCGACATCATTGATGTATACAGAGAAGAGAGTCGGCCAAAGAATTGAACCCTGTGGCTGTAAACCCGATGTCAACACAACATCAATCATAAAACCAAACCCAAATAATTTTTTGTGATGCTGAAATAGAAGTAGCTATTATATGTCAACTTAATCAGATAGTGGAATGTTAGGCCTCTAAAAATCCTCCTGAGATATTCACTGAAAACTGTTGCTGCATAAGTGTCCACTGCACGCTTTGCTGGAGAGGCTGAAGTGAGGCACATGCCTGCTCTGTACGTACATTTAAGACATATTTAATGTACGTATGCAGTATGCCAATCATGAACAACCTAACTAACTAGCATCATCATATGCAATGGATGGATGTGTAATGCCGTTACAGGAGATTTTGTTTCCTAATGAGATTATGAGGAGGGTAATACTGCATTCCAAATGACACCCTATACCCTATATAACCCTATGGGTCCTGGTAAAAAGTAGTGCACTTGGTTGGGAATAGGGTGCCATTTGGGACACAGCAGGTGCCAGTAGGATGTACCCTATATGTATTGTTATCTCTATGCCATGTAGCCTAAGCCTGTACTTCATTGCAAAGCACATTTTCCTATGTGATATACTATTCTATTCTTCCTTCCCTTACATTGCTGCCTTACTCAAGAAGCGAGAAATAGAAAGGAAGAAAGAGAAAAGGATGACAACATGACTATGCCATGTGGTAAGGCTGTTAGCCTTACTACATGAACTCCATCTAATCCTGTACAATTTTATCCCGGGGCCTGGGACTATAGGACAGTAATGGCTTTGGCAGAGATCAGCTGCAGGCAGGTGGCAACCATTACCAGGTGTGAATAAGATCAGGTGTGTCAATGGATCAAGCTGTTTAGATCCAAACGGACTTCCTGTCACCACTTGTCTTTGACTTTTAGATTTAGCAACATCGTGAGTAGGCATTACAAGGCAGTAACTAAGTGATATATATTCAGTTTACTTCAAGATCAAATTGCCATATCTCGCTATTGAATACTGGCCTGTTCATACTAGCTGTAGGGGTGTTATATTCCACACTACTGAAGCAAATGTTTTCTCCCTAAATGTTTTGGATAAAATCATTTAACAAGCCAGAACATTGGCAAGTGTCCTTCTCAAGTGATTACTTTTATTACACACGCATGGCTTATATAGCAAGTTCTAGGCTAAGGATAGGAATGCAGAAAGTTTGTCAGAGCAGTACCATTCTGTATGAACAATTTAACATTCCCTAACAAAAACCTAAATATAAACAAACAGCCAACTCGCTGCCAAGGCTGTCCTACTTTTTCATCCTTCAAATACATAAACATTTTCTATGTTAAAAGAATGACAATATCCCCAAACTGGAATACATGGTGTTGGTGAACTTGGTAAGTTATAGGAAGGAGAAGTAGCCAAGGTTTGTAGAGAAGTTCTCACAAAGATTTTAAAACAAGGAACATTTCGACAAGTGGGGACAAGGAAAAAGGCTATTTTAGACTTAGGGGTTAGGTTTAGGGTTACAATTAGGGTTAGGGGTTAGAGAGGGCTCCCGAGTGATGCAGCAGTCTAAGGCACTGCATCTCAGTGCTTGAGGTGTCACTACAAACACCCTGGTTTGAATCCAGGCTGTATCACAACTGGCCGTGATTGGGAGTCCCATAGGGTGGCGCATAATTGGCCCAGCGTTGTCCGGGTTTGGCCGGAGTAGGCCGTCATTGTAAATAAAAATGTGTTCTTAACTGACTTGCCAAGTTAAATAAAGGTTCATAAAAAAAACAAAATGGGTTAGGGGAAATAGGATTTTCAATAGAATCAATTGTTTGGTCCCCACAAGAACAGTAAAACAAATGTGTGTGTGTGTGTGTGTGTGTGTGTGTGTGTGTGTGTGTGTGCTCGCAGTGGGAGAGAATTTATCTTAGTGGCATACTGTAATCTCTCCTGTGCCAAGATCCCTGGCCTTGTTTGGCGGTTGTCCCATTTGGCATGTAGAATTGTTTCAAATCTTAAATTGTGCTCCTGTCATACATTTATATAGACTGCTGCTTGACTACAACTGACAAAGAAAGTGTTCTCGGTGTACAATTGGGGTCCTCAAACCAGTGGGCCTGCTGTAACATTGGCAGGAGGACATCCCTACTCTATTCACCTCACATTGTACACTTAGCAAGCTACGTAACAGCAGGAGGACATGGCTGCCCGGTTGGGTAATAGTTGAAATCCTGTGTGACCACTTGGCCTTTTTAACTAAGAACTAGTCCTCATGTAATTAGGATATGCTGCTCTAGTCCAATTACCGTCTCTTATGCAGCCAGAGATTGGGATTGGGAGTGAGAACAAGTTTAAGTGCATGTGTGTGCCTATGACCTATTGGGTCAGAATCTTTCAAACCAGAACCATAAAAACTTGAGCAATAATCCAAACACTTAATGTTAAAAGGTATTTCTACTGGCTACTGTAGCGCTCCTACAACACAATGCTACTGTATTTTGCCTGCCAACAAAGTACCTAACACACAGTGGTGTTATATTTGTGTAGGTATGACAACATCAGTGTAGCTTGGAAAAACACTACAGTATGACAAATCACTGTTGACATCAAAGAATTCCAACTATCCCAGACACTGAGCCTTATGTGTTACAGTAGCACACAAGTAGAATGGGTACGCCTTTGTGTGTTGTGGGGGAGAGAGAGAGAGGGGGGGGGCACTGTTGCCTGAGTACATTAATCATAGCCTCATCCATCAAAACCAATTTAGCCTGATAGATCACCTTGTGTAGTCAGATAAATCCTTCAGCTACCAACATGCAGGAGGCAAATACATTAATTTCCTTGAGACACAGGGTTTATGGGTACATTTCACCACAAATCACCACCAGTCCACCATCATGAAATTGTAAAAAACATGATCCTGCTTGTGGTAGGCCTACACCTTTCCTTGCTCCACTTACCATTGATTTTCCAATCAACTCCACGGGGGTTAGCTGACTAAACTCCACTCCATGGTGAAGGAAGTTTATGATGAACTCCGCCAATGGAGTGGAGCAGAGACCAGGCTTTGTGGAATTCAGCTCCGACTACATCAATCAGCCAAAAGTCAGTTCTTAAAAAAAAAAAAAAAAGAATTGCGTTCCTTTCTTTGTTTGCTGAAATCCACACTTTTTCAATAAATGTGTTGCACGTGGCAATTGAATCTCAACAAGGAAACAATCGGAGGTTATATTAAATTAACGTTTATTGAAAAAGTATGAATTTCAGCAAACAAAAAAAGGCACGCAACTACAGAGGACAAACATAGTTACAATGTAAGCGTTTAATCATTAAAATGTTTAAGTATTGACCTTGGGTGAATTGATGTAGTCAGAAGCGAGAGGTTTTACTCCGCCCAAAGTCTGTCCATAAAAATAAGCCCAAGAAAGAGGGTTTTAACTTCTATGGGCTACGTGGGACGCTAGCGTCCCACCTGCGGGACACAGCCAGTGAAATATCAGGGCGGCAAATTCATCAGGGCGGCAACAAAATGTCATAATTCAAATTTCTCAAACATACAACTATTTTACACCATTTTAAAGATACACCTCTCCTTAATCCAACCACATTGTCCGATTTTCAAAAAGGCTTTACGGCGAAAGCAAAAAGTTAGATTATGTTAGGACAGTGCCAACACAAGAAAAACCACACAGCCATTTTCCAAGCAGGAGAGGGGTCACAAAAACCAAAAATACAGCTAAAATTAAGCACCAACCTTTGACGATCTTCATCAGATGGCACTCCTAGGACTCAATGTTACACAATACATGTATGTTTTGTTCGATAAAGTTCATATTTATATCCAAAAACCCCATTTTACATTGGTGCATGATGTTCAGAAAATATTTTGCCTCAAACTTCCGGTGAATCAGAACAACAATTTACAAAAATACTCATCATAAACGTTGATAAAATATTCAACTGTTATTCAAAGAATTATAGATAAACATCTCCTTAATGCAACCGCTGTGACAGATTTTAAAAAATCTTCACGGGAAAGCACACTTTGCAATAATCTGAGTACGGCACTCAGAAAAATACATCAGGCAATACAGATACCCGCCATTTTGGAGTCATCTAAAATCATAAATAGCATTATAAATATTCACTTACCTTTGATCTTCATCAGAAGGCACTTCCAGGAATCCCAGGTCCACAATAAATGTTGTTTTGTTCGATAAAGTCCATAATTTATGTCCAAATACCTCCTTGTTGTTTGCGCGTTCAGTAAGCTACTCCAAATGTAGGATGCACGCCGAAAATTTCATGACGAAAAATCAAAAAAAGTTATATTTACGTTCGTAGAAACATGTCAAACGTTGTATAGCATCAATCTTTAGGGCCTTTTTAACATAAAACTTCAATAATATTCCAATCGGACGATTGCAATGTCTTGAAAAACGTTATGGAACACAGCTACCTCATCACGTGAATGTGCGCCAATGAACTCATGTCATTTTCTGAGTCACCAACTTCCCGGCCTTCTTGTTCACTCTCTGTTCACTGCAAAAGCCTGAAACAAGGTTCTAAAGACTGTTGACATCTAGTGGAAGCCCTAGGAAGTGCAAAATGAACCCTAAATCACTGTGTGTTAGATAGGCAATGACTTGAAAAGACTACAAGCATCAGATTTCCCACTTCCTGGTTGGATTTTTCTCAGGTTTTTGGCTACCATATGAGTTCTGTTATACTCACAGACATCATTCAAACAGTTTTAGAAACTTCAGAGTGTTTTCTATCCAAATCTACTAATAATATGCAAATATTTGACTCTGGGCCCGAGTATTAGGCAGTTTACTCTGGGCACGCTTTTCATCCGAAATCAAAAATACTGCCCCCTATAAACAAAATTATTTTTGGGAGGCTGGCTTCTTGACTGGAGGCTTTACTGAGTTTGAAGTGGAAGGAGTACAGGGCTTAGCATGTCTCTCTCTCTCTCTCTCTCTCTCTCTCTCTCTCTCATGCTAAAAAGAGATTTCGGCTTGGAAAAGTTCGATATTTTCAGGAATCAGGTAATTGGTTAAGGGAGGAGGATTGGAGGGAAAGAGAGAGGAGGCTGAAAATACTGAGGGAGGCAGAGGATAGGTTTGAATCAGTTGAAGCTAGCAATAACAAGGAAGAGTGTATGTCGAGGAAGATTGGTGTCAAGTTCAAACAGAGTGGGCCGGATGCCAGTTTGAGTTCTGGAGGTGAAATGGAAGGGGTAGAAGGAATTGTGAGGAGCTCGGAGCCCGAGCCTTGCATTGATGGCTGATCCACGGGTAGTTGGGTGGAAAAGATGGTGGGTGCTGTTGAGTCGGTAAGTGGACTTGTGATGTTTGTTCGTGTTTCTTCAGATCAGAGGGAGACGGCACTTTGTGCAACGCAACCCAGGGAAATGCCGGTATCTTGCTTTGCGCTTAGGTACAGGGCACCATTGAAGGGAGGGATTTCTGGGTTAGCGTTAAGTGTGGAGGTGGAGCAATTTATGTTGAAGATTCCTGGTGTTTGTGCCACTCGCCACTTGGTGCGATGCAGATCCGGTGGGGAGTGTGGTGATTCAGAATCTTTACTTAACACAGTAATGTTAGGATACATGAGTAATGCTGTTAAAGCTTTTTGTGGCGAATACACTGCGGTGTTATGTGTCACGTTTATGGGCATGTCACAGAAGTGTGTAGGAGAGAGATTCCAAGATGTGGGAAGTGTGCAGGAGGACATGGGACAGAGGAATGTGCAGTTTTGGTGGAAAACGTTGTGCGTCTCAACTGTAGGAGTGCCCATGTTGCTAGAGATCAGATGTGTCCTGTGAGAGAGAGGCAGGTTGATGTGGCCAGGGTCTGAGTAGTGCAGAAGATGTTGTATGCTAAGGCAGTGAAGAAAGTAGAGGAAGGTGAATCAAGGTTGAGGGATTCTGAGAGGAGCCCTGTGAATAGTAGATCTGTGCTAGAACCGAGGGATAGGCCAATGAGTGATACAGTAAGGTTGGTTTCTTAGCGTTCATAGCAATCGTTATCAACTGTACCACAGAGATGGATCATAAGTCACAGAAAATAGATGTTGTGGTGGCAGCTGCAGAGAAGTACTTGGGGTTACGAGAGTTGACTTCAGAAGAGTTACAGGGTGTGTTGAGTGGTAGTGTCCCGTCCTCTCAGGCCGTTGCCCTGGGGTAGGATCAGATAGGGTTAAAGTAGTAGAATAAGGTGGTGGGTTTTAACAAGTGAAGGGTTAGTTGGTAGGGTAATTAAAAATATGTTACATTTGACATTTTAAATTTAAAAAATCCCGTTTCCCCTTTTCCCATTTTGTATCACAACTATTGTTCAGTTGGGGGCTGTAATGCAACATACTGGATGCTAACTGCCGTAGAAGAAGAACTGAGGAATTTTAGCATTTTTGGTCAACAAAAAATGTAATTGCTAATTTGCTACGTGAGACTTATTCGATCAAAGAGAAGTGTTATAATGGTTAGGTTGTTACGAATGCACTAATATAAGTGGCACACGTGGCATTTCGGCAACTTTGAAGAAAAAAAAACGACTGAGTTTTTCCTGTAATATAGATAGAGGACTCATCATGGATATAACCTGTTTGAGCATGGACATTGCCATTGAGGGCTTCCACCATTTTAAAGTAGTCATTTGGGTGGGGATTCCTGTACGTTGGGAGCAATCAGCCAATGATGAAGAAGAAAATTGACTACTTTAAAATGGAGATTGCCTCAATGGCATTACCCATGCTGTCACCAATACTATAATGGCACAAATACAAAGATGAGTCCTGTATCTATCTCTATGGCCTGTTCACATGCATATCTGCCTTCTCATTGGCTTGAATGGTCACACCTGATCTCTCCTCCTCCCGTTTGCTTTCCATCTTTGAGGACATGTATTTCCATTGTTATAGTGGTCATTCGAATATCTTGACAATAGTTGTCTCTGCTCCACTCCGTTAGTGGAGTTCATCAAAACCCACTAAGCATTTACCGACAACGACATCCTTTGGAAGTCTTTTTTTGGTCATGTTTGAATGTCTTTTTTTGGTGCAGTCCGGACCGGCCTTGATTTCAACGTCCAAGGAGATGACTATATTTGGTTCAGATTTTGTCCTGTCTGGACCGGCCTTGATTTCAACGTCCACAGACCTTCATTTGGCCCAAACATAGACGTCTATAATTGGTTCAGATTTGGTCCAGTCCGGGTATGGCCTATATTTGGGCCAAATATAGACGGCTATAATTGGTTCAGATTTGTTCCGGTTCAGACAGGCCTTGATTTAACCCGAACATAGATGTACAGTTTAAGTCGGAAGTTTTACATACACCTTAGCCAAATACATTTACTCCGTTTTTCACCTGACATTTAATCCTAGTAAAAATTATCTCTCTTAGGTCAGTTAAGATCACCACTTTATTTTAAGAATGTGAAATGTCAGAATAATAGTAGAGAGAATGAATTATTTCAGCTTTTATTTCTTTCATCACATTCCCAGTGGGTCAGAAGTTTACATACACTCAATTAGTATTTGGTAGCATTGCCTTTCAATTGTTTAACTTTGGTCAAACGTTTCGGGTAGCCTTCCACAAGCCTCCCACAATAAGTTGGGTGAAATTTGGACCATTCCTCCTGACAGAGCTGGTGTAACTGTGTCATGTTTGTAGGCCTCCTTGCTCACACATGCTTTTTCAGTTCTGCCCACACATTTTCTATAGGATTGAGGTCAGGGCTTTGTGATGGCCACTCCAATACCTTGACTTTGTTGTCCTTAAGCCATTTTGACACAACTTTGGAAGTATGGTTGGGGTCATTGTCCATTTGGAAGACACATTTGCGACCAAGCTTTAACTTCCTGACTGATGTCTTGAGATGTTGCTTCAGTATATCCACATAATTGTCCTACCTCATTATGACATCTATTTTGTGAAGTGCACCAGTCCCTCCTGCAGCAAAGCACCCCCACAACAAGATGCTGCCACCCCTGTGCTTCACGGTTGGGATGGTGTTCTTTGGCTTGCAAGCGTCCCCCTTTTTCCTCCAAACATAATGATGGTCATTATGGCCAAACAGTTCTATTTTTGTTTCATCAGACCAGAGGACATTTCTCCAAAAAGTACGATCTTTGTCCCCATGTGCAGTTGCAAATCGTAGTCTGGCTTTTTTATGGCGGTTTTGGAGCAGTGGCTTCTTCTTTGCTGAGCGGCCTTTCAGGTTATGTCGATATAGGACTTGTTTTACTGTGGCTATAGATACTTTTGTACCTGTTTCCTCCAGCATCTTCACAAGGTCCTTTGCTGTTTTTCTGGGATTGATTTGCACTTTTCGCCACAAAGTATCTCTAGGAGACAGAACGCGTCTCCTTACTGAGCGGAATGACGGCTGCGTGGTCCCATGGTGTTTATATTTGTGCACTATTGTTTGTACAGATGAACGTGGTACCTTCAGGCGTTTGGAAATTGCTTCCAAGGATGAACAAGACTTGGCTGATTTCTTTTGATTTTCCCATGATGTCAAGCAAAGAGGCACTGAGTTTGAAGGTAGGCCTTGAAATACATCCACAGGTACACCTCCAATTGACTCAAATGATGTCAATTAGCCTAACAGAAGCTTCAAAAGCCATGACATCATTTTCTGGAATTTTCCAAGCTGTTTAAAGGCACAGTCAACTTACTGTATGCAAACTTCTGAGCCACTGGAATTGTGATACAGTGAATTATAAGTGAAATAACCTGTCTGTAAACAATTGTTGGAAAAATGACTTATGTCATGCACAAAGTCGATGTACTAACCTACTTGCCAAAACTATAGTTTGTTAACAAGAAATGTGTGGAGTGGTTGAAAAACGAGTTTTAATGACTCCAACCTAGAAGTATGTAAACTACCGAATTCAACTGTATATAATTGGTTCAGATTTGGCCCGGTCCAGACCGGACCAAATCTGAACCAATCATAGATGTCTATGTTTCACAAGTTTGGACAGCACAGCACAATACAGTACAGTAGAGCACAGCAGAGTACAGTACATCACAGTACACAGTAAATAAATGTACAGTATAATACAGTAGAGCACAGTAAACTGTACTGTACTCTACTGAATTAAACTATACTGTACTGTACTCTAATGAATTAAACTGTAGTATACTGTTTTGCACTGTACTGTAGTTTACGGAATAAAACTATGATGTCCTGTACCGTACCATATTTACCGAACTGTACTGCACTCTACTGTGTTCTACTGTACTAAACTGTGCCGTACTATACTATGATGTTCAAACTTGTGAAACATCGCCTGGACGTCTATGATTCATTCAGATTTGGATCTGGTCTGTACAGAGTAAATTTGTACTTGTTTGAGGGCGGTATTCATTAGGATAATACCCAGCATGCTTATTTTTAAGTTTACATTTTGGTAATTCAGGAGATGCTCTTATCCATTCAGTGCATTCAGCTAAGGTACACAAATGAAAACATCACAGTCATAGCAAGAAAACAATTATGTAACTGTTATTGATAATGTTATTGTAGTTGAAGTGGTCTTTTGGTTTATTCTGTAGGTTAGACTACTTTGAACATCATTGCTGCCAGTTTTAAAAGCTACTATAAGTGCATGAGACATGGGAGCAATAATCAATATTTTGCTGCAATCTCCAGTTGGCTCCTCTGTCCTACATTAAGGATGTACTCTGAGATCTTAAGCACAACAAATATGTAACATATTGCACAAATTGGATTCCCTGAAGAAGGCACAGCGATAACGAAACATTGGTGTTGACTGGGAGTTATATATATATATATAGAGAGAGAGAGTATGCGACTCTCTTTATTTATTTATATAGCTTACAAATTGGATTCATAACATATTACACGAATATCAAATTTTGTACAATATCATGCAAATTGCAAAATGTGTAACATATCACACAAAATGGATGACATAGTACACAATTGAATGATGTAGTACACAAAATACAGTGACCACTTTTGGATCGTGAGCACCAATTTCAAAACTACTGTCTGGAATTATACAAAAGTTTGAGAGTGCATTCTGTTAAGGATCCTGTAGGACCGTTGTCCCTATACCGGGACGGTTGTTGCTAAAGTGCGCTAACGTGACTAGAATGACATTGTAAGTAACAGCAAACTTTCCAGGACATAGACATGTCTTATATGGCCAGAAAGCTTACATTCTTGTTAATCTAACTGCACTGTCCAATTTACAGTAGCTTTTACAGTGAAAAAATACCATGCCATTGTTTGATGAGTGCACAACAACAAACTTGTATCTCAGCAACTGGTTTGATACAGTCACCTCTGAAGGTAAATAATGTACTTACATTCAGTAATCTTGCTCTGATTTGTCACCCTGAGGGTCCCAGAGATAAAATGTAGCATAGTTTTGTTTGATAAAATATTTTTTTTATATTCAAATGTATGAAATGAGTTCTACAGTTTCAACCCCTGCTGTCTCTGGCTCCACACCCGCCCCGCCATCTAGATGTGTGAAAGTTAGTGTATAAGCTAATGATCCATCATGTATGAAATTTCTGGGAGTGTGTAAACTTACATTTTGTATTACCATATCATTTTTGTATGTGCTCTATAGTTATGTACTTGAAAATGTATCAATTGACCAATTCGGCACATTTGGCCAGATTTGATTAGAAAATATTGTGCAGTATTGCAATGCTTCACTGGATCAATCTGAAACTTGGCCGGGTGGCCAAAATCTAAATTGTCCCTAGACTCCTATATTATATTATGGTCTTTCTCTTGCATTTAAAAGATGATAGAAAATAAATAAACAAAAACATGTGTTTTTTGCATTATCTTTTGCCAGATCTAATGTGTTATATTCTCCTACATTCATTTCACATTTCCACAAACTTCAAAGTGTTTCCTTTCAAATAGAATCGAGAAAATGCATATCCTTGCTTCAGGTCCTGAGCTACAGGCAGTTAGATGAAATGTATCAGAAATACAGTGTAGACATTGTTAATGTTGTAAATGACTATTGTAGCTGGAAAAGGCTGATTCTTTTTTTTAAATTGAATATCAACATAGGCGTACAGATGCCCAGCAACCATCACTCCTGGGTTCCAATGGCACGTTGTGATAGCTAATCCAAGTTTATAATTTTAAAAGGCTAATTGATCATTAGAAAACCCTTTTGCAATTATGTTCGCACAGCTGAAAACTGTTGTCCTGATTAAAGAAGCTATAAAACTGACCTTCTTTAGACTAGTTGAATATCTGGAGCATCATCATATATGGGTTCGATTACAGGCTCAAAATGACCCGAAACAAAGGACTTTCTTCTGAAACGCGTCAGTCTATTCTTGTTCTGTGAAATGAAGGCTATTCCATGTGAGAAACTGCCAAGAAACTGAAGATCTTGTACAACGCTGTGTACTACTCCCTTCACAGAACAGCACAAACTGTCTCTAACTAGAATAGAAAGAGGAGTGGGAGGCCCCGGTGCACAACTGAGTAAGAGGACAAGTACATTACAGTGTCTAGTTTGAGAAACAGACGCCTCACAAGTCCTCAACTGGCAGCTTCATTAAATAGTACCTACAAAACACCAGTCTTTGCGTTTATGGTTACTACATGATTCTACAATGTAGAAAATAGTAAAAATAAAGAAAAACCCTTGAATGAGTAGGTGTCCACATTTTTGACTGGTACTGTATGTGCAGTTGAAATTTGACCATAGAATCAACGTCCAGAAAATATGTATTTTCACCATTCATTCAGCATGTAAAATGCACCTGATTTCAACATCCTTAAAATATGTATTTTCAACGTCCACAAAATACATATTTTCGATGTCCAGAAAATGTAACCTTTATTTAACTAGGCAAGTCAGTTAAGAACAAATTCTTATTTACAATGACAGCCTACCGGGGACAGTGGGTAAACTGCCTTGTTCAGGGGCAGAACAACAGATTTTGACTTTATCAACTCAGGGATTTAATCCAGCAACCTTTTGGTTCCTGGCTGAACGCTCTAACCACTAGGCTACCTGCCTCACGTAAAATACTATTTTTCTATATCCGGAATATATGTATTTTCAGCGTCCACAAAATACGTATTTGCGATGTTTAGAAAAGGCGTATTTTCGATATCTGGAAAATAAGCCCGGAAAATACGTATTTTCACCTTTCATTCCGCACCTAAAATGCACCGTCTGGAAAATACATCTAAAAGAAAACATAATTTGCTTTCTGGGAAACTTCCTTCATGGAGTTGAGTTTCGTCAGCTAGGGAGTATATTGCTTTTTGGGATTGTCTCTCTTCCTTCATGGGTTGATCTGAAACTGAACAGGACATGTAAAACAACTACCTATTAGAATCTATCATATTTATTTCACCTATCCAATGATTTTCGTTCAGAGCATATGAAGGAGAGGACATAAAAGGAGGAATCCACGTAGACTATTGAGATGTATCCCAAATATGAACGGTTCTCTTCCTCTCTGATTGGATTCCAGTCATCTTTAGGCTGCCCGAGCTCGCTTTCGATTTGACGAGAGGGTGTTTGAGTAAACGGAGGGGAGGGGTCTGAGGGTGCAGTAAAGAAAAAAACAAAGACAATCCACACCAAACGCCATCTTGAAACTGTGGCACTGGTCACAGAAGAGGGAAACTATGAGGATACTGCACGCTTGGGAAAATGCTGTACTGCCGTTCTTGTCTTTGATACACTCATGACTTGACAGCAGCGTGTTGTCAAAACTTATTCGCTGTTGATCTCATGTGCGTTTCCCAACGACGTGTCTGATAACATTTTGGTTGCTCCAAAGCTGCAATTGGATACGATTTTTACAGACACTGGTTGCCAGCTTTTACGGTGTGCACAACTAGCTCGTAAAAGCCAAATGACAGAACACATTGCAATCCATTGGGAAGGGGAAATACAATGTTTCTGTTTGGAATCGGATTATGCGCTAGCATAACGTTAACGTTACATGTTGGAAGGTGAAGACAGCGTTGTGAGGACCAAGAAATGAGATGTATGAAATATAACGTTAGTCCACGAAATGTGGTGTATTGAAACGTCTTATCTTGCAAGCTGATGTTAGATCATTTACGATAACTAGCAAACTACGTAATTTAAACTACCTGAAACTAGCTAACCTGCTAAGATTGAGGGTTAATTAGATATGTTCCATGATATTGTTGCTAATTTGACTGTTTAGCATATTTACCTGGTTTCGTCTAACTAGGTAAATTAACAAGATTGAATGTAAAGAAAGGTAACATCAATGTTAAACACAGTGGAATAGTTGCCTAGTAATATTGCTAGCTACAAGTACTGTAACGTGCTACGGACAGTTAGACCAACCTGCAACAAGTCAGTCATTAGCTATGGTTTTAACCATTTTGTAGCCTCTAGCTAGCTACACAAGTATCACCTCTTCCACATTTTTGGGCATAATTCTTCAGGACCTGCAACTGTGTAACGTAGTAGTAAGCCTATAGGCTGGCCAGTGGATATTTTGGAGTGGGTCTTCTCAACAAACACCTGTCAACTGGAAAGTCCGTGTCAATACCACGCAATGTTGACAATACTAGCTTGCAAACTAGCTGGCTAGTTACATTTTCTTTTTTTGCACAGACCTTCACAACACACGGTGGAGGAGCAAACCTTTGCAGCTGTGTGTTGTTTATTTCCCAGAAATAAAAGGATTTCAATTGGATTGAAAATGGGAGCCGCTAGTGAGCTGGCGTTTGCTGTTTTTCTCATCTCGTTTTCCTCAGGTGGGTGGATATCTGTTGGTAAAATAATTGGCTTTGTATGCATGGTTGTGTTAGAAATACTGTACTACTGTACACAGTTAGTGATACAATGCGTCATGGCCTTTGACCGTGACACTCGCCTCATTTTAAAGTTTATTACACTTTGTTTGAACAGAGATCCCGATTTGTTTTTCTTATTCATTAACAAGTATACTGATACCTCCTGTTATGTAAAAAATGCAATTTGTTGCATGGCTCAGTCTGTGCAGTAGCAGTGATTGCATACTTTAATGCACTTGGGTGTCTTCTGAGTCAGGGACTTGTATAAGTGGGAAGATATGTTAATTCATAATGTAAGACAAATCGCAGTGTGTGGACATACCTGGAATATGCCTCATCCTCAGTGTGTGCCGCATTACATTTCCAGTGCACCAAGACCACTGACAAAACAAAAAAAAATCAGAAGCATCCATGGTGCTATCATCTGAGGGGAACTAGCCATAAGTCACCTATGCCATCTATCATTTTGTAGAGTGTTAGGGGTCAAAATGAAACTGTATATGGTGTTATACTTTGTATTTCATGTCATATACAAGTTTCTCAGGAACACAACACTATATTTCATGAGGATAGGACTTACTGTTGCTGAGATCTTATCTGAAGTGATCGGAAAAGGTCAAAAGGTTGTGGGCTGGTCTATGTTAATCCCGAGTCAAATATGGCACCAAATCACCTGTTGGGATTCTTACATTCAACATGTTTTTTTCCCAATAAGATATTGTTTTGCCATTTTTAGGGCTGGTGTAGAACAGAGATTCAAGTAAAATGTATTAAATTAAAATGCAATATTACACAAACATGGCACTTAATTTGCAAATGAGGCAGTACGGAATGCATAATAACAGTAATGTATGACCAAGAATTTTAGGTAGGTTGGTCATATTAACAAATGATCATGATTTATACAAAACTGAGAATGTGTAACAATATGAACCAATTTATGAAATTAGAATGCAACTTTTTATACTACTTTATGCAAAGTAAACTCAACAAAAAAGATGTCCCTTTTTTCAGGACCCAGTCTTTCAAAGATCATTTGTAAAAATCCAAATAACTTCACAGAACTTCATTGTAAAGGGTTTAAACACTGTTTCTCATGCTTGTTCAATGTACCTTAAATAATTAATTAACATGCACCTGTGGAACGGTCATTAAGACACTAACAGTTTACAGACAGTAGGCAATTAAGGTCACAGTTATGAAAACTTAGTACACTAAAGAGGCCTTTCTACTGACTCTGAAAAACACCAAAAGAAAGATGCCCAGGGTCCCTGCTCATCTGCATGAATGTGGCTTTAGCATGCTGTAAGGAGGTGAAATAAAAAAATGAAGACTGCAGGTGTGGCCAGGGCAATAAATTGCAATGTCTGTACTGTGAGACACCTAAGACAGCACTACAGGGAGACAGGATGGACAGCTGATCGTCCTCGCAGTGGCATACCACGTGTAACACCTGCACAGGATCGGTACATCTGAACATCACACCTGCGGGACGGGTACAGGATGGCTGTACTGTGAGACACCTAAGACAGCGCTACAGGGAGACGGGATGGACAGCTGATCGTCCTCGCAGTGGCATACCACGTGTAACACCTGCACAGGATCGGTACATCTGAACATCACACCTGCGGGACGGGTACAGGATGGCAACAACAACTGCCCGAGTTACACCAGGAACGCACAATCCCTCTATCAGTGCTCAGACTGTCCGCAATAGGCTGGACTGAGGGCTTGTAGGCCTGTTGTAAGGCAGGTCCTCACCAGACATCACCGGCAACATCGTTGCCTACGGGCACAAACCCACCGTCGCTGGACCAGACAGGACTGGCAAAAAGTGCTCTTCATTGACGAGTTGCGGTTTTGTCTCACCAGAGGTGATGGTCTGATTCGCGTTTATCGTGGAAGGAATGCATTACACCGAGGAATGTACTCTGGAGCGGGATCGAGGTGGAGGGTCCGTCATGGTCTGAGGCGGTGTGTCACAGCATCATCGGACTGAGCTTGTTATCATTGCAGGCAATCTCAATGCTGTGCGTTACAGGGAAGACATCCTCCTCCCTCATGAGGTACCCTTCCTGCAGACTCATCCTGATATGGCCCTCCAGCATGACAATGCCACCAGCCATACTGCGCGTTCTGTGCGTGATTTCCTGCAAGACAGGAATGTTAGTGTTCTGCCATGGCCAGTGAAGAGCCCGGATCTCAATCCCATTGAGCACATCTGGGACCTGTTGGATCGGAGGGTGAGGGCTAGGACAAATATTATTTTTTTTCTCCATAAATGTCTGGGAACTTACAGGCACCTTGGTGGAAGACTGGGGTAACATCTCACAGCAAGAACTAGCAAAACTGGTGCAGTCCATGAGGAGGAGATGCACTGCAGTACTAAATGCAGCTGGTGGCCACCAGATACTGACTGTTACTTTTGATTTTGTTCAGGGACACATTATAAAATTTCTGTTAGTCACGTCTGTGGAACTTGTTCAGTTCATGTCTGTTGTTGAATCTTACGTTCATACAAATATTTACACATGTTAAGTTTTCTGAAAATAAACGCAGTTGACAGTGAGAGGACGTTGCTTTATTTGCTGAGTTTAGTATACAACAGAACAACAGCAAAAAAACCTTGTGAAGATGCTGGAGGAAACCGGTACAAAAGTATCTATATCCACAGTAAAACAAGTCCTATGTCGACATAACCTGAAAGGCCGCTCCAAAACCGCCATAAAAAGCCAGACTACAGTTTGCAACTGCACATGGGGACAAAGATCGTACTTTTTGGAGAAATGTCCTCTGGTCTGATGAAACATAATTAGAACTGTTTGGCCATAATGAACATGGTTATGTTTGGAGGTAAAAGGGGGATACTTGCAAGCCGAAGAACACCATCCCAACTGTGAAGCACGGGGGTGGCAGCATCATGTTGTGGGGGTATTTTGCTGCAGGATGGACTCGTGCACTTCACAAAATAGATGGCATCATGAGGCAGGAAAATTGTGGATATATTGAAGCAACATCTCAACACATCAGTCACGAAGTTAATGCTTGGTCGTAAATGGGTCTTCCAAATGGACAATGACCCCGAAGCATACTTCCAAAGTTGTGGCAAAATGGCTTAAGGACAACAATGTCAAGGTATTGGGGTGGCCATCACAAAGCCCTGACCTCCAATTTTATAGAAAATGTGTGAGCAGAACTGAAAAAGTGTGTGCGAGCAAGGAGGCCTACAAACCTGACTCAGTTACACCAGCTCTGTCAGGAGGAATGGGCCAAAATTCACCCAACTTATTGTGGGAAGCTTGTGGAAGGCTACCCAAAACATTTGACCCAAGTTAAACAATTTAAAGGCCATGTTACCAAATACTAATTGAGTGTATGTAAACTTATGACCCACTGGGAATGTGATGAAATAAATAAAAGCTTAAATAAATCCTCTTCTATTTTTGACATTTCACATTCTTAAAATAAAGTGGTGATCTTAACTGACCTAATGACAGGGAATTTTTACTAGAATTAAATGTCAGGAATTGTGAAGCTGAGTTTAAATGTATTTGGCTAAGATGTATAGTTTTGGCATATTTATTTCATGTAAACTTTCTTTTGTTGTCCAGAAGCCAAAGGCACAACCCTAGTCATATTAGCAACCCATCCTAGTTATTGCATCTTTAGATTCTTTGTACATTTCTAACAGATATTTGAATCTCTGTCACATATGGATGCGCCGTCAGGTGCACTGTTTAGAATGGTGTTTTCTGGCGCTTTGCATTTTGGCAAGTGTTTGAAAATGTTTTATTGGCAGTTAATTACATCAGTTGCATGTTCTGTTAAGATGCATTACCATCATTTAAATGTGATTTCAGTCATTCTGAGCACCGTGGGTGGAAGCCCTAATGGGTTATGCACCAAATGACCGGTAAATTCAAATCTTCCCGGGTCACGTTGTTCGGCACCACATTTTCTGAACCGAAACCCTGATACAGCCACTGCAGAGCAGCACTGCCTCTCGCCCAGAACGTTATCTCAGCGAACGGCGTCAAGCCAACTTACTCGCTCATACAGCTAGCTAGCATCTTGTCATGAAAACAGGTGGCAATGTGAATTTTGACTTCTCATACACCAAAATGTAGCTACAAAACTCAACTTTGTAACTTATGTTTTTTTTGTGTCTCTGAAAACATCTGAATGACCAAAGCGAAGGAAAAACATTTAACCTTATATTTCAGTCCAATGGATGTCTGATGACTGAAACACCCTCAGAACGTTCCCATACTTGTTGGCAATACAATGTCACATCAATCTTACTCTGGTAGAGCGTAATACCAATGGCAAAGAGCAAATATGAGCGCACGGGTTTCGTGAAGGCTGTCCCACAGATTTTACAGTTTTTAGCACGGCACTTTGCATTTGGGCCCATGGTTAACTTCCACATTCAGGTATTCAAAGGATTTTATGTATTTTAACCATATTTAGTGAAAGTGTTTTTGATCACACATAGCATCCATTGTTTGTCGTGTCACCTAACTGAGTACCCACTGTCAATAGATGTTATCTTAGATGGCAAATCATTGGGGAAATACCATCCTGACCTGTACTGTTTTCATTTGAGTGGTGTCACTGTTTTGTCATCCTGTGGCATCACATAACATCTAGGCCTATACTGGAAATGCAAAATAAAACCATATGCTTTTGTCTGGTGGTGGTGGACCTCGTCTGATTAATAAAGACTACAACTTGCTGACTTGACACTATATGGAATTAAATGCAGAATCCTCACTGGGGAGCAAGCTGCCTAGATAATCTTGTATGCTGTCTGCTTTTGAAAGCTGCTGCTGCCCTAACAGTTGGTCAGTCAAGCAGTGTTTCCCCTATATTCATTTAGCAGCTGAGACGCGCTTTTAAAGGGATAGTCATTGGCTCAATGACTGGAAGTCTATGCAAACAGCCACCTTTGCCACCGCTGTTGAAAAAAATCCTAGGGGAAACACTGTCAAGGTTATATTTTCAAGGTTTGATGACACATGTAAAAGTATTAGCTTTTCTTGCCACATTACACATTCACATTATTTCATGTACATCTTTCATTCTGTGTTAAGCCTGAATATCTGTCACTAAATGTGGGTGTTTGTATACTGAAGTGAGTAGGAATTATGAGGACAGTAAATATGCATACCCTAGACCCTGAAGAAAGTACTGTAGTGTGACGCTCAATAAAGAATTCAAATGTCTAGCCTCAAGTAGTCCTTTGACTCTGATTTGGGACAAAGGCCCATGTAGAGTTTGATCCTCTTTAAAACAAGGCTAAAGAGGTTAGACTACACAGCCATATGCTAAGGGTAAAGTAGCTGTAGCCCAGCCGCTTAAAGCCTCAGCTCAAAAATGTGTAATGACTTATGTTGGCTTCACCAAAGCCAAGCAACAGCACTATAATTGAATCACACTCATCTTGACATGTCATGTACAGTAATAAAGACATGCTCTGCTGGACTGTAGATTTGTTACTAAAACTGAAACCATACTCCGCTCTGACTGACTGAAGTGGTTGAGGTTTGGTGTGGGATAATAAACGGCTCAATTGCTGTCGCTCGCCTGCCCATGGCCCATTCCATTCCAGGCTTTGTATCCGGTTCAGGTTACCTGCTGCCTCGCTCTCTAGAGTCTGGACTTGGGTTCAAATAGTATTTGAAATCATTCAAGCTTAAGCTGTGTTTGATTAAGCTTGCCTGGTGCACCAGGGCCAATGGAATAGTCCCACAAGTGCAAACCACTCCATTTCATATACTCCAGGCAGGCTCAAGTGAACACTCAAAGTATTCGGAAGAGGCCAAATACTATTTGAACCCAGGCCTGCAGCATCCCTCGGAGTCTCCAGGGAACCCTGGAGGCCCCAGAGCGGAGCCCAGGCGTTCCTCACCGTGTCAGTTAGTGAAAAAGAGCATGCTCCCACCCCCACCAAGGCTCATGTTGACACTGTCAACCACCAGAAACCCAGACCAGAGAAATGATGAAGCCAGACAGATGTAGCAGGCCTAGCCCCCCCCCCCAGGCTTCAGGATGGCTGGATGGCACAGCTGCAGAACATCTCCTTAGTTTTGGCTAGCACAGTTTTTTCAAATAGCAAGGGGAGTTGCACTAAAGATCTTCACGTGTCCAAATATTGGACTCGTTCCGCACTTTTACAGTTTGTTATTTGGGTTAAACTCTTTCTGCAATATTTTGGTCGCTCACAGTTTAAGGAGCTGCTGGTGTTGGCTGGCACTGTGCCCCAGTTTCCTTGTGTCCTTCCTGAATAATTAGGGCCCTAACAAATCTGTGATGTGGATGGAATCCAGACAAAACTGAATTCAACAATATTCAAAAATGTATTGATTTTAGTAGGAAAACCACTAAATGTAATCCGAGATCTACTGCATAATTTTTTTTAACATGACTTAAACGTAAGCCTATGCCATATTAACCAATTAAAAATAAGAATGGAGCAATGAGGTTTGTGCAGTAAACTTTAGGCCCAATACATTATCACTGTGTATTGGCTTTGCTTGAACTGCCCTGCCAATGCATTGTTGTTCGGGCCATTGTTTTAAATTTATATTTGAGGTAGGCTATATTATCACACTGGTAATATATCGGTTGTTGTGTTACTTGTGAAACACAGCTGAGTGAGCATACATTTAAATAATTCAATTTTTCTATTTTACTGGGCTGATGGTGCTGCATCTGATGGTCATTCTCAGCAGAGGAAGAGAGCAGCAGACTGAGTATCTGCCTCTCAACATCCCTCCACTCTCCCTTTCCTCCACTGACACTGACCAAAAAGGGACACTGCCTTCCAGATGATGGCAACTCGAATCGCACTGCATTATTTCTGCCTCGTGCACAAATTCATGTTACTCCTATGAACAAAGTTAAATATTCCTCGATATTAACAAAGTCCCAAGCCGCTAATAATAATAACAACAACGCAAGCCTATAGATACTCGTTCATTACTGCTACAGTGCTTGTTGTAGCACAGAGTGGAAATACGAAGAACGTGCATTCTTTGGCTTATAAAAGTGTTGAATACAAAGTTTTGGCAGTGCTGAGTAATAACTGAAACATGAACTCACTCATAAAAACACTATCTCTTTGCTCTATTCGTTGACAGTCTCTCTGAAGTCATGGTTTGAAACATTTTGAAATCTCACAATATCAGCTTTGCTGTAGCTTTCTTTTATGCCTGCTGCGTTACTGCAGACACGGTCATCTGAGCCATCCGATTGGCCAGTGGCAGGCCTATAGTGCACTTGATTTTCTCTCTGGGCCCGCCGGGAAGGCAGAGTTTGTACCTTCAGACACATGAAATGGTTCAAAATTGCAACCGTCAGCTGAATCTACCCGCAACAGCCCGAGACTAATAAAAAAATTAGGAACACCAGGATTTATTGTTGGGTTTTTAACAAAAATGTTTCGCGATCGACCGGTTGGTGACCACTGTTCTAGAAAGTTGAGTGAAGTTAAATCTCTTGCCGCTCTCTGTGGGTGGATATTTCTGCTATGCGGTCTCTGGGCTACTGCACGCAGCTTAGAGGGAACATAGGTTATCAAATAAAACAAATAAATTATTCACATTACTTTAATAAAATATGGTTAGTAAGTAATGAGCATTAATTGGCAGTCACTACCATCATGGGACTTTTATTGTTTAACTCAGTGTTAAAGAATTCACCCAGATAGTGCATTTAACACCCATTTCTTTTAATGGAAATTGAAAACCGCGATCATTTTTTTTATAACCATACCGACCTCAAAAAGCACTAATTGCTCAGCACTACAGCTTGGTGTGGCAACTGCTTGGTATCTGACCAAAGCCACTACAAAGGGTAGTGCGTACGGCCCAGCACATCACTGTGGCTGAGCTCCCTGCCACTCAGGACCTCTATACCAGGCAGTGTCAGAGCAAGGCCCTAAAAATGGTCAGATTCCAGCCACCCAAGTCCATCCACTCACACATACTACACTGACACTCCAACACACAAATACACATACACAAACAAAATACTCACACATGCGTATTGATGCCACACACACTTTCACACACTTCACATACGCTGCTGCTACTCTGTTTATTATCTATCCTGATTGCCTAGTGACTTTTACCCCTACCCACGTGTACATATTACCTCAATTAACTCTTACCCCTGCATATTGACTCGGTACCGGCCCTCCTTGTATATAGCCTCGTTATTTTTATTATGTTTTTTTATTCATAGCACATTTTTCTTACTTTTTAACTGCATTGTTGGGAAAGGATTCGTAAGTAAGCATTTCACGGTAAACTCTGCTTCTGTTGTATTCGACACATGTGACAAATAAAATGTAATTTGATTTGTATTTTCCTATAACTTTCTGAAGAGGGAACGCGGGAATTCCCCTGCCTGTCTGTGAGTTTTTCTACTTTGTATAGCCGTTAACGATGATGCTAATGATAAAATGATTGATGGAAAGCCTTTCCCAAAATCCTTCCAAATTAAATGTTAACTAAAAAGTTGCCTATGCTTACCTGGCAGAATGATATCAGGATTATTTTAATCAATCTAATTGCGATTTGTTGAGCAAACTCTGCAATCACATGTGCACTGCAGAAACACCACTAACCAAACTATTCTGCTGCCGTGCACTTGAACTAAAGGGTGTCCAACACCCAAATATTAAAGTTTCTCAGATTTTTCCCAGACCTCAAAAGTGGTCTCTTGATGTGTTTTAAGCATACTTTTGTTGTTTTCTATTTTAAAAAAAGCGTAATTTTGAGAGTGATCTTCAGAATTCAAATGTTTGTGAAATGGCCTGTGCAATTTTAAGCTTCATTAGTTGAGTGACAACCAATGTAGTTTGCTAGGTTATTGTTATCAAATGTGCTGTTGAAAATTGTGTTTTATCGGAATAAAGTAACCTAAGCAACTGCCTGAGACGACTCTCATCTGGTAATATAGCCTAGCTGCTGATCAGGGCTTAGGATGCATTTACATTTATTTTGATTGTTCAGGTTCACCAACATCAATAGTTTTGGTAGTTTTGCTTTCAACATCAGTATATATGGTCATTTTTAGATACAGTGTATTCAGACCCCTTCACTTTTTCCACAGTTTGTTACTTTGCAACCTTATTCAAAAATTGATTTTTTTTTTTAATCAATCTACACACAATACCCTATAATAAAAAACGAAAACAGGTTTTTACACATATTTGCGAATTTATAAAAAACGAAGAATCCTTTGCTCTGAGACTCGAAATTCACCTGAGGTGCATCCTATTTCCATTGATCATCCTTGAGATGTTTCTAGAACTTGATTGGGGTCTACCTGTGCTAAATTCAATTGATTGGAAAGGCGCACGCACACACCTGTCTATATAAGGTCCCACAGTTGACAGTGTATGTCAGAGTAAAAACATAGCCATGAGGTCGAAGGAATTGTCAGTAAAGCGCCCAGACAGGATTGTGTCGAGACACAGATCTGGGGAAGGGTATCAAAACATTTCTGCAACATTGAAGGTCCCCAAGGACACAGTGGCCTCCATCATTCTTAAATGGAAGAAGTTTGGAACGACCAAGACTCTTCCTAGAGCTGGCCGCCCGGGCCAAACTGAGCAATCGGGGCGAAGGGCCTTGGTCAGGGAGGTGACCAAGAACCCGATGTTCACTCTGACCAAGCTCCAGAGTTCCTCGGGAGATGGGAGAACCTTCCAGAAGGACAAACATCTCTGCAGCACACCACCAATCAGGCTTTTATTGTACAGTGGACAGACGGAAGCCACTCCTCAGTAAAAGCCACATGACAGTCCGCTTGGAGTTTTCCAAAAGGCACCTAAAGGACTTTCAGACCATGAGAAACTAGATTCTCTAGTCTGATGAAACCAAGATTGAACTATTTGGCCTGAATGCCGAGCGTCACGTCTGGAGGAAACCTGGCACCACCCCTATGGTGAAGCATGGTGGTGGCAGCATCATGCTGTGGGGATGTTTTTCAGTGGCAGAGACTGGGAGACTTGTCAGGATCGAGGGAAAGATGAACAGATCAAAGTACAGAGAGATCCTTGATGAAATCCTGCCCAGTCTCATGACCTCAGTCTGGGGCAAAGGTTCACCTTCCAACAGGACAATGACCCTAAGCACAGCTAAGACAACGCAGCGATGCTCCCCATCCAACCTGACAGAGCTTGAGAGGATCTGCAGAGAAGAATGGGAGAAACTCCCCAAATACAGGTGTGCCAAGCATGTAGCGTTATACCCAAGAAGACTCAAAGCTGTAATTGCTGCCAAAGGTGCTTCAAATAATTACTGGTCTGAATACTTATGTAAATGTTATAAAAAAAATGTTTTTATACATTTGAAAACATTTCTAAAAACCTATTTTTGCTTTGTCGTTATGGGGTATTGTGTGTAGGTTGATGAAAAGCAACAATTTAATCTATTTTAGAATAAGGCTGTAACAAATGTGGAAAAAGTCAATGGGTCTAAATACTTTCCGAATGCACAGGGTCAAGTTGATAAAGTGATTGTTGTCCCTGTTATGACATTTTCTGCCCGCAGTTGACGGTTGAAGCAGAAGGAAAAGAAAACTTCCAAACAGTCTTAAACATTTTGATTTTGAGATGGGGCTGAAATCCAGAGTTATATATTAATTGGCTATATCATAGCTGATTTTTGGAGATAAATATTGATACATTACTAGCTCAATCTCTGTTAACCCACTGTTCCTAGGCCATCATTGAAAAAAAGAATTTGTTCTTAACTGACTTGCCTAGTTAAATAAAGGTAAATAAACAAATAACCTGCAGAAATGACTAGTTAGTCATAATAATAATGTATTACATTTGTACAGCACTGTTCATTATACAATAATAATCTCAGTGCATAAAATACAAGTAAAAAATGTGCATTCGTACTGAACAAAAATAGAAATGCAACATTTTCAATAATTTGACTGAGTTACAGTTCGTATAAGGAAATCAGTCAATTTACATAATTTAATTAGGCCCTAATCTATGGATTTCACAACTGGGCAGGGGTGCATCCATGGGTGGGTGGGCATAAACCCACCCACTTGGGAGCCAGGCCCAGCCAGTCAGATCGAGTTTTTCCCCACAAAACAGCTTTATTACAGACAGAAATACTCCTCAATTTCATCAGCTGTTTGGGTGGCTGGTCTCAGATGATCCCGCAGGTGAAGAAGCCGGATGTGGCAGTCCTGGGGTGGCGTGGTTACACATGGTCTGCGGTTGTGAGGCCGGTTGGACATACTGCCAAATTCTCTAAAACAACGTTGGAGGCGGCTTATGGTAGAGAAATTAACATTTGATTCCCTTGCAACTTCTCTGGTGGACATTCCTGCAGTCAGCATGCCAATTACACACTCCCTCAACTTGTGTAACAAAACTGCACATTTTAGAGTGGCCTTTTATTGTCCCTAGCACAAGGTGCACCTGTGTAATTATCATGCTGTTTAATCAGCTTCTTGGTATGCCACACCTGTCAGGTGGATAGATTGCCTTGGCAAAGGAAAAATGCTCACTAACAGGGATGTAAACAAATTTGTGCACAAAATTTGAGAGAAATAAGCTTTTAGTGCGTATGGAACATTTCTGTGATCTTTTATTTCAGCTCATGAAACATGGGTCAAACACTTTACATGTTGCATTTTATATTTCTGTGCCGTATAGATGCGTATAGAATCGTCTTGAAAGGGAAAGATGCACTTCCCATATTCTGTCAATTGGTGCTTATACCCACTTACACAAAGGTATGTCTATGGTAAGACGTGCATAAATAGGCTAAGGTTACCGTTAGTAAACCATGGGGTTTCACATTCAGCACAATGTGATTTTTCTCAGTGCTCAGGACTCAGGAGGCCTAAAGTAAGAAGGGCCTAGTCCTAAGTGTAATTTATGTGTCCTGCAGATGTTGCCTTATGCTTCACAGGACTGCAGTAGTCTAGACAGACTGGCTGCTCAGCGTACGGCCTTGCTTAGATCCAGGATGATTAACACTGGTTGTTCTACATTTATCATGTTCTGGTTTCAAGTCTCTCAAGACTCTCTTTCCCCTTGCTCATTTTGCTCCCGATAAGATTTTTCATGCCTTACTGTCATCAGATTTTTTTCTTCTCCCTCTCACTGACTCGCTTCCCAAAGCACAAAGGGAAGTCTGTTTTAAGTAGATGGGTTATATGTATCTGCAGCTTGTTGAACAGACGGGTTGATTTGCTTCCAGTAGGCTAATGCACACTAAATGGTTAGAGGGGGACCAATTACTAATAATCATGGCCTATTTAAAGACCTGTAGAACATGCGCATGAGGTATTTTCAAGTCCTGTGGATGAATGAAGCGCCAGTGTAGTAAGAGATACTGGGGAAGACCTTTTTATCAAATAGGCCTGAAATGGTCCTCTCGGCTAAATAGTCCTAGCTATAGGTGGTTGTGAGCAGCCATTTACTTTTCCGTGGTTGAATTGCTCTGAAGATAAGCATTGAATTTTGCTTTCCCCGTTCCCTTCTGGTCATAAATTATGCTTACCACAATTTTCCTCAAGATAATTCCAGACAATTTAGCTAGCTGGGGTCAGTGCACTTACCCCTACACCCAACACTGCTGAGGATAATTAGCAGTTTAAAATTGTATTTCCTTCCTGTAGAATAAACTGTAAGAATGTACACTATGCACAGAGCTGGCTGTAGCCTATTAGGCTGGCGCAGGGCCCTGGAATATGGGTGCTTGTACAGTAGACTAGTTCATTGCGTGCCCTGAATGCTGTAGCCTTGGCCGTAAGCAGTTTAATTGAAGTAGAGACTGATAGGCTGTCGGACATTCCAGCAAGGATTAAGGGGATTGGATGCTGTTGCTGAGTTTGGTGGTTTTACTGGCCTGTATGGAAAGACTGCAGGCTTTGTGACCGGGTCTGGCTAGCGACTAACCGGTTCAGTGTGCTTTGTTTGAAGTCAGTATCAACTTATTATGAATAGAGAAATTATTTATATTGAATAACCAATAACGATACATAAGCCATTTCCAAGTATTGTTAGTTGCTTCTTAACAGTCACTAGAGATGCTGCTCGACATTTGGCCATAAGTGGCTGATTCCAAGGGTCCAGCATCCCTCACCCTGTCACAGTAAAGTGATTTCACCAGGCAGGCAGATTGGAGAGCAATATTCCTCCTGATGGTCTACAGTGGCACTTCTACTGTATATTATATAACTGTAACCCAATCCCAGGAAACCAGCCGCATAGGGGCCGTGTGTGTGTGTGTGTGTGTGTGTGTGTGTGTGTGTGTGTGTGTGTGTGTGTGTGTGTGTGTTGCAGCAGCAGGGTGCACAACCACATGATTCCGCCTGCAGTGAGTCTCCTGTCTCTCTACTCATTGCATAATGCAAGCTGGCTGATAGTCAGCAGCAACCCTACACTGCAGCAGTTGCAGCTGTATAGCTAGCCACTCCTGTCCCTCAGCCACATCACAGAGAGAGAAACCAGGCCCAGTGTTTTTCCATAGCTCCTCCTATGTCGTTGATCATGGCAGAACACGGGCATGTTATTCAGTGGGTGCAATGTCCAGGATGTAGTAGGTATATCTGTAGTCTCGATCGCCAGACTCAGGGTCCCCCACAGCGGTTGTGGTGAGAGACTAGTAGATCTGTAATGCATAGAACACAAACAAAGGTTTTTCTTAATCAGATAACGCTGCATCTTCATACTCAAGTTGGTTGTAATTGTGCAATACAGTTATTGGGTTGAAGGAGTCAACTGAGTGTAACTGAGTAGTAACAAGTGGTTCTAGAAGTTGAACACTCCCCGGTGTCAGTAGAGCTGTTAGCTGTTTAAGGGACCCCTCTCTCACCCATATCTTTTCCTGCCAGTTGTTGGTATTGTAATATGATGCCCCGGTACTCTCGACATAGCCGAGAAGAGAATGAAAAACAATTTCTTCAGGCGTCTGCTACTCTGCTTCTTGACGCTGCTTTATTTATCTGAACTGGGCCCTAAAATGCCTGACATATAGGGTTTTTCTAACATCACGTGAAAGCATAAGGGTCCTGGAAAAATAAACATTAGGCTATATGTCATTACAATTAGTGCTGACTCCGTAGGATCTTAGCTTTGCAGAAGTAAGCAGTGTAACACCATGCAGCTCTAATGGGGCCTGGTCAAAAGTAGTGCGCTATATAGGGAAAAGGGTGCCAATTGCGACACTTCCTACGTAACAGCTACAAGCCTCGGCAGCTGCTGTGCATCCAGTCAGACAAACAGCTGGCTGTAATTGCCCCAATTTTTCAGTTTGACAGACTGAAACAAGTCACTCTTCCAGCTAGAAAGTTGTAGTAGGTGTAGTAAAAGCTGCTCCTGGTCCCAACTGCAGAAAACCTGGGTTGTATTCAGTAGGAATAAAACGGTAGAACACGATCCAAAGAAACTGAGTGAAATGGGGAGGTAGTATACTGAACTTGTCCAATAAGTCATTCTCAACCCATGTCCACTACTCTCCTCACAAAGCCAGTTCTTAAGTCTCGTGAGGCCTCTGCACTCTTGCCTTTGGCTAGCTCCAGTGCTGTTGGAGGTAAAAGCATTACCGTTTAACTTCTTGCCATTCCTCTACACTAGCAGCATCGCAGTGCTTGAGGTGTCAATACAAACTCATGTTCGATCCCGGGCTGTGTTGCAGCCGACTGGGACCGGGAGACCCATGAGGCGGTGCACAATTGGCCCAGCGTCGTCCGGGTTAGGGGAAGATTTGGCCGGCCGGATGTCCTTGTCCCATCGCGCTCTAGGGACTCCTTGTGGCAGGCGGGAGCATGCATGCTGACTTTGGTCACCAGTTGTAAGGTGTTTCCTCGGACACATTGGTGCGGCTGGCTTCCGGATTAAGCCAGTATTGTGTCAAGAAGCAATGCGGCTTGTCAGGGTCGTGTTTCGGAGGATGCATGGCTCTCGATGTTCGCCTCTCCCGAGTCCGTACGGGAGTTGCGGCGATGGGACAAGACTGTAACTACCAATTGGATATCACAAAATTGGGTTAAAAGTACAAAAAAAGATATATACATTCACCACTCCAGTTTATCCTGGAGTGACCCCTGAAATCAGTCCATTGTAAAGGCTGCTGTAATGTTGTACTCGGGGAGCAACTGAATTAATGACTCACTCTGGAGATTTCTCAAATGAATTCCCTTTCACTCCATCTTGGCACTGGGCATCATCACGAGAGCAGGGATTGTTTTTTTAAAGGGTAAAGATGCACCCAGCTTGAAGCAATTCTGTGTGGAGTTTATTTGCGTTCTGTAGGCCTGTCTCTCACAAAATCAACAAGCGAATCGTCAATAATCATTATTCATTAGGATATTTGCTCTGTGTCTTTGTGTCGATTTAATATTCTTGTAATTTTTTTTATTTAATCAACAGCATGAGCAATTCCACCCTCTGCTATGACTATGCCAAGTCTTTAATGAATAGTTTGGTTTACACACACACGGCAGTGCAGGAGGTCCCCCATGCAGGGCCGGTTCCAGACGTAAGAGACATAAGTGACATTTCTGGAGGGTTAAGGAGCTCAGTCTGGGTCTCAACTTACTGTTGAGAGTAACAATAATAGAATACACAAAGTGCAATTTCGAAATGTGGTTGTGTATCAGCAGTTTTTCTCTTGTTATGTCAGTCACTGACAGTCACTCAATTAGCCATGTCGGCTAACAATTTTAGATTGGTAGTTAGTCTTGCCAGCTATCCAAACTTGTATTAATCATGGCCGAATACCGACCGGACACCTGCCCAGGGGCCCTGACCTCCAGGGGGGCCACATTGATAGCCACTGGACTGAGCGGAGCCCTTTAGCTCTTAAATGCTCCGGGCCTCAAGCTCGTATGATTACCTTCTCAGTCCCAGCATCACCTTTTGGCTTCTGGACAGGCAGCAAGTCAGGCAGGCAGGGAGTCGGGGAGCCTTTGGTGAGGCTGCCAAGTCCAGACTCACTCCCTGTACTGCAGTCCACCAGCCTGTCAGTCAGTCAGTCAGTCAGTCAGTCAGTGTACTGTACATAAAAGGCAATGGCCCTGTCTGTCTAAACCACAACATTTGATTGCATTTAGGTTGAGTGGGGAATGGGAGATTGTCTTGGTGGACAATGTTCACTTTGCATTTGCTTGTACTGAAAGTAGCCAATTAATGTTCCCTTAAACTTAGTTGATGCTTATACTGTGGGCATGTTTCAGTACATCTAAGGACAAAGATGTTCTCCAAGCTAGAAATGGAAGGCACTCAGGGCAGAGTGATAGTTAGGCTACACTCTGAGCAGGGGGCAAATCAGAGTAAGTATTGCTGTGAGCAGCACTGCTCTCTCTCCATGTACAGTAGTAGTACCACTACGGATGCACGATATATCGGTGAACTTATCGGAATCGGACGATTATTAGCTAAAAATGCCAACAACAGCATCGGCCCGATGTCTAGTTTAATGCCAATGTGCAAAACTGATGTCAAAGCTGACGTGCATACCTATATAACGTAGGTACATGACGTAATGACGCCACGTAAAATGTAGCGCTACATGTGCAACACAGCATTCCTAACCACAATGTCGTCTGTGTGGACCGAGCAGTCAACAAGTCGAGCAGGCATTTGAAAGAGTAATAAAATTTCAGCGATACAACTCAAAGGCGGCGAAATCCAATAATGGAATTCATTGCCTTTGACAATCAATCGTTCTCTGTCGTGGGTGATGTTGGCTTTCGCCGACTGGTCGCGCACCGGTACACACTACCAAGTGTGCTATTTTTCAGATTTTGCCCTACCGGAGTTACACAGTAGTAGTGTCACTCCAACAAAAAATGTTTTTACATTGCGTCACTGCTATTAGCTTCACGACTGACATTTGGACCAGCGATATCAACCCCATGAGCATGCTGAGTCTGACAGCACAGTGGGTCGTCAAGGATTTCGTACTGAGGAAAGTTGTTGTGCATGCTCATGAATGTGCTGGTTGTCATACCTCTGCTGCCATTTCAATGGCATTTGAGAACATGTTTGAAACATGATCACACTAGCTAGCTCCATTCAAACAACTGACTCGATAAATAAGCTCATCAACTGCGCCTGCAGCAGACGTGATACCCTCTGTCGTGGCATTGAAACGCCTGCTCAACAGAGCGATTCGGTGGCATTCTCTCTTTACTGTGTCGCCACCATGCTCGATGCTATGTACAATGACCGCTACTTCGATGCAGACAAGAAACAGGGTTTACGTGAAATGTTACATACACAGCTGGACAAGATGGACATGGACACAGTGACAGTGTGCACCGAGGAAGCGAGGCCACAGACAGCCAGAGCTGAAACTTTACTGCTTGACATGTAAACTCTGCAACAACAACAAAAAACGTCCTCTCACTGTCAACCTTGTTTATTTTCAGCAAACTTAACGTGTAAATATTTGTATGAACATAACAAAATTCAACAACTGAGACATAAACTGAACAAGTTCCATAGACATGTGACTAACAGAAATAGAATAATGTATCCCTGAACAAAGGGGGAGTCAAAATCAAAAGTAACAGTCAGTATCTGGTGTGGCCACCAGCTGCATTAAGTACTGCAGTGCATCTCCTCATGTACTGCACCAGATTTGCCAGTTCTTGCTGTGAGATGTTACCCCGCTCTTCCGCCAAGGCACCTGCAAGTTCCTGGACATTTCTGGGGGGAATGGCCCTTGCCCTCACCCTCCGATCCAACAGGTCCCAGATGTGCTCAATGGGATTGAGATCCGGGCTCTTCGCTGGCCATGGCAGAACACTGACATTCCTGTCTTGCAGAAAATTACACACAGAACAAGCAGTATGGCTGGTGGCATTGTCATGCTGGAGGTTCATGTCAGGATGAGCCTGCAGGAAGGGTACCACATGAGGGAGGAGGATGTCTTCCCTGTAACGCACAGTGTTGAGATTGCCTGCAATGACAACAAGCTCAGTCCGATGATGCTGTGACACACCGCCCCAGACCATGACGGACCCTTCACCTCCAAATTGATCCCGCTTCAGAGTACAGCCCTCGGTGTAACGCTCATTCCTTCAACGATAAACACCAATTCGACCATCACCCCTGGCGAGACAAAACCGTGACTCGTCAGTGAAGAGCACTTTTTGCCAGTCCTGTCTGGTCCAGCGACGGTGGGTTTGTGCCCATAGGCGACGTTGTTGCCGATTGATGTCTGGTGAGGACCTGCTCTACAACAGGCCTACAAGCCCTTAGTCCAGCCTCTCTCAGCCTATTGCGGAAGTCTGAGCACTGATGGAGGGATTGTGCATTTCTGGTGTAACTCGGGCAGTTGTTGTCATCCTGTACCTGTCTCGCAGGTGTGATGTTTGGATGTACCGATCCTGTGCAGGTGTTGTTACACGTGGTCAGCCACTGCGAGGAAGATCAGCTGTCCGTCCTGTCTCCCTGTAGCGCTGTCTTAGGCCTCTCACAGTACGAACATTGCAATTTATTGCCCTGGCCACATCTGCAATCTTCATGCCTCCTTGCAGCATGCCTAAGGCACGTTCACACAGATGAGCAGGGACCCTGGGCATCTTTCTTTTGGTGTTTTTCAGAGTCAGTAGAAAGGCCTATTTGGTGTCCCGAAGTTTTCATAACTGTGACCTTAATTGCCTACCGTCTGTAGGCAATTAAGGCTGATAAAAAAAAAACACCATCTCAAGAGAAGGGAATGTATATGTGCTCTTTACAATGATGGAAGAAAATATACTGTCAGACTTTTTGTTTGGATCTGAAAAAATTCTGTTATTGTCCAAATTGAGTGTCCAAACTTTGGCTAGTTTTGTGTATCTAATATATACAGTGGATTTAAAGTCTATACACCCCTGTTAAAATGCCAGGTTTTTGTGATGTAAAAGAATGAGACAAAGATAAATCATGTCAGAACTTTTCTACTGTTAATGTGACCTATAATGTGAACAATTCAATTGAAAAACAAACTGAAATCTTCGATGAAGAAAAATGAAAAATAAAAACCTTACAATAACCTGGTTGCATAAGAGTGCACACCCTCTTATAACTGGGGATGTGGCTGTGTTCAGAATTAACCAATCACATTCAAACTCATGTTAAATAGAAGTCATTACACACCTGCCATCATTTAAAGTGACTGATTAATCACAAATAAAGTTCAGCTGTTCTAGTAGGATTTTCCTGACATTTTCTTAGTTGCATCTCAGAGCAAAAGCCATGGTCCGCAGAGAGCTTCCAAAGCATCGGAGGGATCTCATTGTTGAAAGATATCAGTCAGGAGAAGGGTACAAAATAATTTCCAAAGCATTACATATACCATGGAACACAGTGAAGACAGTCATCATCAAGTGGAGAAAATATGGCACCACAGAGACATTACCAAGAACTGGACATCCCTCCAAAATGTATGAAAAGACGAGAAGAAAACTGGTCAGGGAGGCCTACAGCAACATTAAAGGAACTGCAGGAATTTCTGGCAAGTACTGTCTGTGTGCTACATGTGACAACAATCTCCCGTATTCTTCAAATGAATGGGCTATGGGGTGGGGTGAAAAACATCCAAGCCCGGCTGAAGTTTGCAAAAACAAACATCAAGTCCCCCAAAAGCACGTGGGAAAATGTGTTATGGTCTGATGAAACCAAGGTTGAACTTTTTGGCCATAATTCCAAAAGGTATGTTTGGCGCAAAAACAACACTGCACATCACCCAAAGAACACCAAAGAACACCATACCCACAGTGAAGCATGGTGGTGGCAGCATCATGCTTTGTGGCTGTTTTTCTTCAGCTGGAACTGGGGCCTTAGTCAGGGTGGAGGGAATTATGAACCGTTCCAAATACCAGGAAATTTTGGCACAAAACCTTCAGGCGTCTGTTAGAAAGCTGAAGAGGAAGTTCACCTTTCAGCACGACAACGACCCAAAGCACACATCCAAATCCACGAAAGCATGGCTTCACCAGAAGAAGATTAACGTTTTGCAATGGCCCAGCCAGAGCCCAGACCTGAATCCAATTGAACATCTCTGGGGTGATCTGAAGAGGGCTGTGCACAGATGTCCTCACAATCTGACAGATTTGGAGCGCTTTTGCAAAGAAGTGGGCAAATATTGCCACATCAAGATGTGCCATGCTAATAGACTCCTACCCAAAAAGACTGAGTGCTGTAATAAAATCAAAAGGTGCTTCAACAAAGTATTAGTTTAAGGGTGTGCATACTTATGCAACCAGGTTATTGTGAGGTTGTTTTTTTTTCCACCTCAAAAGATTTCAGTTTGTTTTTCAATTGAATTGTTCACGTTATAGGTCACATTTAAAGGTGGAAAAGGTTCTGACATGATTTATCTTTGTCTCATTATTTTACATCACAAAAACCTGGCATTTTAACAGGGGTGTGTAGACTTTTTAAATCCACTGTATATCTCATTGCTTAAATGTTTGCATAAATAGGACCTTATAGATGCCCAGTCTTGGTCATATGGTTTCAGTTTTTCCACAGGTGCATGTTCATTAATTGTTTATGGTTCATTGAACAAGCATGGGAAACAGTGTTTAAACCCTTTACAATGAAGATCTGTAAAGTTGTTTTGGATTTTTACGAATTATTTTTGAAAGACAGGCTCCTGAAAAAGGGACGTTTCTTCTTCTGAGTTTTTGATGAAATTCTGGTTTTGAATGAAACGACTGAACAACGAAACAGCACAGCAAGTAAGTGAAAGAAATAGGTTTTGATTATGTTTTACTGGTAATGGGGGCATATGTAAATGACCAAATAATGTGTGTGTGTAACCTTTATTCAACTAGGCAAGTCAGTTAAGAACATTTTTATTTACAATGATGGCCTACCCCGGCCAAACCCGGACGACGCTGGGCCAATTGTGCGCCGCCGCCCTATGGGACTCCCAATTTACATTTACATTTAAGTCATTTAGCAGACGCTCTTATCCAGAGCGACTTACAAATTGGTGCATTCACCTTATGATATCCAGTGGAACAACCACTTTACAATAGTGCATCTAAATCTTTTAAGGGGGGGGGGGGGGGTAGAAGGATTACTTTATCCTATCCTAGGTATTCCTTAAAGAATACCCAATCACGGCCGGATGTGATACATCCTGCATTCGAACCAGGGACTGTAGTGACGCCTCTTGCACTGAGATGCAGTGCCTGAGACCACTGCGTGTGTGTGTGTGTGTGTGTGTGTGTGTGTGTGTGTGTGTGTGTGTGTGTGTGTGTGTGTGTGTGTGTGTGTGTGTGTGTGTGTGTGTGTGTGTGTTTTAACTATTTAACTACTAGAATGCTTAAAAGGCCACTAAAATTGTAAATATCGGTTATCAGTATAGGTTTTTTGGCATGGAAAATATCGGTATCGGCCAAAAATGTCATATCGGTGCATGACTAAGTACCACCATGTCTTCTGTAGCACAAAGACCTCTGTATATTGACATTTCCTCCGACATTGTGTTATCTTAACACTGCAACTGCAGTTCCTTCTAACAAGGGATCATGAGTTGACAGAAGTTTGCGGGTTTGCTCATTGTAAACCTGTGGTGAGGGATGTTTTTGTTAAGTCTGAATGCCTGGCTCTTGAGTGTTGTTTTGGCTAACCACAAAAAACAGCTCTGATTATGATGGGGCTTGAAACCATATGGTTCCTCCAGACTAGTTTTGCAAAGTGTTGTGACTATTTTGTTACATGCTTTGTGGATTACATTAATTCCGGCGGATGACTTTTGTTAAACAGAAGGATGAACTACTTTCATTGAAAACATGTCACACGTATCTGTTCTGTTTAACAGAGGCTTGTGGTTAGGAATGGTTTGGTTTTAAACAGTGAGCCTGGACTGCACTCATTTTTAGTTCTTCTTCTGAACTTTGGCTAGCTCCAGTGCTGTTGGAGGTAAAAGCATTTATAAGCTTTTTGGTTTGTTTTCATAAACATATGACTCATTCTGAAATGCTTTAAGATGTTATCGAGAAGTTTCTCTCTCTCTCACCCATATAATATCTCTGCAAACAAATAAATCATTGTTAGAACAATATCGAAAGTGTTGAAAAATAAAAGTTGTTCAGTACCATAAAACAAAATTGTGTCCCAAATGGCACCCTATTCCCTACATAGTGCACTACCTTTGACCAGAGGCACTGGTCAAAAATAGTGCACTACGTAGGGAATAGGGTGCCATTTGGGGGACACATGCTGTGTGGGAGGGAATGTGTTCTTCAGGCATATCTGCCACTTTGTGTGGGCTATGCTATGCACTCACCCTGATTGGTATCTGAAGGAGCAGTAACTAGCGATCGAGTCAGAAGATTGATTGAGCATTTCTTTTGGAAGTATTTTGCTTCCATTCTGTTCAATAGTCTAGTGTTCAACTTAGCCTATGGGACGCAGGAACATTGTGTGCAATATTGCTTAGTTTGTACTGTAGAGCTACATTGGCTACTTTATGTAAAGGGGAATTTCCATCTATAAGGACCCATGAGCACCAACGTGAAGTTCATAGGAGCATGAGAAATTGGGTGTCAAATGAAAGCTAGTCTATATGAGAAGTTGAGGCATTTGTGGATTTTTCAAGCATTTTCAATTCTAAAAATGTTGAGTAAGAAAAGGCTTTGATTTCTGGTCAAACGGATGTAATAGGAGTCTTAGACGACATCAGTGGTGTAAAGTACTTAAGTTAAAATACTTTTAAGTACTACTTTACTATTTATATTTTTGACAACTTTTAGTTTTACTACATTCCTAAAGAAAATGAGGTACTTTTTACTCCATACATTTTCCCTGATACCTGTTACATTTTGAATGCTTAGCAGAACAGGGAAATGGTCTAATTCACACACTTATCAAGAGAACATCCCTGGTCATCCCTACTGCCTCTGATCTAGCGGACTCACTAAATACAAGCTTTGTTTGTAAATTATGTCTGACTGTTGGAGTGTAACCGTGGCTATCCGTAAATTAAAAATATATATATATATAGAAAATGGTGCCCTCTGGTTTGCTTAATGTAAGGAATTTGACATTTCTTTCAATACTTAAGTATATTTAAAACCAAATACTTTTAGACTTTTACTCAAGTAGAATTTTACTGGGTGACTTTTACTTTTACTTAAGTCATTTTCTATTAAGGTATCTTTACTTTTACTCAAGTATGACATTTGGGTACTTTTTCCACCAATGGCAGACATCTACCAGAAAAGAGTAGGCTATTAGAAATACATCAAAACACAATCATGTTGAAGTAAAGACCCCTGCCAACTAATATCAAAATAAATGATTTGCCTCCTATAAGTTTAAAAAGCATTGCATTGCCAATTCCGTTACTTAAACCTACATATCTTTAAAACCTCTTAACGATCAGACCCTTTTTTTCAATTTCCGCCTAAAATGACATCCCCAAATCTAACTAAGACAGCAGGGGTTCAAACTCTAGAACCCAGTTCCTACATTTGAATATAAAAATAGATTTTATCAAACAAAACTATGCTACATTTTATCTTTGGGACCCTCAGAATGACAAATCAGAGCAAGATTACTGAATGTAAGTTCATTATTTACCTTCAGAGGTGACTGTATCAAACCAGTTGCCATGATAAGTGTTTTGTTGTGCACTCTCCTCAAACAACAGCATGGTATTTTTTAACTGTAATAGCTATTGTAAATTGGACACTGCAGTTATTAACAAGAATTTAAGCTTTCTGCCCATATAAGACATGTCTATGTCCCGGAAGGTTGGCTGTTGTTTACAACGTCATTCTAGTCACATTAGCGCATGTTAGCAACAGCCATCCCAGTTTAGAGACACTGATCCTGTAGAGATTAAAGGCAGTGCAGTCAAAAATGAGATTTTCCTATGTTTTATATATATTTCCACACTGAGGTTGGAATAATATTTTGAAATTGTGTAAAAGTCCCTTTTTAGTGTAAGAGTGTTTGAAAAGACTGCTGAAATTTCAGCTTGTTTTGGTGGGATGGAGTTTTGTCCTTCAGTTGTGACATCACCATATGTTAGTTAATAGGCCAATAAGAAAGAGTTCCAAACCTCTCTGCCAAGAACAGCACATCCCCACCCTCTCCACTCAAACCACTCAGGCAGTCCTAGCAAAATTGTTGCTTGAGATATTGGTCTTTGCTGAGAAGCTTTTTTTTTTATTACCATTTTACTAGAAAACAATCACAGTAAGGTGCCTTCAGAAAGTATGCATACCCCTTGACATATTCCACCTTTTGTTTTTACAGCCTGAATTCAAAATGGATGACTTTTTTTTTCTCTCACCCATCTACACACAATACCACATAATGACAATTTGAAAACAATGTTTTTAGAAATATTAGCAAAATTTACACTGCGTGCACAATTATTAGGCATGTGAGTATTCTGATCTTATCATTGTTTCTATTCACATTTTCAAACTCCAAACCATATAAACTTGAACGCTTATTGGATTTAATCATTTTTAGGTAATATGTATTTGTGTAATGAGGGAGGGTGTGGCGAAAGTGAATAACACCTTATATCAAGGTGTGCATAATTATTAGGCAGCATCATTACCTCAGGTAAAATGGGCCAAAAAAGAAATGTAACTGACACTGAAAAACCAAAAATGTAAAATGCCTTTCAGACGGATGCGACACTCTTTAACTAGCTAAACTATTGAGGTGTGACCACCGGACATTCAAACGTTTTGTTGCGAATAGTCAACTGGGGCGCAAAAAACGCATGGGGAAGAAAAGGCGCAAATTAACTGCAAAAGACTTGAGAAGAATTAAACGTCAAGCTACCAGGAACCCATTATCCTCCAGTGCCACCGTATTCCAGAACTGCAACCTACCTGGAGTGTTCAAAAGTACAAGGTGTCAAGTGCTCAGAGACATGGCCAAGGTCAAGAAGACTGAAACAAGACCACCACTGAATAAGATTCACAAGTTGAAGCGTTTAGATTGGGCAAAGAAATACCTGAAGACAGATTTTTCAAAGGTTTTATGGACAGATGAAATGAAAGTGACTCTTGATGGACCAAATGGATCGGCCCGTGGCTGGATCAGTAATGGACACAGGGCACCACTTTGAGTCAGGTGCCAGCAAGGTGAAGGAGGGGTACTGGTATGGGCTGCTATCATTGAGGATGAGGTAGTTGGACCTTTTCGGGTTGAAGATGGACTGAAACTCAACTCCCAAACCTACTGCCAGTTTCTGGAAGATTCTTTCATCAAACAGTGGTACAGGAAGAAGTCCTCAGCATTCTAGAAGGCCATGATCCTTATGCAGGATAATGCTCGATCACATGCATCCAAGTACTCCACTGCTTGGCTAGCCAGCAAGGGCCTCAAAGACGCATGAATAATGACCTGGCCCCCTTCCTCACCTGACTTAAATCATATTGAGAACTTGTGGGCCCTTCTCAAACGTGAGATTTACAGTGATGGAAGACAATACACCTTTTTGAACAGCATTTTGGAGGCTGTGGTTGCTGCTTCAGCGAAAATTGATCGTGAACAGATCAAGAAACTGACAGACTCCATGAATGGAAGGCTCATGGCAGTTATTGAAAATAAGGGTGGCTATATTGGTCACTAAATATTTTTGAAAGGCCAAAATTTTTATATAATTGTTATTTTGTGTTACTTATCTGTTACACTTACTCTAAAAATTGAGAATAAACAAGTGAGTTGAGAGAAATAATTTTTGTAATTTTAGTTGCCTAATAATTCTGCACTACAATAGTTGCCTAATAATTGTGCACACTTTTATACATTTCCCTGAGAAAGACAAAACTCACTTTTCCATTCAGGTTTGAGGTTCAATAACATTTTGGATTGACTGAGAGCATTGTGTTTGTTCAACAATAAAATTAATCCCGAGGAATACAATTTGCCTAATAATTGTGCACGCAGTGTAAATACAGAAATATATAGTTTACATAAGTATTGACACCCCTGAGTCAATACATGTTTGAATCACCTTTGGCAGCGATTACAACTGTGAGTCTTTCTGGGTAAGTACCTAAGAGCTTTGCACACCTGGATTTTACAATATATTTGCACATTATTCTTTTAAAACTTCTTCAAACTCTGTCAAGTTGGTTGTTGATCATTGCTAGACAGCCATTTTCAAGTCTTGCCAGAGATTTTAAAGCCATTTTATAGTCGTCGTTGGCCTGATGGTGAAATCCCTGAGCGGTTTCCTTTCTCTCCAGCATCTGCATTAGGAAGGACGCCTGTATTTTTGTAGTGACTGGGTAATACACCATCCAAAGTGTAATAACTTCACCATGCTCAAAGGGATATTCAGTGTTTTTTTTACTCATCTACCAATTAGATGCCCTCCTTTGCGAGGCATTGGAAAACCTCTCTGGTCTTTGTGGTTGAATCTGTGTTTGAAATTCACTGCTTGACTGAGGAACCTTACAATTATCTGTATTTGTGGGGTACAGAGATGAGGTAGTCATTCAAAAATCATGTTAAACACTATTATTACACACAGTGAGTCCATACAACGTATTGTTACTTGTTAAGCACATTGTTACTCTTGATCTTATTTAGGCTTGCCATAACAAAGGGGTTGAATCCTTATTGACTAAAGACATTTCAGCTTTTCATTTTGTATTAATTTGTAAGCATTTATAAAAAACATAATCCCACTTTGACATAACGGGCAGTGACACAATTTCAATTGAATACATTTTAAATTCAGGCTGTAACACAACAAAATGTGGAAAAAGTCAAGAAGTATGAATACTTTCTGAAGTCACTGTAATTGTTACCCAGAAGTGATTTGACATTGAGATAAAAAAAAAAACATCTGCATTGGACCTGTTTAAGACATTTTCTAATTTCTCTCTCTCTCGTGAAGAGGGAGGATAAGGAAAGGTAGACCTACCAATTAGTTATAGTGTTTTAACTGATATCAAGTTTGTTTATTAATTATTAGGCTGTGATTAAAACTGGTAATTTTGTTACCAAATCAGTAGCAGAATTCATAGAAATCATAGTAGCCACAAACCACAGTTTGGTCACATGCTACTTTTCTCCCTTCCACTGGCGTACTGTTATGTTCAGATCATAACATTTTTTTTTCTTTCTGTTGTCTGGTGGTCAAAGCAAGACTGTGAAAACCGTCTGGACAATCTGCCTCTCTCTCTGTCTCTCGTAATTCCGTTACCGGATGTAAATCCACTTACTACCTACCGTAGTTAAATAACCAAAATAAATTGGTGTCATGTCATAGTTGACACCACATTCTTTCAGCAGACATTTTTCAATCTTAATTCGGAGCAGATATTTAAGAGTTTTTGGAAAAGCTGCATTAACAGAGGGATATTTTCCCATAATTCTCTTAACAATCTTTGCTTCATTCTTAACAGTAATTTGTTTTTGTGACAATTTGTGGAAATTGTTAAATGTAGACCTTGTGCATGGAGTTGTAGGGTTTGTTAAACTTTGAAATCAAAGGTTTTTGTTTATAATACATTTTAATTGAAAACTGAGTCAAAGCGTAATTCTGTTACCATGGAATTGCCCAAAGGCTTCCATAAAACAGCATATTCTTGAATACAGGAAGAGAGAACCACCTGCATCTTATTCCCAGCATTGCCTTTCGCTCCTGTGAGGAGAGAGAGAGAGCGTTTGGCCTCCCACCCACACACAGCAGCCCTGGCAGGCTGTGACTGAGGCAGTGACGTGGTGCTGTTGAGCCCAGGTCTGCCAAGCCGATACCAGGGGATAAAAACGGCCCTACAACAGCCTACACCCTGGGCACAGAGCAGCACAGCCCACTGTCAGAGCTGTTCTTAGCTCCTGAGTGAGAGAACCAACCAGAGCAAGCTGAGGTGGCAGGGGGACCAGGGCCGGGTCAGTTTCAGGCTGGGCCAACCCAAGCCAATGGAGATAGGGCTGGGAGTCTGGTTCCCAAACATGGGTCTTCTCGGGGTTGTGAGGTGGGAATTAGAGGATTCCCACTGGAAGAATGGTAACTAAGAGCAGTAGGACAGAGCTTTCAGAGCAGTACTCCTTCTCTTACCCGCTGGAACAATTCTGTTTCACCTGTTTAATAGGTGGAAACTGAGGTCTGTTTGTATGGGATCATCTTTTTTTGACCACTTATAAATTGAATGAACAAATCCCCCATGCATCAGGGGCGAAGCTCATTCCTTAATGATTATTGCTGGACTTTGGCCCTCCCGTGTGTGCAGTTCTCTAACTGTGTGAGGCAAGTGCAATGCACAGCAAAGGTGAGGATTGGATTTATATAGCACCTTTCTACCAACTGAGGTACCCAAAGCGCTTTACATAGTAAGGGGAAAACTCACCTTATCCACCACCATTTTGGTAGAGAGTGCCCTCAGCCTGGATGCTGTTTACGTTGTAGTTTAAAACGACCTACCGCTGCAGCCCGACTCTGGCCAAAAGCACTTGACTTCTGTAGCCCTTTTTTTTCAGCCTGACTGATTCAGTCAGTGCCCTGCTGAAAAATACATGACGTAGCTAAAGTTAGACCCATACCTCAGTTACATGGAAGCTGCTGTACACATCAATAGCCTAGCTGTTCTATTTGAAAATGCACGTGTTGTTTTCCTGTGTGTGCACTGCATCTGTCTGTGTTTTTTAAGGACACATAGGCTGTAACCAGAATGCCACATTTAGCCTCTCAGTTAATCAATCAGTCAGATAGTAAAAGCAGACCAATTTGACATCCATACACTACTGTCCAGTGAACTGAACAAATTATATGAATGAACACTAGTTGAGGCAATTGCTGTCCTGTTATGAGCTCAGTTAGCCTATGTTGTACAGTGCATTCAGACCAATTGTCTTTTACCACATTTTGTTACGTTACAGCCTCATTTATTAAATTGTTTCCCCCCCCTCCCCCATCAATCTACACACAATACACCATAATTACAAAGCAAAAAACAGGTTTTTAGAATTTAAAAAACCCTGAAATATCACCTTTACATAAATATTCAGACCCTTTACTCAGTACTTTGTTGAAGCACCTTTGTGGCAGCGATTACAGCCTTGAATCTTCTTGGGTATGATGCTACAAGCTTGGCACACCTGTATTTGGGGAGTTTCTCCCATTCTCTGTCAGGTTGGATGGGGAGCGTCGCTGCACAGCAATTTTCAGGTCTCGCCAGAGATGTTAAATCGGGTTCAAGTCCGAGCTCTAGCTGAGCCACTATAGAACATTCAGAGACTTGTCCCAAAGCCACTCCTGCGTTAATTTGGCTGTGTGCCATTGTCCTGTTGGAAGGTAAACCTTCGCCCCAGTCTGAGGTCCTGAGCGCTCTGGAGCATGTTTTCATCAAGGATCTCTCTGTACTTTGCTCTGTTCATCTTTCCCTCGATCCTGACTAGTCTCCCAGTCCCTGCCTCTGAAAAACATCCGTACAACATGATGCTGCCACCACCATGCTTCACCGTAGGGATGGTGCCTGGTTTCCTCCAGACGTGATGCTTGGCATTCAGGCCAAAGAGTTCAACCTTGGTTTCATCAGACCAGAGAATCTTGTTTCTCATGGTCCGAGAGTCCTTTAGGTACCTTTTGGCAAACTCCAAGCGGGCTGTCATGTGCCTTTTACTGAGGAGTGGCTTCCGTCTGGCCACTCTACCTTAAAGGCCTGATTGTTGGGGTGCTGCAGAGACGTTTGTCCTTCTGGAAAGTTCTCCCATCTCCACAGAGGAACTCTGGAGCTCTGTCAGAGTGACCATCGGGTTCTTGGTCACCTCCCTGACCAAGGCCCTTCACCCCCGATTGCTCAGTTTGGCCGGGCGGCCAGCTCTAGGAGGTTCCAAACTTCCATTTAAGAATGATGGAAGCCATTGTGTTCTTGGAAACCTTCAATGTTGCAGAAATGGTTTGCTACCCTATCCCAGATCTGTGCCTCGACACAATCCTGTCTCGGAGCAACACAGACAATTCCTTCGACCTCATGGCTTGTTTTTTTCTCTGACATGCACTGTCAACTGTGGGACCTTATATAGACAGGTTTGTGCTTTTCCAAATCATGTCCAATCAATTAAATTTACCACAGGTGGACTCCAATCAAACATCTCAAGGATTATCAATGGAAACAGGATACACCTGAGCTCAATTTCAAGACTCATAGCAAAAGGTCAATTGTTATTTAAATACGTTTTTTTTTGTGTTTGAAATGTTTTGCTAACAATTTTTTTTTTTTTTTACTGTTTTTGCTATGTCATTATGGGGTTTTGTGTGTAGATTGATGAGGAACATTTTTTATTTAATACATTTTAGAATAAGGCTGTAACGTAGCAAGATTAAGAAGTGAAGGGTCTGAATACTTTTCGAATGCACCGTATGTAGAATACAGGCTGTGAATGACCTGTTCGGCTTGTGTATCTCTTGCTCTGTCCTGTAGGTGCAATCCTGGGTCGCTCGGAGACACAGGAGTGCGTTTACTACAACTCTAGCTGGGAGAAGGAGCGAACCAACCGCAGTGGCATCGAGCCTTGCTACGGAGACAAGGACAAGAGGCTCCACTGCTTCGCCACCTGGAAAAACACCTCGGGAACCATCGAGATCGTCAAGCAGGGCTGCTGGCTGGACGATGTCAACTGCTATGACAGGTTAGGTAGTGTCTTATTCTGAGGCAAGATTGTAGACTTCGGGTCTTTGTGGTCCTCTGTAGCTCAGTTAGTAGAGCATGGCGCCAGGATAGTGGGTTTGGTTCACGGGACCTCCGATACATGAAAATGTATGTACGAAAACAGTCACTTTGGATAAAAGTGTTTGCTAAATGGCATATATTCTTATTAGACTTAAGGCTAGTGTTTAAGTTAAAGGGTTGGTGGTCTGAAGCACTGTACTTCAGTCCTTTCTTGCAGATGGTGACTAACACTTATTAGTTTAGGTCATACTGTCCTTTGTCTGAGGGTTGACTTAGTACATCTTTAAAGGCGCTGCATGGTCAATCCGACATCTGCATTGGCCGTGCAGAATGTACGGTGATATGGCCTCTGCATAAGTCAGGGCATTCATACTTCTTGCGCTTCGCGGAGCAGCGCAAAGCTGTTGTGAAGGAAGTTGTCAAGGAAGTGAGTTTGTGTTTATACAGGTCCTCCCGCCCTCACCTACCGTCAACCAATCATGTCAATGCGGAGCTATACGGAGCCATCCGTATTGTTATGAAACTTGAGAGGTGCATGGCGATACGGTACGGAGCTCAATTTGGCCACTGCCTCCGGAGGAGGCTCCGCAATTGCGTCACACCCTCCATACGGCGTCTCCAACCACATACCACGTTTTCGGTTCAAGCATAAATTGGCTTTTAGTATAGTGCCTAAAGCTCTGCTCTTTTATTTCTCATTTCTACTACAGCACTTGTCAGAGTGGTTGTCTGTCTCTTCCTGTAAAGATGTAGTGAGAGAGTGAGAGAGAGAGTGAGAGAGAGAGAGTGAGAGTGAGAGTGAGAGTGAGTGAGAGTGAGTGAGAGTGAGTGAGAGAGTGAGAGTGAGAGAGAGAGAGAGAGAGAGAGAGAGAGAGAGAGAGAGAGAGAGAGAGAGAGAGAGAGAGAGAGAGCCAGCTCTCTACCTTTGTGACGGAGGTGTTCTCTTCTTCTGTCTTCCTTTCTCTCTGCCGCAGTAGTGAATGTGTGGAGGCGAAAGAGAGTCCGGATGTCTTCTTCTGCTGCTGCGAAGGCAGCATGTGTAACGAGAAGTTCCTATACAGCCCCGACACACAGGCTGTCCAAAGTAAGTCGTCATGTAAGTTCACACACAGGAAGCTGATGTTATGTCACATCCTCCTCTGTCAGTTTTCCAGCCAAACACAGACAATCAGTCAGTAATTATAACCTAACCCAAGAGGCACTGGGGCATATTCACCAACCAACACTAGAGGTCTTCTGCTTTACCAGGTCTTCTGCTTTACCAGGGCCCGTAGGTCTACTGCTTTCATTTGAAACTCTGTGTCCAGGCTGGCCACTGTCCTCTCTATGGCGGCCAGTAGCAACTAGTGTCGTCCGTCAGGGCCACCAAGCCCAGCCCCAGACAACCTCAGTGTCACAGGAAGGGAAACCGCAGCAATAATGCAATCCAGCCGTGACTGTGATGGCAGAGAACTGTGATGGCAGAGAACTGTGATGGCAGAGAACTGCGATGGCAGAGAACTGCGATGGCAGAGAACTGCGATGGCAGAGAACTGCGATGGCAGAGAACTGCGATGGCAGAGAACTGCGATGGCAGAGAACTGCGATGGCAGAGAACTGCGATGGCAGAGAACTGCGATGGCAGAGAACTGCGATGGCAGAGAACTGTGACTGATCACATCAAATACTATATCTTTGTGATATGACAAGTGGGCACACTGCACAGTAAGGCTTAGCTATTTGTTTTTTGGGTCACTTGGTTGTTTCGGTGGTTATTTTTGGCTGCTGGCTTAAGTTCTCATGAAATGCATTTCACTATTAATCTCACTATTTAGAGGATTTTGTTGAAGCGACCCAGATGTGTTGAGCTGTGTTGGAACTATTTTTAGAGTGTTGCACTACTAGTCTTCTGATACCATTGTGTATGGCGTGATGAAAATATGAGGGGAACAAAGCACATTTGCATACCTGTATTAAGGTGTATTCTCCCTCTCCCTGCCTCCTCCTCACCAACCCCATTCCCTCTCTTTCCACCACCCTCCCCATTCTCGCGCCTTGATGTACCCCTTACCTCTCATTTTCTTCCCCCTCCTCCCCATTACCGCCCTCTCCCCCCGGTCCCCTATCCACAGCGACCTCCAACCCGTTTTCCCAGAAGCCTCAGCTGTTCAACACCCTGCTGTACTCTCTGGTGCCCATTATGGGCATCGCCGCCATTGTCCTCTTCTCCTTCTGGATGTACCGTCATCACAAGCTGGCATACCCGCCCGTCCTGGTGCCAACACAGGTAAGAGTGTGTGTGTGTGTGCGTGCGTGCGATGTCCAGAATAAACAGAAGACGTACTCCTCACTGCTTGGTATTTTAATCTTGATATAGGAGTGACTCACTAACATTTCCAAGGAAAACGGATGCAAAACAATGGATGGCAGAAGAGAACATTGAACCTGCTGATCTGAAGTGAACACACGTGATTAGCTGGAGAGTGACAGGAAGCCTAGCCCCGACTCGGACCGTGTGCGTGGCAGTCCAAGCAGTGTATGTGGGCACAGCCTGCCACTAATACTGTGAAATGTGTATCTGCTCAGCACTCAAGCCATTACTATAGCCCCATACACAGGCACACGACGGACACACACAAAGCTGTTGTTTGTTCACCCTGGTTAGGCTCACAGGATAGGGCTCTGTGCTCATAGGTCGGACAAGGGTGGCTCACTCAAGCCTGCTCCTGTACAGCTCTTTGTAAACTGCCGTTCAATAAATACAAATGTCACCAGAACACTGCCTTTCCTCCGCCTGTTGCCCTTTGCAGTGTGTTTGAGAGGGAGCCCACGATGCCGTGAAGTGTTTGGTTACTGCGTCATACGGAACAGTGTGTCCTGACCCCACTCCTCTGTCTCTACCCAAGGGCCAGGCAGGCTCCCTGTGTTTGTCATCTATTTCTGGGGTGAGCTGGGACTATTCTGGCATCCCTAACCCAGCACTACGTGGCCACGATGCCATGGAGGAGAGAGCACCCAGGGTGCGGTTTAGGCCTGAAAGGGAAAGTGAGGGGAAAAGCACAAACAAATAAATAATGCAGTCGGGCTCTCTCTCCCCCCCTTGCCCTCTCTCCCTCCCCCTTCCCCTCTCTCCCTCCCTCCTTTCCTCCCCTGGAGGCTGGCTCTAACCCTGGGCCCTTAAAGCATCCAGGTTTAATCTATAACGCATCTCCTTTGAGCAGAAGTGCTGATTGCCTTGCACTGCGAGCAGCTAATCTCTGACACCGGACAAAACTCTCCCACTTCGACTCTTAATCTCTGTGTCATGTCTGATTTGTTACAACAAGCGCCCCTCCGTTTCATTTGCCCTACGTGGGTTTGTTTCATGCTCTGCTGTAGCCAGACGAGCACTCATGACACACAGGTGAGGTGAGCCTGGAGAATGTACATTAAGAGCATTCGTCTATTTGTTATGAATACAACAATGGAATGCAGGAAATGCTAGGACACCGTTAGCCAGTGTCCTAGAGGTTGCCAGAGTCTGGCAGTAGTACATGCATACACAGGCCCAGGGCTAGTTCTGGCAGGGACATCATTTAGGACTGTCCTGCTTGGGCACAGCAGCCACTCTCCTAACTGCCTGTCTTACTGTATGGAACATGAGCTGAGGCCTCTCCATTATTAATGAGCCTTTTTAAAGGTAAACACTTACTGTGCTTTGTTACAGAGTGAGATTGAGCGAGAAGGGTTTGGCAACCTTTCAAGGGTCACCACAATCACGATCGCGTCCATATCTTCATTTGAGCCGGTATGCTACAGCAGGAAAATAATCCTGCAGGAACAGGAAATTTGAATTATGTGGATTATAATTAATGGACATTTCTGTAGGGGTTGATACACGTTTCGTTAAGGAGAAACAAGTCCGAAATTTCAAAGTGGAAATTACAAACTTTTAAAGCTTGCAGGAAAGTTCTCCTGCAACAGGGTGATCAAATTAAGATCCTACATCTGTATGGAAACAGTTGAGTATAAAAAAACAAGGCTCAGGCAGAAAAGGAGATGGCTGCTCTTTTAGTATTCTATACTTTTAACTAGCCTGCACTGAGTGTACAAAACATTAAGAATACATTCCTAATATTGAGTTGCACCTCCTCCCTTTTGCCCTCAGAACAGCCTCAATTCGTCAGGGCATGGACTCTACAAGGTGTCCACAGGGATGCTGGCCCATGTTGACTCCAATGCTTCCCACAGTTGTCAAGTTGGCTGGAAGGTCCTTTGGGTGGTGGACTATTCTTGATACACACAGGAAACTGTTAAGCGTGAAAGACCCAGCAGTGTTGCAGTTGACACATCGGTGCACCTACTACCAAACCCTGTTTAAAGCTTAAAAATCCTCCCCTTCATCTACACTGATTTGAAGTGGATTTAACATGTGACATCAATAAGGGGTCATAGACTGACCAGGTGAAAGCTATGTCATGGAAAGATGTTTTGTATACTCAGTGTATATTTGCTTTCCCACACAAACACATGGTCATCAGATGCTGCGGCGCCAGGCGATACTGTCCACATATTTGTTATCGGGGCTCTATTTTTCATACGGCCATGAGAGGTCAGGGGAAGCTGGAATTGATTCAGTAGCTGACTACACACACAGGCCCAGATCTTTCACATGCCAGACCCAGGAGGAGTAGAGAGGGGTGAGAGAGAAGAAAAGGGAGGAGGCCCACAGCTTTCACATCACAGGCCCAGGAGGAAAGCTGGAGAGAGAGGAGAGAAACGGGGAGAGATCTCTCTTACCAGAGTCATCTATCATCCGGGATGTGACTGCTGCTCCTTTATCTACCTCCATTTTCACCCTCACTGAAAACAATCATTTCTTTTTGCCTCTTTTCTATCCTGTAACAAGCACGCCTTTCATATAATGATAGAGGTAAGATACGTTTAATTAAACTCCCAACACTTTTCAATTTCAGTGGGTTTTGGTTGGGAGGGAGCTTGATAACTGGGCCCGTTTAATTTCTGACTGCTTCCTGATTTTGTTGTTTTATTTCTTTGGGATGGGTTTATTTTCTATGTGAGTCATCGTTGCTTTTATGGATCTTTTTAATCCTATTTTTGCATGGCCGTCATGCATTTTTTTTCGTCCTTTTGTAATGCAAAATACAGTGGAGTCAACCAATGACCAAACAAAGTGCATGCATGAGTCAATGTACAAAATGCATTCTATGAGCATGGATGTCCACTTTGGATGATAATATTTTGCACTTTTTAGTCTGTTGCAATGCAACCAAGGGTAGCTAACTAAGATGTCGTGTGCCAACATGTAAATGAAAGAGGGGTTGGAATCCATTGAATATGGAAAGGCTGCCTCTGAAATGAAACCTTATTCTCTTTATACTGCAATACGTTTACCCAGGGCCCATAGGGTTCTGGTCAAAAGTAGTGCACTATGTAGGGAATACAGTGTCATTTGGGATGCGGTCCATTCTTGTGCTAATACATGGATGAAAGAGGCATTGGACCAATTTAAATACAAGTATGGCCTTTGATGTGGCGCTGGTCAACATTTAGCCAAAGTTTCGCAACAAAGGACTACTGTTAACCCCCCAGCAGCATGTGATGCTTTCAATGTCATAAGTCAATTGCTGTAATTGAAGTAGCTGAGATGTGTGATTGTTTTGAAGGCCTCATACATCAGGGTGGGTGGGTTTGTGCAGATTACGTCAGATCTTTTTTTGATTTCCTGTGGTACAATGTGGTGTGCTGACAAAGTGTAATGCACGCCATTCAGCCGCCCAACCACCTTGTGAACGGAGCCTGGGTCAGGTGACACTGTGACTGACTGGTCACTGTACACAGCCCAGACCATAACAGTTCTAGAGAAAGAGATGCTGCTCCCGTTTTTGTAGTGCTTTACTTGAACTGTTTGCCACTGTTTGCCACTTTTTTGACCATAGCTGATCTGATCGAATTGCCCTCACCTCATTAACAGGGTTACCTAGGGTTACCTCTTCCAAATTGTCCTGTAGTACAGCTGGTATCTATGGTGAATGCTCCTTAGCCTCCTTGGCTGTGTCATGGTTCCTGAGGACTTAGGCTTTTAGAAACAAAACAGTCCTTCAATGCGATCACTCCTTGTCGCATGTGTCATTACATTGCTAGCCAAGGTATGCCTCCCAAATGACACCCTATCCCCTATAGTGTGCCTTACTTTTTAACCAGGGCTCATAGGACTCTGGTTAAAAGTAGTGCACTATATAGCGAATAGGGTGCCAATCGGGACACACACCATGATTCATAACCCTCTTACCACCACCAAGGACGGACCAGATCGTAACCCGGCCGTAAAATAAACAACACAATTGTTTTTGTTTTTTTAGCTCCTTTTTCAAAACATCATAAACGGGATGGAATTCTATTGAGGGTCATTTATTAGTGCCCAGGGGCGTCTCTCCATTAAACACAATACGGTTTTCAATCCTGCTTTTTACGACTCAGCAATCAAGCTTCTGATTAATTATTGAAACTATGGGGAGGAAAAGTCAGGCGTAAGCATGTAGGGCAGGCAGGCGTCTGGTGTGTTTACTGAAACCGTGGCCAATGTCAGAGCTGTTGCCTGGCTGGCTGTTGATGGCGGCGAGAGTCTGCCCCAACCTCCCCTCTCACCATTCCTCAGCTCTGCAGGGCGACAATAGTCCCCCCGAACCCCCTCTCACTTGTTCATCTTTCCATCAATGGTTGCCATGCCCTCCAGTGGACATTGAACCAGCCACTATGTATTGTTCGGTTTTGGGACTCCACATCGATGGTGACATCTCACTCTCTCTCTCTCGAAAGTCACACGTGGAAGTGATTAGTTTAATCCAGAGGACCAGCTGACTTGACCCATTTTATATTTGGAACACACACACAATTTGTAACACTTGCTCCCTCTACCACGTTGTTGATTTGAAACTAACCCTGCCCTAAGCCATCACCAGAGGGAGAGGCTTGACCCGTCCAGGCCACTCATATCAGGTTGCTCTTCATGCGATACAGTACCCAGATATAAATATGCTAAACACATGGCATTACTTCTGACAGCAGCTACTGCCACACCCGCCTTGATTTCAACCCCGCCGGGTTGGCACCCTATTGCATATATAATGCACTACTTTTGACTAGAGCCATATAGGCTTTGGTCAAAAGTAGTTGAGAAAATAGAGAGCCATTTGGGACGCATCACCACAATCGAAGGCTAAAGGCGCCCTCCCCTCTCTTTATTACCTAGCTTCATCTAAGTCCCAGACCTCTCCTCTCTTCTTCTCTCTCTTATTTACTCTACCTTTTATGCGGGAGGATTTGTAAAAGATACACTTGGTCCTCAAATATTCCTATAATAACATGGAATGATCTAATTGAAAATGGATGCCAGTCCATTTTCTTTGAAGAGACGGTAGGACTGACCGAGCAAATGCCCTGTGACGGCCTTGAGATGTCTTTGAGAAGACTCTGGGTGCGCCCCAAAAGGCACCCTATTCCCTATATACTGTAGTCCTATGGGCCCTGATCAAAAGTAGTGCACTACATAGGGATGCATCCTCTATCACCGTTGCATTCCACTTAGAACATTTTAGTCATTTATCAGACAGTCTTACCCAGAGCGACTTACAGTAAGTAGCGAGTGCATTTTTTAGTACTTGTCCCCTGTGGGAATCAAACCCATAACCTTGGCGTTGCAAGCGCCATGCTCTACCAACTGAGCCACACAGGACCACATAACTGAAGTAGAATACAACAATGCACTCTCCTTGTCTTGGAATGATCCCTGCAGACAGTGTTTTAAACGTTCACACCACTCTGTGTCTAGACTAACTAACACAGTTTTTCTTGATAAAAAAAATCTTTCTGATGAATCTCATCAGGTTCTCATCAATGTCTTGTCTGGACTCTTTTTAATAACAATCTGTCTTCCCAAGTGTGTGCCCAGCAATTACACAGCTTTTAGAGTTTAAAAATACTGTTCCTGTTAGTGCAATGACGGAACAAATTAGATACAATAAAATTGTATCCGGTGTATCAGCATCATGTGGGGACTGAATACTGTGAGGACGTGCACCTGTACTTTATCCGCTATTCTCAACTGAGAAGCAATGATGGAAATTAGAATTGGCATTTCAATTTACCTCCTGAATCAATTGACTGAACTGAAATGGAATTTAGCCCAACACCAAGTATGTAGCCCCAATGTCACACTAGTCCAGAGCGTATGAGTGTTTTCATTGATCCCAGTACCAACCTGCTGTCTATCTCCCTGTCTGCCCTCTGCTACAGGACCCACTGGGGCCACACACCCCTCCCTCTCCCATCATGGGGCAGAAGCCATTGCAGTTGATCGAGATCAAAGCCAGGGGGCGCTTCGGCTGTGTGTGGAAGGCTCAGCTCCTCAACGACTACGTGGCTGTCAAGGTCTTCCCCATTCAGGTATGAGTTGGATGTTGAGGTACACTGTTGATATAAAAATGACTTTTATATAGATAATTGATTGATTGAGGTTTAGCTCTGTTCTAGAAAGTTGGCTTGAGCCTCGTGTTTTATGGGACTGAAGTGTCCCATGAACTACTTTTAGTTATTGTGTTGATTTACGTCATATTTATGCATCACACAAGGTGAAATAGCTAATATATGCCATTCAGCAGACGCTTTTATCCAAAGCAACTTAGTCATGTGCGCCAACATTTTCCGTATGGGTGGTCGCGGGGATCAAACCCACAATCCTGCCATAGTAAGCGCCGTCCTCTACCAACTGAGCTACAGAGAACCTAACGTTGTGTGTTGGTGTGTCGCCTGCAGGACAAGCTGTCATGGCAGAACGAGTATGAGATCTACAGCCTGACTGGGATGAAACACGAGAACCTGCTCCACTTTATCGGCGTGGAGAAGAGAGGCAACAACATGGACATAGACCTCTGGCTCATCACAGCCTATCACGACAACGTATGTAAACAACTTGATTGTCAATTGAAATGTACATTTGTTTATTTCAGGGATCATGAACTGGAATCAACTGCGGGACGATTCTTTCTTGAGAGGATGGTCAGTGGGCCAGAATGTAATTACAAATCATTTGCAGACTGCAAATTGACCGCAAGAAGCCCAAACAGATACACTACCGTTCAAAAGTTTGGGGTCACTTAGAAATGTCCTTGTTTTTGAAAGAAAAGCACATTTTTGTTCATTAAAATAACATCAAATTGATCAGAAATACAGTGTAAATGACTATTGTAGCTGGAAACTGATTTTTTATGGAATATCTACATTGTTGTACAGAGGCCCGTTATCAGCAACCATCACTCCTGTGTTCCAATGGCACGTTGTGTTAGCTAATCCAAGTTTATCATTTTAAAAGGCTAATTGATCATTAGAAAACCTTTTTGCAATTATGTTAGCACAGCTGAAAACTGTTGTCCTGATTAAATCACATTAATTTATATAGCCCTTCTTACATCAGCTGATATCTCAAAGTGCTATACAGAAACCCAGCCTAAACCCCCAAACAGCTAGCAATGCAGGTGTAAAAGCACAGTGGCTAGGAAAAACTTTCTAGAAAGGCCAAAACCTAGGAAGAAATAAGGCCAGCATCCCAGAGTCGCCTCTTCACTGTTGACGTTGAGACTGGTGTTTTGCGGATACTATTTAATGAAGCTGCCAGTTGAGGACTTGTGAGGCGTCTGTTTCTCAAACTAGACACTAATGTACTTGTCCCCTTGCTCAGTTGTGCACCGGGGCCTCCCACTCCTCTTTCTATTCTGGTTAGAGACAGTTTGCACTGTTCTCTGAAGGGAGTAGGAAACAGCGTTGTACAAGATCTTCAGTTTCTTGGCAATTTCTCGCATGGAATAGCCTTCATTTTTTAGAACAAGAATAAACTGACGAGCTTCAGAAGAAAGTTATTTGTTTCTGGCCATTTTGAGCCTGTAATCGAACCCACAAATGCTGATGCTCCAGATAGTCAGCTAGTCTAAAGAAGGCCAGTTTTATAGCTTATTTAATCAGAACAACAGTTTTCAGCTGTGCTAACATAATTGCAAAAGGGTTTTCTAATGATCAATTAGCCTTTTAAAATGATAAACTTGGATTAGCTAAAACAATGTGCCATTGGAGCACAGGAGTGATGATTGCTGATAATGGGCCTCTGTACGCCTATGTAGATATTCCATAAATAAATCAGAAGTTTCCCGCTACAATAGTCATTTACAACATTAACAATGTCTACACTGTATTTCTGATCAATTTGATGTTATTTTAATGGACAATTTTATTTCATTTTTTTTCAAAAACAAGGACATTTCTAAGTGACCTCAAGCTTTAGAACGGCAGTGTATATTTGACAAAAAAAGAATAATTTCAAACCTTGCTTACATTTTGTATACGATCACATATATCTCTCTATTATGCATGGGAATACTTTGGAAGAGATTTCCTAAATTAAAATCACTGACACCACCCAAAAATAGTCTCAGACAATTTGGGGGGAGCAAATAAAATTGGCCTGCGGGTCGCAAATAAAATTGGCCTGTGTGTCGCCAGTTGGGGAACCCTGGTCTATTTGTTCTTAACCCCCAACCGACTACACACCACAGGAGGCTGGTGGGAGGAGCTATAGGAGGACAGACTATTGTAACAACTGGAATGGAATAAATGGTTCCACATCAAACATATGGAAACCACTTGTTTGACTCCTTTCCATTAATTCCATTCCAGCCATTACAATAAACCTGTCCCCCTATAGCTCCTCCCACCAGCCTCCTCTGCCACACATATACCAAGAGAATGGAAGCAGCACAGGGTCAGCCCCTGAAGCGGGTTTCCAATGACTGGCAACTACAGGTTGTCTGCCCTCCAGTGGTTGGACAGTGTTACTACAACTACTTTACCCCCCCCTCCTCCCATGTCACAGCTGTAGCAGGATCAGAGATGTCAAATTAACCAATGTCCTAATTTTTCCTGCGCACAATCCTACAGGGTGAATAGAGAAACGACAAACACTAATTGTGTTTCCCCCATAGGGCTCTCTGACTGATTACCTGAAGGCCAACGTGGTGTCGTGGAACGAGCTGTGCCACATCTCCCAGACCTTGGCCCGTGGCCTAGCCTATCTCCACGAGGACATCCCTGGGCTGAAGGACGGACACAAGCCCGCCGTCGCACACAGGTGGGTAGGGGGTGGTATCGGCCGGCCCGGTCCTACCTTGAATTTTTTTTGAAACGTTATTGTTCCCGGGAGGTGGGGGGGGCACTCTCTCTCTATCGCTCTCTTTCTGGCTCCAACAGGGACATGAAGAGCAAGAACGTGCTTCTGAAGAACAACCTGACAGCCTGCATAGCGGACTTCGGCCTGGCCCTGAAGTTTGAAGCTGGGAAGTCAGCAGGAGACACCCACGGCCAGGTAAAATAATGACGCTGGTTATTCTGATGCTGTATTAACCTGCAGAAAGAGCAGAATCTGTGAATACGTTATTAACAAATGTAGTGATACTGTAGTTCACTTTAAAATCAAATACATTTGCAGACTTCAAAAGCGGTGTAATATCCCACGATTGAAGCCCGTAAGAGGCGTGTAAATATAGGACAACCGTTGATTTCGGAGTGAACTATGACCTTAGGGCAGTGTGTTGTTGACATGACACAGAGTGTAACCTTGTAGCCTTGTGTTATGCTTCTCCAGGTGGGCACGAGGCGCTACATGGCCCCTGAGGTGCTGGAGGGGGCCATCAACTTCCAGAGAGACTCCTTCCTGAGGATAGACATGTATGCCATGGGACTGGTGCTGTGGGAGCTGACCGCTCGCTGCACCGCTGCAGACGGTGAGAGAAAAACGTGTGTGTGTGTCCTCGTGTGTTTGCAACGGGTAAGCTGACCTTGTGTGTCTCAGTAAGGATCAGTGACTCGGGGACACGGCCGACTGCTGACATCATGTGGAGCTGACGGAAGTGACCAGAATACTTACAGTGCCGAATGTGATCCCAAAGGACTCACCGTGTGTCTGTGGTTTCTTTGCTTGTGTGTGTGTGTGTGTGTGTGTGTGTGTGTGTGTGTGTGTGTGTGTGTGTGTGTGTGTGTGTGTGTGTGTGTGTGTGTGTGTGTGTGTGTGTGTGTGTGTGTGTGTGTGTGTGTGTGTGTGTGTGTGTGTGTGTGTGTGTGTGTGTGTGTGTGTGTGTGTGTGTGTGTGTGTGTGTGTGTGTTCTCTGTATTCTCATGCAGTGTGTGTGTTTTGTTGCAGGTCCTGTGGATGAGTACACACTGCCCTTCGAGGAGGAGGTCGGCCAGCACCCGTCTCTAGAGGACATGCAGGAGGTGGTGGTCCACAAGAAGCTACGGCCCTGCCTCAGAGAGTGCTGGCAGAAACACATAGTGAGTGAAGACCAGTGGTGGAAAAAGTACTCAATTGTCATACTTGAGTAAAAGTAAAGATACCTTCGTAGAAAATGACTCGAGTAAAAGTGAAAGTCGCCCAGTAAAAACTGAGTAAAAGTCTAAAAGTATTTGGTTTTAAATATACTCAAAAGTAAATGGAATTTCTAAAATATTGTTAAGTATAACAAGTTTTTTAAAAATCACATTTTAAGCAAACCATTTTGGGTGTCAGAGAAAATGTATGGATTATAAAGTACACTATTTTATTTAAGAATGTATTAAAGTAAAAGTTGGCAAAAATATATATAGTAAAGTACAGATACCACAAAAAACTACCTAAGTAGTACTTACGTATTTCAGGGGTACTCCGGGCAGAGCAAAATTCAGTTGGCGGTACAGTGACCAAAAAAGGTTAGAAAACAATTGGTTAGAACATAGAGCTAGCAACATCAGGGTTAAGGGTTCAGTTCCTGCATATGATAAAAGCTTCTGCTTAAATGACCATATATATATACTCTTATGCTTGTCCCAGGGCCTGGTGATGCTGTGTGAGACCATCGAGGAGTGCTGGGATCACGAGGCCGAGGCGCGGCTCTCGGCGGGCTGCGTGGAGGAACGCATCATCCAGATGCAACGCCAGACCAACATCATCGCCCCCGAGGAGATTGTCACCGTCGTCACCATGGTGACCAACGTGGACTTCCCTCCCAAAGAGTCCAGCCTATGAATGGACGGACATTGACTGGACGTGTCAGGTGGTGGACATGGAGCTATTTTGATTGGATGTTTTCAGGTATACATTGATCAACCAGAGTGGCCCGTTCAGGATCATGAACTCTGGATGATCCCGGGTTAAACTCTGACCCCTGACCCCCTCAGATGGGCGTGCTGGCGTGGTGTGTTTTAGTGCTGTGCGCTACACTACTGTCATTCAGGAAATACCTGGCTGTGCCCACCAACACTGGTTTGGTTTCTACCCACTTCATAGTATCATGATGTGTTGGACTCAGTTGGACGCCCATAGCGAGCCTCAAACTGTAAAAAAGAATCCTTCAAAAGAACAACACTAGGTCGTAACGAACCCTGTGAGTTGGGCAAAAGGGATATTTTATATATGAAGAAAACACTAGGACCTCCTAACAGACTTCTGTTCTATTTTCTAAGAAAAAGAAGAGGAAGAGGATGGACTCTACAAGACGAACTCTCACAGCTCAGTAAAGAAAAAAGGGCAACTTGTTTTAAAATTCCTTTGCTGTTTTCTTTCTGTGTTTGTATGATAATGACAATTGTAATGCCAATAAGAAACAGCTTCTGAATGTCACGTGTACTGCTGCTGTACATAATATCAAAACAATGGTAATCAAGGTTTATTTTAGGGGGGGATCCATTTCCAAGCATTACTACTTCGAAAGCAAAACCATAGACCTCCCTCAAGTCAACAAGGTATACCTCAGTTCCATCTTCATTACAACACTACAACCATAGAAATAGAACTACTATTGTTTCTAGTTCTGTTTATTGTATTTCTATGATTACAACAATCTCTCTGTAAACTATTCAGATGACATCATTACTTTGGTATTATTGAACTGTATACTGTACAGCTGTGGCAGGTGAAAATATAATAATTATCACCACAGTTTTTAAAACTAGTCCGCCTAGAGATGTATGACCATGCATTTACGCGAGCCTTCTTGTTTTTCTTCTTTGCGAGAATTTTTTTTTGGAGCATTATTTTGTCCTTCCTTGCTGTTTTTAATTTGTTTTTATTGGAAACATTTTAATCCTACATTTTAAGAGTATTTCAATAACCCCCTAAGTCATTGAAATGTATTTTTAAAAAGCACTTCCTTATTTTGGCTTGCTGTGTCAACCGAGTATTTAATGATGTGAGCATGCCTTTTGGTTATCCTTTGGTCTTCTTTTAAAAAAAAAAGCTCAGGAAGCTACTCTTCTGTCTCTCTTGACTCCCTAGTTATTACCCATCTTTATCTCCCAGTCCCTAGCTATTTCTCGAGTCCCTTGCTACTACCCCTCTGTCTCTCCCTATCCGTAGCTACTACCCTTATGTCTCTCCCGAGTCCCTAGCTACTACCCTCTCACTTCTGTCTCACCTGAGTCCATAGCTACTACCCTTCTCGCTCTCGCAGTTCCTAGCTACTACCCTTCTGTCTCTCCAGTTCCTAGCTACTACCCTTCTGTCTCTCCAGTTCCTAGCTACTACCCTCCTGTCTCTCCAGTTCCTAGCTACTACCCTTCTGTCTCTCCAGTTCCTAGCTACTACCCTTCTGTCTCTCCAGTTCCTAACTACTACCCTTCTGTCTCTCCAGTTCCTAGCTACTACCCTTCTGTCTCTTCAGTTCCTAGCTACTACCCTTCTGTCTCTCCAGTTCCTAGCTACTACCCTTCTGTCTCTCCAGTTCCTAGCTACTACCCTTCTGTCTCTCCAGTTCCTAGCTACTACCCTTCTGTCTCTCCAGTTCCTAGCTACTACCCTTCTGTCTCTCCAGTTCCTAGCTACTACCCTTCTGTCTCTCCAGTTCCTAGCTACTACCCTTCTGTCTCTCCAGTTCCTAGCTACTACCCTTCTGTCTCTCCAGTTCCTAGCTACTACCCTTCTGTCTCTCCAGTTCCTAGCTACTACCCTTCTGTCTCTCCAGTTCCTAACTACTACCCTTCTGTCTCTCCAGTTCCTAGCTACTACCCTTCTGTCTCTTCAGTTCCTAGCTACTACCCTTCTGTCTCTTCAGTTCCTAACTACTACCCTTCTGTCTCTCCAGTTCCTAGCTACTACCCTTCTGTCTCTCCAGTTCCTAGCTACTACCCTTCTGTCTCTCCAGTTCCTAGCTACTACCCTTCTGTCTCTCCAGTTCCTAGCTACTACCCTTCTGTCTCTCCAGTTCCTAGCTACTACCCTTCTGTCTCTCCAGTTCCTAGCTACTACCCTTCTGTCTCTCCAGTTCCTAGCTACTACCCTTCTGTCTCTCCAGTTCCTAGCTACTACCCTTCTGTCTCTCCAGTTCCTAACTACTACCCTTCTGTCTCTCCAGTTCCTAGCTACTACCCTTCTGTCTCTCCAGTTCCTAACTACTACCCTTCTGTCTCTCCAGTTCCTAGCTACTACCCTTCTGTCTCTCCAGTTCCTAGCTACTACCCTTCTGTCTCTCCAGTTCCTAACTACTACCCTTCTGTCTCTCCAGTTCCTAACTACTACCCTTCTGTCTCTGCAGTCCCTAACTACTACCCTTCTGTCTCTCCAGTTCCTAACTACTACCCTTCTGTCTCTCCAGTCCCTAACTACTACCCTTCTGTCTCTCCAGTCCCTAACTACTACCCTTCTGTCTCTCCAGTCCCTAACTACTACCCTTCTGTCTCTCCAGTTCCTAGCTACTACCCTTCTGTCTCTCCAGTTCCTAGCTACTACCCTTCTGTCTCTGCAGTCCCTAACTACTACCCTTCTGTCTCTCCAGTCCCTAACTACTACCCTTCTGTCTCTCCAGTCCCTAACTACTACCCTTCTGTCTCTCCAGTTCCTAACTACTACCCTTCTGTCTCTCCAGTCCCTAACTACTACCCTTCTGTCTCTCCAGTCCCTAACTACTACCCTTCTGTCTCTCCAGTCCCTAACTACTACCCTTCTGCTTTGAGACGCGGGTGACCTTTCACACTGACTATCTCTTCCTGGTGTCATCTCAACCATAGCGTTAAAACATCTCTACTTCTAGCCTCTCTATCATCTCATCTCGGTTGAGCCTTTAATCAGTGTGACAACATTACTACTGTAGACCCACCCTGGGCCAAACAAGGATGTCTCTCGTCGTCCTTTCGGAATTTGATTTGTGAATGTGTTCTATATTCCATTTATAGCTTGTTGTATGAGCTCAGACTTGTCTTCTGGGTGACATTGACACGGATGATGATGCGTTCATCTTTGCATTCTGTCTCTTCACACCTAGTCAGTGTTTTAACTGGAACTACAACAATGTTCAGGGATTCAATACTATGCTTTTCAGTAATTACTACAGTATATGCAACTCGTGCAGAATGGTGCAAGTGCGTACATACTTGCATTGCTGCAGGAGCGACTTTCACACCACTGTAGCATTTTTGTAAACAGTTAATCTTGTCTATTGATCTTTTAATTATTTGCAGACCTGAGCTTTTGCGTATTAGACAGAGAGCAGGTGGGCAGGTGCCAAATCAAACAATTATTACTTTACCTCTATCTGAAAGACAGTGGAACGGACTTTAGGGAAGGCCCAACTGCATTACTCGATTGTGTCTGTACTCTCGGGGGGTAAAGGCTGCAGTTGGCCGGTGGTCTCGCAGCGGATGTAGGCTCTATCACAATTTGTCTTTCCTTCATTCCTTGATTCCTCACATCCTATCTCCTTGCCTAATATGGTTGAGGAGGAGGAGGAGAGGGGATGCAAGGATTCAAGGACATTTTAATTGAGAAAGCCATAGAATGGTGGCCGTTACTGTGAATCCCCCCTCCCTCCCTACACACTGGAACCCTGTAGCGCTCAGCAATACAACTAGCAAGCAAAGGGCATTGGAGGAAGAGTGGAAGGGGCAGCAGTTTCCAAGCAGTTAGCGGTGAACCAACAATCAGATATACAATCACTACAGTACTACTGCATTATTTTGATTGTCATATGTGCTTTTGAGAAAAAATAAATATGTAGCCATGATGTGTTCCTCTGATGATTTCTGGTATTTTGAGGGTATCATTTTGTGTAACTGATTTTATTTTTAAACCACAGCTACTTGTACAGAGCTGATTTCACTGTACAGACGTTTTAAACCCCAAACCACACTACAATCTTCTTAGTTGATCAGACCTTGGCCTTCTTGGGAGATTTGATTTCTTTCAGATAAACTTCAGAAAGCCCAATGACATTTGACTTCAGGTTGACTGGAATATTAAAATGCACATTATGTAAATATACATGTCATTTTTAGATTGTAGATGATGGATATAGCATGAGGTTGTTTCTATTGTTTTTAGAATATATCACAAAGAAGCAAAAAAATCCCTGATAAATTAATTATTCCATAATAAGATTTTACCTGTTTATTTTGTATATCTATGTTTTTAAATTGTATCAATTTATGACCCAAATGGCCCGAAACGGTCACTCTTCCTTCCCCAGATGAAACTAATTTCTTTCTAAGGTGGTCTGATAAAAATCCCCTCAAATGAAACTCTGAATCAATAGTTTTACCATTTTCACACTACTGAGGTGAGCCAAACTAAGCCGAACCGAGTCGGTCTGGGGTGGCCTGGTTAAGCATCCACCATAGTTGCTGAAAATGACAATGTGATCGGAAAATATCAGAGCCAGCAAATTATGGTTTGGGTTGGCTCAGTAGTGTGAAAACGGTCATTGTTTTACCTCAGACATCCTAGCTCAGACCCCAGATGTTACACTACAGCATTGAGATACCATTGCTACAATATTCCAGCAGTGTTGCACGAATGTTATCCCTTGTATGTGACCAGCAGACAGTGTTTTCTGTAACACACTTCCTCTCAAAACAACACTAAAGCTAAACCTAGGTTAGCTTTGGTTCTGTATTTGCTGATAGTCAAACAGTGTGACTTGGCACAAATGACTGTTCTATTGGCTAGTGGACTTGCCAATAATTTTTATGCTTTGCAAGTTATTTAACAAACTTTTTCAGATGCCTGGTTGGAAGTGGATGTTAAATATTGTACAGAGAAATTGTATGCTATTGTCCCTAAAATAAAGTATAGTGACTGCTCATTGCTGATGTTGTCCATCTGAAATCTGTGAATTGTTTTTACCTAATAATGTTGGTGCTGAAAACAGACCACTAGATGGCAGCTTTTAGCATTGAATGGGTCTTAGGTTTCATCTTCATGCATCACTATAACAAGTATGGGTCATACACTGATGAAAAAAATGCTTGACTTTATTCAATAAGTAGAGCCAAATCATTCCATTTACACTCAGGAATATACACGTGGAAGAAACATTTTGATCAGGTCATTCATTGTCAGTCCGTGAGGGGATGGTTCAGGGTCCCATGTCTTTCAGTGGTTGTCCAAAACCAACCCTCAGACTGGACCCAATATTAAAGAATATTACCTTTGACAAGCATATCGACTCTCTTCAAACTGAAAGAAAGCCTTTCTTCAATATTGATGCAGATACCTTAAGAATTATCTATTTACGTTGTAAAAAAACCTATGATGGATAGTATGCAGGAAATTGTCTTCTACTGAGATGATGATGTCATGCGGACTCACCTTGATGACAACTTGTTTGTCAAAATGATGTATAGAATGGGATTTCCTCCACAAAAGAAAATGTGGTGTAAATGTATGTACAGTAATTCCCAGCAATAATATACCCGCTTTTGCGTAGCCTTCTGTTCATACATCCTTACCATTGTGAACCATTTTAAAGTTTATAGGTTCTTCATCGTAGATGTCATTCAAGTGTTTTATCACAATTATCAGGCAAAGTTCATGAATGGACAGACCTGAGGGGGAAATAAGGTCAAATCATTGATGGGTAATAAGATAGATTGTGAGGCAGGGTTACTATAAAATAAATCCTAACTATTTTTTTACTCATTCACTATGATAACTGAAGTTCTGAGCTCAACACAAAATCAAATCAAATGTTATTGGTCACATACACATGGTTAGCAGATGTTAATGCGAGTGTAGCGAAATGCTTGTGCTTCTAGTTCCGACCATGCAGTAATATCTAACAAGTAATCTAACAATTTCACAACAACCACACAAGTGTAAAGGAATGAATAAGAATATGTACATAAAAATATATATGGATGAGCAATGGCCGAACGGAATAGGCAAGATGCAGTTGATGGTATAGAGTACAGTATATACATATGAGATGAGTAATGTAGGGTATGTAAACATGATATAAAGTGTCATAGTTTAAAGTGACTAGTGATACATTTATTACATCCAATTTTTTATTATTAAAGTGGCTAGAGATTGAGTCAGTATGTTGGCAGCAGCCACTCAATGTTAGTGATGGCTGTTTAACAGTCTGATGGCCTTGAGATGAAAGCTGTTTTTCAGTCTCTCGGTCACAGCTTTGCTGCACCTGTACTGACCTCGCCTTCTGGATAATAGCGGGGTGAACAGGCAGTGGCTCGGGTGGTTGTTGTCCTTGATGATCTTTTTGGCCTTCCTGTGACATCGGGTGGTGTAGGTGTCCTGGAGAGCAGGTAGTTTGCCCCCGGTGACGTGTTGTGCAGACCTCACTACCCTCTGGAGAGCCTTACGGTTGTGGGCGGAGCAGTTGCCGTACCAGGCAGTGATACAGCCCGACAGGATGCTCTCGATTGTGCATCTGTAAAAGTTTGTGACTGTTTTTGGTGACAAGCCGAATTTCTTCAGCCTCCTGAAGTTGAAGAGGCGCTGCTGCGCCTTCACCACACTGTCTGTGTGGGTGGACCATTTCAGTTTGTCCGTGATGTGTACGCCGAGGAACTTAAAACTTTCCACCTTCTCCACTACTGTCCCGTCGATGTGGATAGACCTCCTCCCTGTAGGCCGTCTCGTCTTTGTGGTAATCAAGCCTACCACTGTAGTGTCGTCTGCAACCTTGATGATTGAGTTGGAGGCATGCATGGCCACGCAGTCATGGGTGAACAGGGAGTACAGGAGAGGTCTGAGAACGCACCCTTGTGGGGCCCCAGTGTTGAGGATCAGCGGGGTAGAGATGTTGTTTCCTACCCTCACCACATGGGGGCGGCCCGTCAGGAAGTCCAGGACCCAGTTGCACAGGGCGGGTTTGACGAGTTTGGAGGGTACTATGCTGTTAAATACTGAGCTGTAGTCGATAAACAACATTCTTACATAGGTATTCCTCTTGTCCAGGTGGGTTAGGGCAGTGTGCAGTGTGATTGCGATTGCGTCGTCTGTGGACCTATTGGGGCGGTAAGCAAATTGGAGTGGGTCTAGGGTGTCAGGTAGGGTGGAGGTGATATGATCCTTGACTAGTCTCGCAAAGCACTTCATGATGACAGAGGTGAGTGCTACGGGGCGATAGTCATTTAGCTCAGTTACCTTAGCTTTCTTGGGAACTGGAACAATGGTGGCCCTCTTGAAGCATGTGGGAACAGCAGACTGGGATAAGGATTGATTGAATATGTCCTTAAACACAACAGCCAGCTGGTCTGCGCATGCTCTGAGGACGCAGCTAGGGATGCCGTCTGGGCCGGCAACCTTGCGAGGGTTAACACGTTTAAATGCAGTCTTGCTCACTGTCTCATAACTACAGCGCCAGTAAGCAGTGGTGGAAAAAGTATAGTGATAGTAGTACCAGGCTTAAATTACCATGGAGTATGATTGCTTTGGAGTTCACCATAGACAGCAGACTTGGGCAGAATATCATTGTACTTTGTAGTTTATTTCAAATGCCAACTTAGAGAATCAACTAATGGCAACTATTTCCTTTGAAATTCAAATACAGGTCTCAGAAAAACAAATAATATTTGTAAGTATTTTGAATACCTCTCAGAACGATTAATCATATTTGAAGGTATTTGAATATATGCAAGTTATTTGAAAATATATATGATAATGGTTTGGAGGGCTTTCAGTTATCAATCAAATGTATTTATAAAGCCCTTTTTACATCAGCCGATGTCACCAAGTGCTATACTGAAACTCAGCATAAAACCCCAAACAGCAAGCAATGCAGATGTAGAAGCACGGTAGCTAGGAAAAACTCCCTAGAAAAGCTAGGAAGAAACCTAGAGAGGAACCAGGCTTTGAGGGGTGGCCAGTTCTCTTCTGGCTGTGCCGGGTGGAGATTATAACAGTACGTGGCCAAGATGTTCAAAAGTGGTTGTAGAGTGTGCAACAGGTCAGCAGTAAATGTCAGTTGGCTTTTCATAGCCGATCATTCAGTTAGAGACAGCAGGTGTGGGACAAAGTAGCACGTCCGGTGAACAGGTCAGGGTTCCGTAGCTGCAGGCAGAACAGTTGAAACTGGAGCAGCAGCACGACCAGGTGGACTGGGGACAGCAAGGAGTCATCAGGCCAGGTAGTCATGAGGCATGGTCCTAGGGCTCAGGTCCTCCAAGAGAAGAGAAAGAGAAAGAGAGAGAGAGAAATAAAATAGAGAATTAGAGGGAGCACACTTAAATTCACACAGGACACCGAATAAGACAGGAGAAATACTCCAGATATAACAGACAGACCCTAGCCCCCTGACACATAAACTATTGCAGCATAATTACTGGAGGCTGAGACAGGAAGGGTCAGGAGAGTAATGAATCTTAATATATAGCTTAAAATTAAATACTTCACGATTAAAGAAAATTGAAGAAGAAAAAAAATGTACAACCTGTTAGGGCGCATGAACCGCTAGCGAACACCTACGACAACATCCGGTGAAATTGCAGAACGCGAAATTCAAAATACAAAAAAATCGTAATATTAAACATTCATGAAAGTGTCATACATCATTTAAAAGCTTAACTTCTTGTTAAGCCAACCGCCTTGTCAGATTTCAAAAAAGCTTTACGGCGAAAGCATACCATGCGATTATCTGAGGACAGCGCCCCACATCAAAATACTTTTTCAACCAGCACAGGCGTCACAAAATCACAAATAGCGATTAAATAAATCACTTACCTTTGAAGATCTTCCTCTGTTTGCAATCCCAAGGGTCCCAGCTACACAATGAATGGTAGTTTTTGTTCGATAAAGTCATTTTTTTATATCCAAAAAAGTCAGTTTAGTTGGCGCCAATGATCTCAGTAATCCACTCGTTCAACATGCATACAAACGAATCCAAAAAGTTACCGGTAAAGTTCGTCCAAACAAGTCAAACGATGTTTCTAATTAATCCTCAGGTACTCTAATATCTAAATAAATGATAATATTTAAGACGGAGAATAGTATGTTCAATAGGGAAGATAAATAACAAAGAGCACACACCTCATTCACGCGCCAACAAGACTACTTTTCTAATGAGAGACACCTTGGAAAAACTACAACTACTTGCTAATATTCAAAAACAAGCCTGAAACCCTTTCTAAAGACTGTTGAAATCTAGTGGAAGCCATAGGAACTGCAATCTGGGAGGAATTATTTTGTATATCCCATAGGCTAGCATTGAAATGGCCTGTGACCTCCAAAAAAAAAAGGATTCTGGATAGATTTTCCTCTGATTTTCGCCTGCCATATCAGTTCTGTTATACTCACAGACATTACTTGAACAGTTGTAGAAACTTCAGAGTGTTTTCTATCCAATGCTACCAATTATATCAGCCTCCAGTATTTATGCTGCAGTAGTTTATGTGTCGGGGGGCTAGGGTCAGTCTGTTACATCTGGAGTATTTCTCTTGTCTTATCCTGTGTCCTGTGTGTATTTAAATATGCTCTCTCTAATTCTCTCTTTCTCTCTTTCTGTCTTTCTCTCGGAGGACCTGAGCCCTAGGACCATGCCTCAGGACTACCTGGTATGATGACTCCTTGCTGTCCCCAGTCCACCTGGCCGTGCTGCTGCTCCAGTTTCAACTGTTCTGCCTGCGGCTATGGAACCCTGACCTGTTCACCGGACGTGCTTGTTGCACCCTCGACAACTACTATGATTATTATTATTTGACCATGCTGGTCATTTATGAACATTTTAACATTTTAACATTTTGACCATGTTCTGTTATAATATCCACCCTGCACAGCCAGAAGAGGACTGGCCACCCCTCATAGCCTGGTTCCTCTCTAGGTTTCTTCCTAGGTTTTTGGCCTTTCTAGGGAGTTTTTCCTAGGGAGTTTTTCCTAGCCACCGTGCTTCTTTCACATGCTTTGCTTGCTGTTTGGGGTTTTAGGCTGGGTTTCTGTACAGCACTTTGAGAATATCAGCTGATGTACGAAGGGCTATATAAAAAGAAATTTGAAATTTGATTATATGCATATCCTAGCTTCTGGGCCTGAGTAACAGGCAGTTTACTTTGGGCACGTCAGTCATCCGAAATTCCGAACAATAACCAGTATGCTAAAGAAGTTAAACATAAACATTTATCAATCGAAGTAATGGAAAGTAATACAAATGTAAACCAAACAGATTTTATTTTATTATTGAACATTTATTTTTCAGAATTTCTTTACATCATGGTCATATCCTATGGTTCTTTAGCAGTAATTTTAGATGGTGGTTAATTAATCATTAAAGATGGTGATTGCATTTGATAAACATCCATCACAAATGTTTTGTCACTCATTAAGCAACGGTCAGGCCTGAATGTTCTACCAGCGATGCTGAAGATCCATTCCACTGGGTTTGAGGATGCAGGGACATGGAGGTACATTGCAGTCAACTTTGATAGGTTCGGGAAACGGGAGGCGTTGTCATTCCAGAACACAATGTCATTCCAGACATTTCAAGCAGGAAAGGAGCAGAGAGGTAGTTTGATACCTCTGTGGGGACAACAGCAGGAGGGGGGTTGAGGTGGTTCTTGTGCAATGGCAGGCTGGGGAGGTTGTGGAGCAAGGTTGGTTACTGCTGGTAGCCTACCTGCTCTGGGCACCAGAAGGCCTTGAAGCGAGGATCAAGAAGAGCTGACAGCTTCTAGAAACACTTTTCCTCAAAAGGAGAGAGATGCTTCTCCACAGACACTTTAGAGAGAATGGGTTTTATTGTTCTTCACCAAAACATTGTACAAGTTGTAGCAACAAGCTGAATTGCAGGTATTCAACTTTTTCATTCAACTTTTTCACCCCAGAGGTTTTATCTGGACATGGTTCGTCAGGACTTCAAACAGCCGAAGCTAAGTAACATTAACATGATGCCTTCTAATTGCAGTCGCTGTACTCATAATATACAGAAGAACGATCGCCTTACGGCGAGGATAGCTGTGCTGCAAGCCTAGCTTCAGACGCAATCGTTAGGCAAGGGCAATTTCAGTGTAGGAAAGGATGAAACAGCGTCTGTGCCACCAGTAAGTACAGATAGTAACGTTAGTATAAACCCCCTCGCACGGTCCCCGCAGCCGGACAACTTTCTCATGGCTTCTGGAGGGAAACGCTGTAGGAATGCTCAACCGGTGTCGCTTATTCAGCCGACAGAAACTTTCAACCGGTTCTCCACATTAAGCGAGTCGGAGTCGGAGGCCGAAACTTCTCTGGTCTCTGCTCCTCCCGTTATGGGGTCTGAGACGCCGAAGCCTCTCACCATTAGCTCTGACAAATTGAAAACCCTAGTCATTGGCGACTCCATTACCCGCAGTATTAGACTAAAAACTAATCATCCAGCGATCATACACTGTTTACCAGGGGGCAGGGCTACCGACGTTAAGGCTAATCTAAAGACGGTGCTGGCTAAAGCTAAAACTGGCGAGTGTAGAGAGTATAGAGATATTGTTATCCACGTCGGCACCAACGATGTTAGGATGAAACAGTCAGAGGTCACCAAGCGCAACATAGCTTCAGCGTGTAAATCAGCTATAAAGATGTGTCGGCATCGATTAATTGTCTCTGGCCCCTCCCAGTTAGGGGGAGTGATGAGCTCTACAGCAGAGTCTCACAACTCAATTGCTGGTTGAAAACTGTTTTCTGCCCTTCCCAAAAGATAGAATTTGTAGATAATTGGCCCTCTTTCTGGGACTCACCCACAAACAAGACCAAGCCTGGCCTGTTGAGGAGTGACGGACTCCATCCTAGCTGGAGGGGTGCTCTCATCTTATCTACGAACATAGACAGGGCTCTAACTCCTCTAGCTCCACAATGAAATAGGGTGCAGGCCAGGAAGCAGGCTGTTAGCCAGCCTGCCAGCTTAGTGGAGTCTGCCACTAGCACAGTCAGTGTAGTCAGCTCAGCTATCCCCATTGAGACCGTGTCTGTGCCTCGATCTAGGTTGGGCAAAATTAAAGATGGCGGTGTTCGCTTTAGCAATCTCACTAGTATAAAGACCTCCTCCATTCCTGCCATTATTGAAAGAGATTGTGATACCTCACATCTCAAAATAGGACTACTTTTCCAAAGGCAGTTATAGTCAATGAACTAATCACTGATCATAATCTTGATGTGATTGGCCTGACTGAAACATGGCTTAAGCCTGATGAACTAGTGACCATATCCCCCGCGCATCCCGCAAAGGCGGAGGTGTTGCTAACATTTATGATAGCAAATTTAAATTTACCCCCCAAAAAAACAACAACAACGTTTTCGTCTTTTGAGCTTCTAGTCATGAAATCTATGCAGCCTACTCAATCACTTTTTATAGCTACTGTTTACAGGCCTCCTGGGCCATATGCAGCGTTCCTCACTGAGTTCCCTGAATTCCTATCGGACCTTGTAGTCATCGCAGATAATATTCTAATTTTTGGTGATTTTAACATTCACATGGAAAAGTCCACAGACCCACTCCAAAAGGCTTTCGGAGCCATCATCGACTCAGTGGGTTTTGTCCAACATGTCTCTGGACCTACTCACTGCCACAGTCATACTCTGGACCTAGTTTTGTCCCATGGAATAAATGTTGTGGATCTTAATGTTTTTCCTCATAATCCTGGACTATCGGACCACCATTTTATTACATTCGCAATCGCAACAAATAATCTGCTCAGACCCCAACCAAGAAGCATTAAAAGTCGTGCTATAAATTCTCAGACAACCCAAAGATTCCTTGATGCCCTTCCAGACTCCCTCTGCCTACCCAAGGACGTCAGAGGACAAAAATCAGTTAACCACCTAACCGAGGAACTCAATTTAACCTTGCGCAATACCCTAGATGCAGTTGCACCCCTAAAAACGAAAAACATTTGTCATAAGAAACTAGCTCCCTGGTATACAGAAAATACACGAGCTCTGAAGCAAGCTTCCAGAAAATTGGAACGGAAATGGCGCCACACCAAACTGGAAGTCTTCCGACTAGCTTGGAAAGACAGTACCGTGCAGTATCGAAGAGCCCTCACTGCTGCTCGATCATCCTATTTTTCCAACTTAATTGAGGAAAATAAGAACAATCCGAAATTTATTTTTGATACTGTCGCAAAGTTAACTAAAAAGCAGCATTCCCCAGGAGAGGATGGCTCTCACTTCAGCAGTGATGAATTCATGAACTTCTTTGAGGAAAAGATCATGATCATTAGAAAGCAAATTACAGACTCCTCTTTAAATCTGCGTATTCCTCCAAAGCTCCGTTGTCCTGAGTCTGCACAATCCTGCCAGGACCTAGGATCAAGGGAGACACTAAAGTGTTTTAGTACTATATCTCTTGACACAATGATGAAAATAATCATGGCCTCTAAACCTTCAAGCTGCATACTGGACCCTATTCCAACTAAACTACTGAAAGAGCTGCTTTCTGTGCTTGGCCCTCCTATGTTGAACATAATAAACGTCTCTCTATCCACCGGATGTGTACCAAACTCACTAAAAGTGGCAGTAATAATGCCTCTCTTGAAAAAGCCAAATCTTGACCCAGAAATTATAAAAAACTATCGGCCTATATCGAATCTTCCATTCCTCTCAAAAATTTTAGAAAAAGCTGTTGCGCAGCAACTCACTGCCTTCCTGAAGACAAACAATGTACACGAAACGCTTCAGTCTGGTTTTAGACCCCATCATAGCACTGAGACTGCACTTGTGAAGGTGGTAAATTACCTTTTAATGACGTCAGACCGAGGTTCTGCGTCTGTCCTCGTGCTCCTAGATCTTAGTGCTGCTTTTGATACCATCGATCACCACATTCTTTTGGAGAGATTGGAAACCCAAATTGGTCTACATGGACAAGTTCTGGCCTGGTTTAGGTCTTATCAGTTTGTCTCTGTGAATGGTTTGTCCTCTGACAAATCAACTGTAAATTTCGGTGTTCCTCAAGGTTCCGTTTTAGGACCCCTATTGTTTTCACTATATACACTGCTCAAAAAAATAAAGGGAACACTTAAACAACACAATGTAACTCCAAGTCAATCACACTTCTGTGAAATCAAACTGTCCACTTAGGAAGGAACACTGATTGACAATAAATTTCACATGCTGTTGTGCAAATGGAATAGACAACAGGTGGAAATTATAGGCAATTAGCAAGACACCCCCAATAAAGGAGTGGTTCTGCAGGTGGGGACCACAGACCACTTCTCAGTTCCTATGCTTCCTGGCAGATGTTTTGGTCACTTTTGAATGCTGGCGGTGCTTTCACTCTAGTGGTAGCATGAGACGGAGTCTACAACCCACACAAGTGGCTCAGGTAGTGCAGCTCATCCAGGATGGCACATCAATGCGAGTTGTGGCAAGAAGGTTTGCTGTGTCTGTCAGCGTAGTGTCCAGAGCATGGAGGCGCTACCAGGAGACAGGCCAGTACATCAGGAGACGTGGAGGAGGCCGTAGGAGGGCAACAACCCAGCAGCAGGACCGCTACCTCTGCCTTTGTGCAAGGAGGACCAGGAGAAGCACTGCCAGAGCCCTGCAAAGTGACCTCCAGCAGGCCACAAATGTGCATGTGTCTGCTCAAACGGTCTGAAACAGACTCCATGAGGGTGGTATGAGGGCCTGATGTCCACAGGTAGGGGTTATGCTTACAGCCCAACACCGTGCAGGACGTTTGGCATTTGCCAGAGAACACCAAGAGTGGCAAATTCGTCACTGGCGCCCTGTGCTCTTCACAGATGAAAGCAGGTTCACACTGAGCACGTGACAGACGTGACAAGAGTCTGGAGATGCCGTGGAGAACGTTCTGCTGCCTGCAACATCCTTCAGCATGACCGGTTTGGCGGTGGGTCAGTCATGGTGTGGGGTGGCATTTCTTTGGGGGGCCGCACAGCCCTCCATGTGCTCGCCAGAGGTAGCCTGACTGCCATTAGGTACCGAGATGAGATCCTCAGACCCCTTGTGAGACCATATGCTGGTGCGGTTGGCCCTGGGTTCCTCCTAATGCAAGACAATGCTAGACCTCATGTGGCTGGAGTGTGTCAGCAGTTCCTGTAAGAGGAAGGCATTGATGCTATGGACTGGCCCGCCCGTTGCCCAGACATGAATCTAATTGAGCACATCTGGGACATCATGTCTCGCTCCATCCACCAATGCCACGTTGCACCACAGACTGTCCAGGAGTTGGCGGATGCTTTAGTCCAGGTCTGGGAGGAGATCCCTCAGGAGACCATCTGCCACCTCGTCAGGAGCATGCCCAGGCGTTGTAGGGAGGTCATACAGGCACGTGGAGGCCACACACACTACTGAGCCTCATTTTGACTTGTTTTAAGGACATTACATCAAAGTTGGATCTGCCTGTAGTGTGGTTTTCCACTTTAATTTTGAGTGGGACTCCAAATCCAGACCTCCATGGGTTGATAAATTGGATTTCCATTGATTATTTTTGTGTGATTTTGTTGTCAGCACATTCAACTATGTAAAGAAAAAAGTATATATTATTATTTTATTCATTCAGATCTAGGATGTGTTGTTTAAGTGTTCCCTTTATTTTTTTGAGCAGTATATTTTACCTCTTGGGGATGTCATTCGAAAACATAATGTTAAATTTCACTGCTATGCGGATGACACAGCTGTACATTTCAATGAAACATGCTGAAGCCCCAAAATTGCCCTCGCTAGAAGCCTGTGTCTCAGACATAAGGAAGTGGATGGCTGCAAACGTTCTACTCTTAAACTCGGACAAAACAGAGATGCTTGTTCTAGGTCCCAAGAAACAAAGAGATCTTCTGTTGAATCTGACAATTAATCTGGATGGTTGTACAGTCGTCTCAAATAAAACTGTGAAGGACCTCGGCGTTACTCTGGACCCTGATCTCTCTTTTGAAGAACATATCAAGACTGTTTCAAGGACAGCTTTTTTCCATTTACGTAACATTGCAAAAATCTGAAACTTTCTGTCCAAAAATGACGCAGAAAAATGTATCCATGCCTTTGTTACTTCTAGGTTGGACTACTGCAATGCTCTACTTTCCGGCTACCCGGATAAAGCACTAAATAAACTTCAGTTAGTGCTAAATACGGCTGCTAGAATCCTGACTAGAACCCAAAAATTTGATCATATTACTCCAGTGCTAGCCTCCCTACACTGGCTTCCTGTTAAGGCAAGGGCTGATTTCAAGGTTTTACTGCTAACCTACAAAGCATTACACGGGCTTGCTCCTACCTATCTTTCCGATTTGGTCCTGCCGTACATACCTACACGTACGCTACGGTCACAAGACGCGGGCCTCCTAATTGTTCCTAGAATTTCTAAGCAAACAGCTGGAGGCAGGGCTTTCTCCTATAGAGCTCCATTTTTATGGAATAGTCTGCCTACCCATGTGAGAGACGCAGACTCAGTCTCAACCTTTAAGTCTTTACTGAAGACATATCTCTTCAGTAGGTCCTATGATTAAGTGTAGTCTGGCCCAGGGGTGTGAAGGTGAACGGAAAGACTGGAGCAACGAACCGCCCTTGCTGTCTCTGCCTGGCCGGTTTCCCCTCTTCCCACTGGGATTCTCTGCCTCTACCCCTATTACGGGGGCTGAGTCACTGGCTTACTGGTGTTCTTCCATGCCGTCCCTGGGAGGGATGCGTCACTTGAGTGGGTTGAGTCACTGACGTGGTCTTCCTGTCTGGGTTGGCGCCCCCCCTTGGGCTGTGCCGTGGCGGAGATCTTTGTGGGCTATACTCGGCCTCGGATGGTATGTTGGTGGTTGGAGATATCCCTCCAGTGGTGTGGAGGCTGTGCTTTGGCAAAGTGGGTGGGGTTATATCCTACCTGTTTGGCCCTGTTCCGGGGTTTCATCGGATGGGGCCACAGTGTCTCCTGACCCCTCCTGTCTCAGCCCCAGTATTTATGCTGCAGTAGTTTATGTGTCGGGGGGCTAGGGTCAGTCTGTCACATCTGGAGTATTTCTCTTGTCTTTTCCAGTGTCCCGTGTGAATTTAAATATGCTCTCTCTAATTCTCTCTTTTTCTTTCTTTCTTTCTCTCTCTCGGAGGACCTGAGCCCTAGGACCATGCCTCAGGACTACCTGGCTTGATGACTCCTTGCTGTCCCCAGTTCACCTGGCCGTGCTGCTGCTCCAGTTCCAACTGTTCTGCCTGCAGCTATGGAACCCTGACCTATTCACCGGACATGCTACCTGTCCCAGACCTGCTGTTTTCAACTCTCTAGAGACAGCAGGAGCGGTAGAGATACTCTCAAAGATCGGCTATGAAAAAGCCAACTGACACTTATTCTTGTGTTACTGACTTGTTGCACCCTCGACAACTACTATGATTATTATTATTTGACAATGCTGGTCATTTATGAACATTTGAACATCTAGGCCATGTGCTGTTATAATCTCCACCCGGCACAGCCAGAATAGGACTGGCCACCCCTCATAGCCTGGTTCCTCTCTAGGTTTCTTCCTAGGTTTTGACCTTTCTAGGGAGTTTTTCCTAGCCACCGTGCTTCTACACCTGCATTGCTTGCTGTTTGGGGTTTTAGGCTGGGTTTCTGTACAGCACTTTGTGATATCAGCTGATGTAAGAAGGGCTATATAAATACATTTGATTTGATTTGAGTAAGCAAGTCAGAAATGTCAGAGTTTCCGGCATGATGTGAAAGGGCTCGTTCAGAGAAATGGCGCGTTCCACAGCTAAGGCAAGACGATGCAACAACCAATGGTTGTGTGACACGTTATTGACTGTGTCATAGACTGACTAATTGCTGTAACATCAAATCAAATCAAATTTATTTTTATATAGCCCTTCGTACATCAGCTGATATTCTCAAAGTGCTGTACAGAAACCCAGCCTAAAACCCCAAACAGCAAGCAAAGCATGTGAAAGAAGCACGGTGGCTAGGAAAAACTCCCTAGGAAAAACTCCCTAGAAAGGCCAAAAACCTAGGAAGAAACCTAGAGAGGAACCAGGCTATGAGGGGTGGCCAGTCCTCTTCTGGCTGTGCAGGGTGGATATTATAACAGAACATGGTCAAAATGTTAAAATGTTAAAATGTTCATAAATGACCAGCATGGTCAAATAATAATAATCATAGTAGTTGTCGAGGGTGCAACAAGCACGTCCGGTGAACAGGTCAGGGTTCCATAGCCGCAGGCAGAACAGTTGAAACTGGAGCAGCAGCACGGCCAGGTGGACTGGGGACAGCAAGGAGTCATCATACCAGGTAGTCCTGAGGCATGGTCCTAGGGCTCAGGTCCTCCGAGAGAAAGACAGAAAGAGAGAAAGAGAGAATTAGAGAGAGCATATTTAAATACACACAGGACACCGGATAAGACAAGAGAAATACTCCAGATGTAACAGACTGACCCTAGCCCCCCGACACATAAACTACTGCAGCATAAATACTGGAGGCTGAGACAGGAGGGATCAGAAGACACTGTGGCCCCATCCGATGATACCCCCGGACAGGGCCAAACAGGCAGGATATAACCCCACCCACTTTGCCAAAGCACAGCCCCCACACCACTAGAGGGATGTCTCCAACCACCAACTTACCGTCCTAAGACAAGGCCGAGTATAGCCCACAACGATCTCCGCCATGGCACAACCCAAGGGGGGGGGCGCCAACCCAGACAGGAAGACCACGTCAGTGACTCAACCCACTCAAGTGACGCACCCCCCCCATGGACGGCATGGAAGAACACCAGTAGGCCAGTGACTCAGCCTCTGTAAAAGGGTTAGAGGCAGAGAATCCCAGTGGAAAGAGGGGAACCGGCAAGGCAGAGACAGCAAGGGCGGTTCGTTGCTCCAGCCTTTCCGTTCACCTTCACACTCCTGGGCCAGACTATACTTAATCATAGGACCTACTGAAGAGATAAGTCTTCAGTAAAGACTTAAAGGTTGAGACTGAGTCTGCGTCTCTCACATTGGTAGGCAGACCATTCCATAAAAATGGAGCTCTATAGGAGAAAGCCCTACCTCCAGCCGTTTGCTTAGAAATTCTAGGGACAATTAGGAGGCCTGCGTCTTGTGACCGTAGCGTACGTGTAGGTATGTACGGCAGGACCAAATCGGAAAGATAGGTAGGAGCAAGCCCATGTAATGCTTTGTAGGTTAGCAGTAAAACCTTGAAATCAGCCCTTGCCTTAACAGGAAGCCAGTGTAGGGAGGCTAACACTGGAGTAATATGATCAAATTTTTTGGTTCTAGTCAGGATTCTAGCAGCCGTATTTAGCACTAACTGAAGTTTATTTAGTGCTTTATCCGGGTAGCCGGAAAGTAGAGCATTGCAGTAGTCCAGCCTAGAAGTAACAAAAGCATGGATTAATTTTTCTGCGTCATTTTTGGACAGAAAATTTCTGATTTTTGCAATGTTACGTAGATGGAAAAAAGCTGTCCTTGAAACAGTCTTGATATGTTCTTCAAAAGAGAGATCAGGGTCCAGAGTAACGCCGAGGTCCTTCACAGTTTTATTTGAGACGACTGTACAACCATCCAGATTAATTGTCAGATTCAACAGAAGATCTCTTTGTTTCTTGGGACCTAGAACAAGCATCTCTGTTTTGTCCGAGTTTAAAAGTAGAAAGTTTGCAGCCATCCACTTCTTTATGTCTGAAACACAGGCTTCTAGCGAGGGCAATTTTGGGGCTTCACCATGTTTCATTGAAATGTACAGCTGTGTGTCGTCTGCATAGCAGTGAAATTTAACATTATGTTTTCGAATGACATCCCCAAGAGGTAAAATATATAGTGAAAACAATAGTGGTCCTAAAACGGAACCTTGAGGAACACCGAAATTTACAATTGATTTGTCAGAGGACAAACCATTCACAGAGACAAACTGATATCTTTCCGACAGATAAGATCTACATGTGATGTGGTGAGATGATACTTAAAATACCTATCCATTATACAGTAGTTTCCCACTTGTAATTCTGACTTGGAGGGTCAATCAAGTGAAACTTCCTAGTTGGAATGTCGGGTTCACCTTGGGGCCCTGATAGGGGCTGTACCAAATGTTTGATGTATTATAATAATTGATTATGCTTATGTTGTATTAATAGAAGGGGAGGGGTTATAAGACCCCTCCCTCCTTACCTGTATAGGGTCCTAGACTACAGATTAATAATATATATATTCATTATAAAGGTTTAATATCGTTCCACAGTTTTTTCTAGTCTCTGCCTCTTATAAAGAAACGGTGTGAGAAATGTGTGACTGTGAGACAGAACTCTGCAGGGGAGTGTAAGAGATAAGAGACTAGTTAGACATTCCACTATAAGTCAACTTGGGGAGTGGACATTTACTGCTGAGCTTTTAGATAACACTGAAACTCTTGTTTATATAGCTGTGAAAGGCATGGGTTTGGTCTCATGAGTAAAAGGTAATGACATAGACAGTAGACAACTCGGACCCTTTTCTATTTTGCAGAACATACTCAGAAACGTGTGCTATGTTCCTGTTGTCAACTTCTGTCTGCAATTGCATTAATAAAGGTTTTTCAATTATTTAATTAAAGATATTGTCAGAATGCTAATTTCACCAATGAGCCAATGATTGACAAGAAACAAGGAACAAACCCCAACAGGAACTAGGAACTCAGTTAAATTTGTAACCAAATAATTGTTCAGTATTAACATTAACATACATTGTGTGAGCAATTGGCAGTGAAAAAAATAACAATGACAAATAACATTATAAATAGACAGGAAGTTGCAAATAGCTTATTAGCAGCATAAATTATGCTGTGTTCGTGTCACTAGTCGGAACTAGGAAACTCGGAAATGTCCACCTTGATACGATTGTGATATGTTGTTGTCTTAAGCTAGCTATCTTAAGATGAATGCACTAATTGTAAGTTGCTCTGGATAAGAGTCTCTGCTAAATTACTAAAATGTTAAATGTTAAAATGAATATGTTCAAAGATTCATCCAACCAGGACTCATCTATCAACACTGAGGAATATACACTGAGTATACAAAACATTGCTCTTTCCATGACATAGACTGACCAGGGGAATTCAGGTGAAAGCTATGATCCCTTATTGATTCCACTTATTAAATCCACTTCAATCAGTGTAGATGAATCTGAGGAGAACAGTTAAAGAAGGATTTTTAAGCCTTGAAACAATTGAGAAATGGATTGTGTATGTGTGCCATTCAGAGGGTGATTGGGCAAGAGAAAAGATTTAAACACCCTAGGGTTGATGTCCGTGTCCCCGCTGAAATCAAATTAACATGATAAAAAAGTCCCCATAAAAATCAGTCAGTTTATTAAGCTAGTAAGATATTTTTTTAATTGGATGTGTCATTCGCCTATGTCGCACTTCCACATCTGTGATGAAAGGTAACAACACATATCCTTGTGGGGCCCCAGTGTTGAGTATCAGCGAAGTGGAGGTGTTTTTTACTACCTCACCACCTGGGGGCGGCTCATCAGGAAGTCCAGGACCCAGATGCACAGGGCGGGGTTCAGACCCAGGGCCTCAAGCTTGATGATGAGCTTGGAGGGTACTATGGTGTTGAATGCCTAGCTATACTCAATGAACAGCATTCTTACATAAGTATTCCTCTTGTCCAGATGGGATAGGGCAGTGTGCAGTGAGATGGCAATTGTATCCTTGCGAGGGTTAACATGTTTAAATGTCTTACTCACATCGGCGGAGAGCCCACAGTCCTTGGTAGCGGGCCGCGTCAGTGGCACTGTGTTATCCTCAAAGCGGGCGAAGAAGTTGTTTAGCTTGTCCGGAAGCCAGACGTCAGTGTCCGCGACGTGGCTGGTTTTCCCTTTGTAGTCTGTGATTGTCTGTAGACCCTGCCACATACGTCACGTGTCTGAGCCGTTGAATTGCGACTCTACTTCGTCTCTATATTGACATTTTGCCTTACGGATGGAATAACTACACTGTTTTTATTTGGCCCTAGAATTTAATGTTAATTGATCTACCATAAGCCACCTCCAACATCGTTTCAGAGAATTAATCAGTACGTCCAAGCGGCCTCACAACTGCAGACCATGTGTATGGCATGGTGTGGGTGAGCGGTTTGCTGATGTCAACATTGTGAACAGAGTGCCCCATTGTGGCGGTGGGGTTATGGTATGGGCAGGCATAAGCTATGGACAACAAACACAATTAAATTTTATCGATCGCAATTGAATCCACAAAAATACTGTGACCAGATCCTGAGGTCCATTGTGAGGCCCTTTTGTTTAAAGATATCTGTGACCAACAAATGTATTCCCAGTCATGTTAATTTCAACGAAGTGATTTTCTCTTATGAACTGTAACTCAGTAAAATCGTACAAATTGTTGAATGTTGCATATATATTTTTGTTCAGTATATATCATTCATTTGGAAAGTATTCCACACTTTGACTTTTTCCAAAATGTTGTTATGTTACAGCCTTATTCTAAAATGTATTAAAATGTTTAAGAGACTTGTCCCGAAGCCACTCCTGCGTTGTCTTGGCTGTGTGCTTAGCGTTGTTGTTCTGTTGGAAGGTGAACTTTCGCCCCAGTCTGACGTCTTGTGCGCTCTGGAGCAGGTTTTCATCAAAGATCTCTCTGTACTTCACTCCGTTCGCTCTCTTTGCAAGTGTATGGACCAATTACTTCGCTCTGTACTGTACTTCGCTCTGTTTGCGTGTGTATGGACCACTTAAAGTATTTAGTGATATGGACATCGAGGAACTTGAAGCTCTCGACCCCCTCCACTGCAGCTCTGTCGATGAAGATGGGGGCATGCTCGTCCAACCCCGTTTCCTGTAGTCCACGATAAGCTTCTTGGTCTTATTGACATTGAGGGAGAGAATGTTGTCCTGGCACCACACTGCCAGGTTACTCACCTCCTACCTGAATGCTCTCTCATCGTCGCCGGTGATCAGTCCTATCACCGTCGTGTCATCAGCGAACTTGATGATAGTGTTGGAGTCGTGCGTGGCCTTGCAGTCGTGGGTGAACAGGGTGTACAGGAGGTGTAATGGCGATTCCCTATGAAAATCCACTGGCACAGTAGAGTGCTGTCCATAACATAACAGCTTTCCGAAACGTTACTCTTTTTTGGGTAAAGTTCCCATTTATTGAGCATATAAAATATAAATAGCTCCAATACACATATTCCTATACAAAAGGTGCAGAGAGATGCATTCTATATGCTGTATCTGTGATACAGTAAGAACTCCTCTCACCTGTGTTAACCCTTCCTGATCACCCGTGCTACCTATATATACACACACACACACACACACACACACACACACACACACACACACACACACACACACACACACACACACACACACACACACACACACACACACGTGACTAGTGACCCCAACATATATTGCCCTCTAGTGTACAAAAATATGTATATTAGAAGCCTTTTATGGATGCTATTGTGACACCTGGTGGACATCTATAGTTAACCTGTAAAATAGAGAATGAATGGTTATGGGTAAAAGATGGCGTACAGAAACCAGTGGTGGAAAAATGTACAAGACATAATTTACAAACAAAGCATATTTTTGTTTAGTGAGTCCGCCAGATCAGAGGCAATAGGGATGACCAGGGATGGTATCTTGATAAGTGCATGAATTTAACAATTTTCCTGTCCTGCTAGCCATTCAAAATGTAATGAGTACTTTTGGGTGTCAGAGAAAATGTAGGAGTAAAAAGTACATTATCTTTATGAATGTAGTGAAGTAAAAGTAAAAGTAATCAAAAATATAAATAGTAAAGTAAAGTACAGATACACCAAAAAAACGACTTAAAATATTTTGACTTAAGTACTTTACACCATTGTCAGTAAATCATGAGGGGAAGTGATTGCACCTGATGGAAGACATGTAGTAGAGCTTCAGTTTTCTACCATTTCTTTTGAAATTGTATTTGGCTTTTGCTACCATTTCTTTTGGATTTAATTTGGCTTTTGGTACCTTTTCTTTGGGATTTAATTTGCATGTTACTACTTACTTTTTTGCCATTCATAACACTTGGAACCTGTTTATGCTTTATTTGACCATTTACCAACCTGGAATCTGTATGACAAACAATGGACAATTAATAAATACATTTGAACTGCAACAACTTCTTTTATCTATGAAAATGCGAAAGGAACCAAACCTGTATTTAGGGGTTTATAGATGTGGCCTTTTAGTAGGCTATATGGAAGCCTAGCCATTACAAAGTTTAAAATATATATATATATGATACGGGGACGCTATCGAATGGATTTATGTACAATGTATGAAGAAGATTCGTCTGGAAATGTTTGCGCAGCATCAATGGAACACTTGATTGCAATTCTCACATTGGATTGGGGCGAAGGGTGTCTGTGTGCGAATGTTTGATGTGACTTGGAACACAATGGCATGCTGTGCTTAGATCGCTGTGAAGAGTTTCAAACGCACTGCATAGGCTATTGGAATTGTGGCATTACTGTGAAAATTGGCTTCATCTGTAATATTGAACGCATTGCATAGGTATTGGAACTGTGTACCTTTGGAATTGCAGTGAAGAGTGGCTTCGTGAGCAATATTTGTTTGCATATTAGAACTTTGATTGTGGGGTGGCTTATGGATCATTGTGGTTTGGAAGCCTTAGGAAGAAGATTCATGTCAGGTCATATGAAACGTGAATTTTGCAAGATTGCTCTCTGGTGATTCACATCGAACAAGATTCGTTTCTATTGGATTCATGTGAACTGTCAAAATAACTGTATTCCGTGATTTTTGCTATGGAACTGTAAATTGTGTTGATTGGAAAAACGAAGACAAGTGACAATTTGTGGAGATACATGATCTTGGGCGCCTTTTGAAGTAGCGCGCCTCTGGAACGCCGTTTGGGTACACGTCTATTATAGAATGTTGTGTGTTCTGAATTTGGACGTGCAAGCCAAGCGCCACCACTACTCTCAGTAGTACTGTCAAAGCTGTACAAAAAAAGTCTGCAAACAAGCAAACACCGGCCACGAACGATGTGTTTACAATACCGCATTGGTAATAACGGCGTGATTTGTTCGACCGCAATTTCTGGGGTAGCTAGCTTTAGCTAGGTGCCTAGCTAACACCAATATAACCATTTACCTTTACATTTACGTCATTTAGCAGACGCTCTTATCCAGAGCGACTTACCAATTGATGCATTCACCTTATGATATCCAGTGGAACAACCACTTTACAACCAGCCTGAAAACGATGACCAGTAGAAACTGCAGTCATTTTCATTATTCTTAGCAATGATTTAGGAATCCTTGTTGTTCGCCAATTGAGCTAGCCAGGTACTTAACCCTGTTGCCCAAAGCTAAAGTTATAAGCGGCCACTTCGCTTCATCTGGCTAGTGAGGCTCGACCTGACCGGGTTATGAGTTGTGAAGCTAGCCACAATAAGGATTAGGCACGGTTTGCCTTCAAAATAAAAGTACCTATTTCAAATCAAATGTTATTAGTCACATGCGCCGAATACAACCGTGAAACCCTTACTAGCCCCTAACCAACAATGCAGTTTAAAAAAATACAGATAAGAATAAGAGATTAAAAATAACAAGTAATTAATGAGCAGCAGTGAAATAACAATAGCGAGACTATATACGGGGTACCAATACAGAGTCAATGTGTGGGGGCACCGGTTATTTGAGGTAATATGTACATGTAGGTATTTGAAAGTGATTACAATTGGTGGAATCATGCCATATTTAGACTAGATAATGTTAAACAAGGTTGGAATTTGAAGCAATAAAACGGGGTGTCAGTCTACTCGTGACACCCACAGAACACAACTGTGAAGCTTTTACGCAAATATTAGCGTTGTAGCTCTTATCACGGGACTGTGACTGTGTGAAATAACCTCCCCAGTCAGCCTATTGTGCGTATTGACATTCATATTGCACTGTACAGCTTTGCCTAAGGATTGGGAATCAATGAAATGGGGTATCAGTCTACTCAATACCCAATATATATTTTTCCCAACATCCTCCTCAGAGTTATCAGACTACAAAACATCCACACAGTATTGTTTTTCCTTGGTGTGTTCAATACACAAATGTTGACAATAAATGTGGCTCAATTCACAGTTGTTTCAGAGTCCCGCAATAAGAGCTACGACGCTAATGTTCTCTGGGTGTCACTGAGTAGACTGATACCCCATGTCATTGATCCACAATCCATAAGTAAGGTTTTTATACAACAACATTCCAACCTCGTTTAGCATGATCTATTCAATTATGGCATAATTTACTATTTGTATTCATTTCATCACTGTCAATGACATTTGAAGGCTTTCACGTTCAACACTGTTTATTTGACACTTAAAATATTCTACAATTATGTAAGTGTGCTCACGCATCAGGGGAGTGTCTTGATGGGATCTTGCCCCAGACATCTCTCTAGACTCATATGGTAGCAGGGTGAAAACAGATCCGGATTGGATGCAAATAGAAACTGTCCCATTATGAAGTATATCCTAGATCCATATATGAAATTATGGAGATCCGTATCTGGAGCATGTCTACTCCTTATATCTGATAAAATGTCAGGTATTCGGGTATATATCCTCTGATATTTAACCTTTTCGCTCAGTGGATGGTAATTCAAACCAGGATTTGGTTCTATGTGGTAGTTAGTTCAAACCAGGATTCCCATTGAACTGAACCCAGATCCCCTCAAACCAATCAGGTAAATTTCCTTTTATTTCCTAAACCAGGAACTCTGTGTAGAATAAGAGTGTAGATGTGAGATATTACCTTATAAGTGTATTTTTTTCAATCAATATCTGAGCAAGTGAATCATTCATTGTTCCCATTTTAATCAAACATTTGTAGACTACATTAGAATGACTCTTTGTGAAAAAAAAATATGAAGAAATCTTGTCAGAATGCTTTTGCTTAAAATGTTTTCTTTATGTGTAATTCTTGACTTTAATTATTTGCTTACTTACCCTCTGGTGTTTTTATCCCTGAAGGTTAAATACTTCCACAGCATTATGAGTAAATATAGAAAGTATAAAGATCTACTGAGAGATATTCCTGTCTTTCCAGGTAATGTATTTTATTTATATTTATAATCTATTTCTGTTATGTGATATTTTATTCCTGTCAGTTTCATAGAGATGTAATAAAATAATCATAATTGGGGGGGAGGCGAGCCCACTTAATAAATGTTATTATGAATTGACAGATATGCCCAGGACAATTTTTGGTAATATTCAGCCCCTGGTACAGTCTTCTGATTCATTGGAAAGGATATACTGTAGCTTTCATGAGCAGTCGATGTTACATTCCAGTCTCATTTTTAACACAACATTTCAGTATAATTTATAACAGCCACTTCCAACTCATGTTCTATTTGATCAGCGTAGATGTTTGAATGTTTTAAAAATAGATCAACCATGAGTGCCCGTTAATGTGAATTTGTCATGTGTGTCCTTGTAATTCAGACATTTTTACTAATGGAATAACGCGCAATCTGGCGCACCCCAAGAAAAGCTTGATGGGCCTCTACACTAAGTGGAACATGGAGAAGTACAACAATGTGATGATCAAGAACGTTGTCAAACTGTGTCGGATCCAGGCCCATCATGCTGTCCTGGAGGTAACAGCTTATGTGATACACTTATACTTATTTCAGACAGAAGATGTGGTTACCTGTATAAAATACAAAGCAATGTTTATATGACCTCCTTTCAAACAGCCCCTTATTTACCTTTTTTTTCTTCAGATATACCCCTTTTATACATCACATCAAATTTATTTATAAAGCCCTTTTTACATCAGCAGATGTTACAAAGTGCTTATACAGAAACCCAGCCTAAAATCCCAAACAGCAAGCAATGCCGATATAGAAGCACGGTGGCTAGGACAAAGTGGTTGTATAGGGTGCAATAAGTCAGTACATCAGGAGTAAATGTCAGTTGTCGAGACAGCAGGTGCGGTAGAGAGAGAAAGAGAGAGAGTCAGAGAGAGATAGCGAGTGTGTCTCTCTCTCTCTACCGTACCTGCAGTCTCGACCACTGAATGCACGGCTATGAAAAGCCAACTAACATTTACTACTGAGGTGCAGACCTGTTGCACCCTCTACAACCACTGTGGTTATTATTTGACCCTTAATGGCCATGTACTCTTATAATCTCCAACCGCCATAGCCAGAAGAGCACTGGCCACCCCTTAGAGCCTGGTTCCTCTCTAGTGTCATGACTGTTCTGATCAGGTCAGGTTACAGGAGACCACAACCCTACAGAGTATCTCTCACCCCCAACAGAGGAGGAGAGATCTAGGGGTCTGAAGATGTGGGGGTTTTATGACCCCTCACACCCATGATAAATCTTAGGCCACAGAACATTAAACATGCAATAAAGGGACTTTGGAACCAGGGGCGAAAATCTGATATCCACTTTGGAGGGGACAATTACATGAAATTTTCTCAAGAGCAATTCCTGAGGGGGACACCAAAAGTAGTGCTGTAACACATAGCCTACATTGTAATATGGTAAATGTATATTGAGGAACCAAAGAAATAAGGTGTTTGCCGTACTCCTAACTACCGGTACCCAAAACTACACAACTAATCACAACAGCAATACCATTGCCTTTAACAAATCTTAGTTCAGTCACCAGTTTAAGTTGAGAGTGGGGGTATCCATGGCATTTTCCAATTATGTTCCTATTTTACAAGTCCAAAAAATTGAGAACCTTTCATAATGTTGCCAAACAAAGACTCAACAAACTTACCTGAGACTCCCTGTCTCTGCCAGTCTGTCCCTGCATATCTGTCCCCAACTCTGCTGTCTGTGTGCCATCTGTTGCCTGCTCTGCCTAATGACATCATTGTGAAACATTTCCATTAGAATTTCATTTCTTTCTTATGAACATTTTATCAACTAGTCTTTGAGATATTAGGCTACTAGGGTTCTTACTATGCGTTTTGGTGTATTGAAAAATACTCTGATGTCCGTCTTTTATTTTTCTGCCATTTTTCTACCTGGCTGGCTGGCTACACACACACACACACACACAGTGTGCAGGTTATTTACAGTAGGAGATGGGCTTCTATCATCTTCAATCATTCTATATGGGCTTCGATCTAAAAGGTAGCTAGCAAATATGAAACGGATTAAAATGACAAGAGTTGACAGCTGTATGAGTTCACCATTTACACAACATATGCTGCAACCTTTTGTAATTTTAATAGTTTGTTTCATATTGGCTGGCTTCCAACAATAGCTGAATTTGCAAAGCTAGCGAGCACCAATTCCGTTTCAGTGGTGTTTGCTATAATCTTTGCTACCCGGGTTAAATAAAGGTGAAATTAAATAAATAAAAGTTCCCTTGCGACAATTTAGCTTTTGCAACGAGACCATTAAATATATTTAAGACAATGGTAGATGAGAGTGTAGTTCTGTTCAGTTTGGACTTCAGTTTATCGCTAACCTTATCACAGGGACTTTGAAGCACTAACTTACATCATCTGCATGCTGATTCCATCTTTGACGACGCCACATAAATGGAATAGGTACTAGCTAGCTTAATAGTTCATATTTGCGCGCTAGCTCTGCATATTCAGCTAGTGTGTGTGTGCGCGATTGACTGGATGAACCTCACGGCAGTTACGTCGCAAGCTAAGGAACTGGCAGTGGATCAAACCATTGTGAGGCAAAGGGCGGGGGGGTCGCAATCTTTTGAAACTTAAAAACGCGCTATTAAGTGTCTATAATCAGCACAATTGCTTTCATTGCGTATTATTAATATTATTTAAATTACATAGTTATGTTTCAGTGATATATTGGGGGGGACAAATCATATTTTTCCCAGGATGGGGGGGTCGTGTCCCCCCCGTCCCCCCCCGGGATTTCCGCCCCTGTTTGGAACAATGGTTTCCGTCAGCCACAATGGTGTTCATGATGATAGATGGAACATGAAAATGTATGTAATTTTTGTGTTGTTATTAAAGGTTAATAGATGATGTTATTACGAAAACATTGTAACTTTAAGAGTTTTCCCAGTATATGCCTGATGTTTATACATTGTACGTTGTGTGGAAAATGTCCAAATCAAAGAGAATGTTTTGGTAAAGATGAAATGTGAAGTTAGTTGTCTAAAATTGGATTTGAGTAAAATCTAGACATTGCCTCTTAACTTGGTACGCCCAGAGAATTGCCCTAAAGGCGGTTACGCCCACTTCTGACCCGAGGGTATAAGATATTTGAACATAACTATGGATTATTTTTAACCAAACCAACATTTGTTATTGAAGTAGAAGTCCTGGGAGTGCATTCTGACGAAGAACAGCAAAGGTAATCCAATTTTTCTTATAGTAAATCTGACTTTGGTGAGGGCTAAACTTGGTGGGTGTCTAAATAGCTAGCCCGTGATGGCTGGGCTATCTACTCAGAATATTGCAAAATGTGCTTTCACCGAAAAGCTATTTTAAAATCGGACATAGCGATTGCATAAAGGAGTTCTGTATCTATAATTCTTAAAATAATTGTTGTGTTTTTTGTGAACGTTTATCGTGAGTAATTTAGTAAATTCACCGGAAGTTTGCGGTGGGTATGCTAGTTCTGAACGTCACATGCTAATGTAAAAAGCTGGTTTTTGATATAAATATGAACTTGATTGAACAAAACATGCATGTATTGTATAACATAATGTCCTAGGATTGTCATCTGATGAAGATCATCAAAGGTTAGTGCTGCATTTAGCTGTGGTTTGGGTTTATGTGACATTATATGCTAGCTTGAAAAATGGGTGTCTGATTATTTCTGGCTGGGTACTCTGCTGACATAATCTAATGTTTTGCTTTCGTTGTAAAGCCTTTTTGAAATCGGACAGTGTGGTTAGATTAACGAGAGTCTTGTCTTTAAAATGGTGTAAAATAGTCATATGTTTGAGAAATTGAAGTAATAGCATTTCTAAGGTATTTGAATAACGCGCCATGGGATTCCACTAGAGAGGATATAGCAACTTTTTCAGGTTAATTAAAGCTAATTCCTTTAGCCTATGCGGGGTTGACTAACCATTCAAATTGATTAATAGATTAAATCTGTTTTACCAGCTTAATGGTGTTTAGGGAGACCTTTTTAACAGCATTGTGAAATTCTACCTTCACTGGTACCTGGTCGATTTTAGCTTGTGTTAACAGTGACCTCCGGTGGTGAAGAATCACCAGTAATTATTTTAAAATAATTCAGGTTATGCTGTACGATATCTAACCAGTCTCAACTGATTGGATATCATTGTCTCATTCAATTTATTACATACATTAAATTGCTTCACTACCTTTCCAGGTTGGTTATTGGAATAATACGCAAACTAATGTGTTCTAACCAATGAGACATCGTTAAACTTTTCAACGTTAACTTAGAAATAGCAACTCTTTCAGGTGAATTAAAGTTAAAATTCCCAAATAGCCTATACAGGTTAGATTTATCATTAAAATCGATCAATTAAACCTGTTTGGCAAGTTCAGTAATAACCAACTCACATTACTTACCCAGTGTTGATGATTCATTGACGTTTACAAACTGAGTTAAATCGTGTTTGCAGCTCCAACTCAAAAACCCAAACATTACGTAAATTGAAATAACTGATAATCATAACAATGAGCAATCCATCAGACGGATTTCCACCCATTTCCCCTCTAATCAGTGGACCTTCACCCAGGGAATGATTGATCGCTGACCTCAGCAACGATGCAAATCCTAACTATGCTGAGGGGCTGAAAATGTTAGATTTCGATGCCATAAGCGAGAAAAATGCAGACATTGCGACAGATGCTCTTCAAAATAGACCATCAGGCGGAGGCCTTGTGAAGGTTCTCTCCAGTTTAGCCCTCAACTATGCCCACCAGCAGAGATGGACAGTGCACCAGTACCTCAGTGCCCAGCAGAGGCACGAGCAGGAAGCTGGGGAGTTCAAGGCACAGGTGGAGAGAACCAGGAAGCTGGCATTGAAAGCCGAAAAAGATAAGCTACTGCTAGCCGAGGAACTGTGTGTGAGAACAGATAAATTGGAAGATCTGTCTAACACTTATAACAAAGAACGCGAACAAACGTACCCGATTTAAACTGGTTACTACTCTTTCCCAGAAACGTAAACATGCATATTATTAGTAGATTTGGGTAGAACATCCCCACAGCATGATGCTGCCACCACCATGCTTCACTGTGGGGATGGTATTTTCAGGGTGATGGGAAGTGTTGGGTTTGCGCCAGACATGGTGTTTTTTTTATGGCCATTAAGCTCAATTTTAGTCTCATCTGACCAGAGTACCTTCTTCCATGTGTTTGGGGAGTCTCCCACATGCCTTTTGGCGAACACCAAATGCGTTTGCTTATTTTTTTCTTTAAGCAATGGCTTTTTCTGGCTACTCTTCCATAAAGCCCAGCTCTGTGGAGTGTATGGCTTAAAGTGGTCCTATGGACAGAAACTTCAATCTCCTTCACGGTTATCTTTGGTCTCTTTGTTCACACTCTGATTAATGCCCTCCTTGCCTGGTCCATGAGTTTTGGTGGGCGGCCCTCTCTTGGCAGGTTTGTTGTGGTGCCATATTCTTCACATTTTTTTTATAATAGATTTAATGGTGCTCCGTGGGATGTTCAAAGTTTTGGATATCTTTTTATAACCCAACCCTGATCTGCCTGCTTGGTGGTGCCCCTTGCTTAGTGGTGTTGCAGACTCTGGGGCCTTTCAGAACAGGTGTATATATACTGAGATCATGTGACAGATCATATGACACTTAAATAAAGTCCACCTGTGTGCAATCTAACAAATTATGTGACTTCTGAAGGTAATTGGTTGCAACAGATTTTATTTAGGGGCTTCATAGCGAAGGGGGTGAATACATATGCACGCACGACTTTTCACTTTTTTTGTATTTTTGGAATTTTTGAAACAAGTAATTTTTTTCACTTCACCAATTTAGACTATTTTGTGTATGTCCATTACATGAAATCCAAATAAAAATGAATTTAAATTACAGGTTGTAATGCAGCAAAATAGTAAAAACGCCAAGGGGGATGAATCATTTTGCAAGGCACAGTAGGTATTCCTCTTGTCCAGATGGGATAGGGCAGTGTGCAGTGTGATTGCATCGTCTGTGGACCTGTTGGGGCGGTATTCAAACTGAAGTGGGTCTAGGGTGGCAGGTAAGGTGGAGGTGATATGATCCTTGACTAGTCTCAAAGCACTTCATGATGATAGAAGTGAGTGCTACTGGGCGATAGTCATTTAGTTCAGTTATCTTTGCCGTCTTGGGTACAGGAACAATGGTGGTCATCTTGAAGCATGTGGGGACAGCAGACTGGGATAGGGAGTGATTGAATATGTCCGTAAACACACCAGCCAGCTGGTCTGCGCCTGCTCTGAGGACTTGGCTAGGGATGCTGTCTGGGCCAGCAGCCTTGCGAGGGTTAACACGTTTAAATGTCTTACTCACTTCGGCCACGGAAGGTAGTAGCGGGCTGCGTCGGTGGCACTGTATTATCCTTAAAGCGGGCAAAGAAGGTGTTTAGTTTGTCTGGAAGCAAGACGGTGTCTGTGACGTGGCTGGTTTTCTTTTTGTAGTCAGTAATTGCCTGTAGACCCTGCCACAAACATCTCGTGTCTAAGCAGTTGAATTGCAACTCCACTTTGTCCCTACACCGACATTTCACTTGTTTGATTGCCTTGCGGAGTGAATAACTACACGGTTTATATATTCTGCAATATTCCTAGTCATCTTTCCATGGTTGATTGCGGTGGTTTGCGCTTTCAGTTTTGCGCAAATGCCGTTTCTGCCTATAGGACGGTAGGAGCAAAATGGAGTCGTGGTCAGATCTGCCAAAAAGAGAGCGGGGGAGGGCCTTGTACGCATCGCGGAAGTTAAAGTAGCAGTGATCCAGTGTATTGCCCATGCGAGTGCTACAGTCAATGTGCTGATAGAATTTAGGTTGCCTTGTTCTCAAATTAGCTTTGATAAAATCGCCAGCTACAATAAATACAGCCTCAGGATATATGGTTTCCAGTTTACATAGAGTCCAGTGAAGTTCCTTGAGGGCTGTCGTGTTATCTGCTTGGGGGGGGCGAATATACACGGCTGTGACTGTAACCGAAGAGAATTCTCTTAGGAGATAATGTGGTCGGTTGTAAGGAATTCTAGGTCAAGTGAACAAAAGGACTTGAGTTCATGTATGTTGTAATGATTACACCATGAGTCGTTAACCTGTTGGGGCTAGGGGGCAGTATTTGCACGGCCGGATAAAAAAAATACCCGATTTAAACTGGTTACTATTGCCCAGAAAGGAGAATATGCATATAATTAGTAGATTTGGATAGAAAACACTCTAACGTTTCTAAAACTGTTTGAATGGTGTCTGTGAGTATAACAGAACTCATATGGCAGGCAAAAACCTGAGAAAATTCCATGCAGGAAGGGGCCTGTTTGCGAATTTGTAGTTCTCCCTTTGCTTCTCTATCGAAACTACAGTGCCCGTGGGGTTATGTAGCACTTTCTAAGGCTTCCATTGGCTCTCTAAAGCGCTCAGAAAGTGGATTGACGCGTCTCCTGTCTCCGGACAGAGTACAGGAACACTAAACTCTTTGCTGTTCTTTGTCAGAATGCACTCCCAGGACTTCTACTTCAACAACAAATGTTGTTTTTGTTCCAAATAATCCATAGTTATATCCAAATACCTCCGTTTTGTTTGTGCGTTCAGGTCACTATCCAAAGGGTAACGCGCGAGCGCATTTCATGACAAAAAAAAATCAAAATGTTCCATTACAGTACTTAGAAGCATGTCAAACGCTGTTTAAAATCAATATTTATGCTATTTTTCTCATAAAATAGCAATAATATTCCAACCGGACAATGTTGTATTCATTCAAAGAGGGAAAGAAAAAAATGGCGAGGTCTCGTGAACGCGCATCTCCAGTCTCTCTGTCCCCAGGCAGACCACTGAGAAACTGTGCTGCTGTTATCTGCCCAGAGACAGGAGACGCCTCAATCCGGTTTCTGAAGGCTTTAGAGAGCCGATGGAAGCCTTAGAAAGTGTCACGTAACAGCACAGATACTGTAACTTCGATAGAGATGCAACAGAAGGACTACAAATTGTCAGACAGGCCACTTCCTGCTTGGAATCTTCTCAAGTTTTTGCCTGCCATATGAGTTCTGTTATACTCACAGACACCATTCTAACAGTTTTAGAAACTTTGGAGTGTTTTATATCCAAATCTACTAATAATATGCATATTCTCGTTTCTGGGCAAGAGTAATAACCAGTTTAAATCGGGTACGTTTTTTATCCGGACGTGAAAATACTGCCCCCTATCCCAGACAGGTTAACTACTGCCCACGTTGGGTTGCCAATCTCGACGCTCCGAGAGCTTGCAAGCACTGCTTTTGAAGCACCAAAAGCAAGCCGGGCTAAGAGTCCAGACACCTCGACTTTCGAGCTTAGGCGGGAACCATCACTCGAATTAGAAGGTGCTGCATCAGGGACATGTGCGGTAAAAGATGACGATCAAAGGGGGTGGCTACCAAGTAACCACCACCCCGACAACCACCGCCATAACAATAGCTACGATGAACGTCCCCAATCTAACAGGTCCCGTAGAGATCAACCTAGCCAACATGCCCCTGCGCCTAACTCTCACAAAGGGTCAGGACACAAGGGTAACAAGGGAAACAAAGTGTTCAACAATGATCTAAACGCTAACCGAAACGATATAGAAGCTCTGATAAGAGATGTACTGCATCGTAAGAAATTTGAGAAAGAGGACAAGGATAAGTCATCATGACTAGGCGTAAAATCGTTGGAAACCAAGTCCGCCGAAACTCATGCAATTCAAGAGGACGCAAACATTTCCATTACCCCCGCCCCCACTCAAATCCCTGTCCAGGAACCGCTCGTTCTTGACACAAGCCGCAGGTTTTGTCTACAGACTTGGACACGGATGTGGAGATGCACAAGATAAGCAGCTTTGCAACAGATGATTCCTCTCCCATTCCGATAGAGGACCCATTGGGTCACGTAGGTGACATCTGTCTTGGAAATCGACACAGATTACAAACCGCTCCGTTCTCCCAACCCACTCCATTTTGTTGGGGATATGATGAGAAAAACCAACTCGAAAAGGCCATACCTTAGAACAGTCCTGGAGGACTGTTTGACCTGTCACGCTCTGATAGATTCGGGTTCGACAATTTCCCTCATATCTGAAACGTTGCTGGATGAACTAAAAAGGGCAGTGGACCCAGCAAAACGTTGGTTGAAAACGGAACATTGCGATACAAATTTTCGAGGCTTCACTCAAGCTACCTCGCCCCTAACCAAATGTCTGCTACTTAAACTCAACTTCGAAAGCGTGTCACTGATCCACCCCGTGTATGTGACTAGCATCGAAATCGAACGGATGCTGATTGGGATTGATTTAATTGACCGTTTGGTACCACTAATGGATTGGAAAACCAATCAAATCTGGTCACAAATACCTATGCCAACTCCGTTGACTTCACCGCATTCTTCCAAGGCTACCTGCCATACATTGTGCAACGACGTGGGTTCGACGTCAGCATCTGACGCAAACCCGGTGAACTTGGCCATGAGCCCGCCATTGGTGGCAAATGACAAGGTGAGTTCAACTCGGAACTTAACCGAACATGAGGTTTTCCTGTGTGGCTTGGGTGATTCACCAGCCGACACTTACCGCCCTCCTCTGATAGCGGGCGTGTGCCTAAACGACACTATAGTTGAGGATACCAGGCTGGCAACCTGGTCAGAAAAATCGGCAATCAGTTTGGAAATGTTCAATGAAATTTCGAAAACGGCTAACTGCCATCCCCTTGTGCCGAAAATGTTTAGATTTCCACTGGGAACGACTCCCCAGACGACACTCACCGCAATAGGGGTGTGTGCGCTATCGATCCGCATTGGAACCAAGGAAGTATCTCACTACCTACTGGTTGTCGCGGACCTCCCACATACAGTCTATGTGGGAGCGGACATTTTGGTAAGATTGGGTGTTAAACTCGATACCATACACCAAGTTCTTTGGTCTTTGGCGCAGCCAAACCAACATGCCTTGTCTTTCGACCCAGTGCGAATGGCATCCGGGCAGACTATTCCTGAAGCTTGAAAGGTGATAACCGAGTCCGCCATGTTGATTCCTGCAAGAACCACAGAGGTTGCTGTAAGACTGAACCTGGCGCCCGGATACCGGATGGAAGGCACCACTGCGTTCTTCCAACCCTCTCCGCAACTATTCGACTTGGGGCTAACTATCAATGGCAACCCGCTGTTGGAACTAACCGCTAGATCCACTTACCTCCTGGTACCAAATCTGACTCAAGCGGATATTTCCATTTCTCGGCACACTCAGCTAGGAACATTGATCGATTACTCCTTCCATGATTTTGAACTGGTTGTTCCCGTGATTGGGCCTCTTCCGTCCTCCCTAGACCTAGATGGCGAGGGAGGTACGCTGTTTACTTGTCAGTCAAAAGCAAATCGCACTAACTCCCGTATTGCCACTTGACGACACATCAACGTTCAGGTTGGATGCCGATTCTGACAGCAACCTGTTAATATACTCCATCGTCACGGAGAATGATATCGCGTCTCCTCCTGCATGCGAAGTACACTCTTGTAAGGTAACAACCGATGACTCTTCCAAAAGTGAAATGCCGTCACCACCTGATGAAGACCTGTACAATGTCGCCGAACCATATCCTGGTTTCCATGCACAGGTAAAAAAACTACTGTCGGAGGCTGATGCTCTTGTCAATGACACTGAACACCATCAGTTGAGAGAATTGTTTAACAAACACAGTGAGATCTGGTCGACAGACTCGCTGGATTGCGAGGTTATGGGTATCCATATGGTGTGTATTCCTACGCCACCTGGAGCAACTCCTACGTTTGTTAGACAATACAAAATCCCGCTCGCAGCATACGCAGCGGTACAAGAGATTATCGATTCCTTATTAGCTAAACGGATAATCAAGGAATGTAACAGTACGTACAGCGCTCCCATGTGGCCCGTTCTAAAACCAACGGGTAAATGGCATCTTAACGTTGACTATTGACAACTCAACAAACTGGTTCCGTTGTCTCGTTGGCCAATGACACAGCTCGACCAAGAGTTGCCAAAGGTGGCAAACGCCAAGTACTTCTCCACCGTCGACGTGGCGAATGGTTTCTGGACCATGACAGTCGACCCTCATGACCAACACAAGTTGGCTTTCTCTTTCTTGAACAAGCTCTTCACGTTCAATCGTTGCCCATTCGGGTATGCGAACTCCCCCTCAGAGTTCAACATCTTCCTGCACAAGTTAATGCCAGACGCAGCCTCTAGGGGGACGATAATTCACGTGGACGACGTTCTCATGAGAAGTGAGACTTGGTCACATCACCTCAAGGAAATGGATCACGTTCTCACCCAACTCAGGACTGCAGGGGCTAAGTTGGCCATCATGAAAGGACAATGATGCAGGACCAAGGTAAACTACGCTGGGCTTCTGGTGGGTGCCGAGGGCATCCTGCCACAGTCTAACAGAATCCAAGCAGTCCGCAACTTCAAAACACCTACAAACCTTCACGAGGTGCGCAGCTTCTTGGGAGTATGTAATTACTTCCGTCAATTCATCGAAAACTACGCCGACTTGTCAAAACCGTTGACTCGTCTTCTTCAGAAAGACACCCCATTCGTTTGGGATGCCACTCACAACGAAGCTGTGGCTTCCTTGAAAAACCTGCTTTGCGAGGCACCCTGCCTGGTATACCCCAACAAAGACAAGACATTCTTTTTGGAAGTCGGTTTCTCAGAGCTCTGCCTTAGAGCTGGGTTGTACCAAAAATACGACCAAGACAAACATGTGGTTGCTTACACGAGCAAACACTCAACCCTGCTGAACACAAATACTCAGACTGCGAAAAAGCACTGCTGTCAACAGTCTGGGTAATAAAACACTTCACCAGTTATGTCGGCGGACAAAAGGTGATCGTAGAAACATGCCACCAGCTTGTGACTTTTCTGAAAAGCCAACGAATCCGTGAGGGTGCTGTACACAATAGCAGGATAGCGGCTTGGCTCATGACGCTGCAGAGCCATGATGTAGTAATCAACTACGCAAAAGCGAAAAACCTGCCTTTGGGCACTGCTTTGGCGGTGTCTCAACACTGTAGTGACGATGAAACCGACTCCGGATCCTGTCAACCACCCAGTGTCCGAACTGGCTTTGGCAGGTTCACATGACTTGCGTTCGCTGTACGCAACTAAACAGCACCTCACACTTGTAGATGACCTACTGGTGTATGTTTCAGAAACCGACACCGCTCGAAGGTGGGTGGTTCCTAAAATACAGAAGGGGATAATGATAGCCCATGCCCATGACGAGCCATGTGGAAGCCATAGGGGGGGTCAAGGCTACATGTGAAACATTGCGACAGGTGGCCTACTGGCCTCACATGGAACAAGACATGGCACAATACGTGAGGGGGTGTCTAGTTTGCTGCCAGTTTCAACCCTCCAAGCCACTTCACAGAGCACCCCTGCAACGCAAGGGTGTGTCTTACCCCTGAAGCTCAATCCAGATCGACTGGGTTGGCCCAGTTGCTAGGTCAGCCAGAGGCAACAAGTATCTCCTCACAGTGACTTGCGCATTCACAAAGTGGGTGGAGTGCCTGCCGGCGACCAATGACACAGCGGAAACCACAGCCGTTCTTTTGCTAAACCACGTTTTCAGTCGTTTCGGCCTGCCAGGAGAAACCGTGGGCAGCGACAGATTAACCCACTTTTCGGCAGCTGTAATGACCGAACTGTGGGGGCTTCTGGGAGTCAAAGTTAAACTCCATATCACATACTACCCTAGGAGGTCGGGGAGGGTAGAAAGGAAAAACCAAACAATCGTCAGAATCTTGAGGAAATATGTGGCAGCCAGCCACAAAGATTGGGACCTCAAACTCCCATTGGTACTGATGGCGATCAGAGCCACACGCAACAGGTCTACGGGAATAACACCCTTCGAGATGATGACGGGCCGGCAAATGACACTTCCACTGCATCTCCTGTACCAACCGGGAGATGTCGCCGCAGCCACCGCCTACACGGCTCATCAATATGTGACCGACTTGCGGAACCATCTCAAGACTACCTTTGCGTATGCTCAATAACAGTTGGAAAGAAGTGCCGAATGTGACAAGACCTATTACAACAAAAAAGCCTCACACCAGGTGTTCGAGGTCGGGGATAAGGTGTGGTACTACATATACACCAAACCCGCGGGCGTCGCAAGAAAGTTCCTACCCATAACCTCGCAATCCAATAGAAGGGGTGCTAGCCAGCACCGAATAGATAAAAAACCGAGCAAAGCCAGAGGTACGAAGAAAATTCTTAAGTACCCTCAGCTGATCCCTTCCAGGAGATCAGTACGTTGCACCTAACATCTTTTATTCTCTTCTGTTGTCACTATTGATATCGCCCTGCGCTGTACTGTTTCAAAATAAGAAAACCAGGAAAAGAGTTTTTGTTTACAAATACAAATACCTGAAATAATCCAACAATCTCTGATTATGCGTTTCTGTAGGATGGAGTTCCTTTGGATGATCCTGACACTCTGCGCCCTGGTCAAAACCAACCCAGCAGACGTAATCACGAACGGACCCCCTACGGGAATCGTTCTCTGCGACGATCCAGAACTCCTCATAACTAACTGCAGAGTACACACGCAGAGGGTATATGTCCGCCTAGATGCAGAGAATGTGTACCGCCAACACATTCCACCTGTGGCGCATTTGAGTTGGGCCGAGGCTGACTGGACCAGCCAGGCAATTAAGCACGCCCAGCTAGACACTGCCCATATGTTAGCCCAACTCCAAAAGTTCACAGTAACCCAGTCAGAACTAGCGAAGCCCAGGCGAGAAAAACGATTTGTCAGGGCGCTACTATCGATAGGGGCAGCCGTAGGGTCACTATTTGCCCTAGTTACCACTGCCGTCAACGCAGTCAGTCTAGCCACAGTCAAGAGGAATGTTAGGGAGATTACTGAAGAGATGCCACTTGTCCAGCAGCAGATGAAGGCACAGGCCCTCAGGTTGCAACATGTGGGAAAGTCTCTCCAAGACACTATTCTGGTGGTCAACACACACGCTACTCTCCTGAACAAAACTATCCTGTCTGTAGGAAAGCTAGCAGAGGTCATGAACCATGACTATGCCCATGTCCAATTGGTTCGATTGTTACTGGAGGATTTTCTCCGTGAAGTTAGCTTTTCTATGGACCACTTAGCCATGAATAGAATCCCCTCATATCTAGTGCCCCTCTCAATATTGACCTCAGCTACTTCAACCACGATAAGGCCGTTACAGTCACATTTGGCCTATAGTCTGGGGTTGGCCATCCCAATACACGTTGCTGTTGATCGTAATGAAGTGGGTTTTCTACTGACGCTGCCGGTTGTTGAACTGGAGAATATCTATAGATTGAAAACAATTCTCAATGTAGGATTTTGGCACGACAGTACCCACGTAAAGATTGCCACGCCCCCAGTTGTAGCTTACCAGGAAAACAACCCAGATTTCTATCTCACCCCTAACCTGCTAATGTGTACTCTAACCAAAGATGTCCACTACCTCTGTCCCAGCAAACCGTTTGTCAGGGATAACACTGAGCGTCTTTGTGGTATTAAAGCTATCACCAGCGAAGAACGCTGTAGAGCCAAACTAACAGCCAGGGATGGGGCTACCACCACACAAGTGGAGGTAGTAGGGAACCGATGGTTGGTCAACACACTGTTCGCGTCCGCCACTATGACTTACGAATGCCATGACACCATCACCCAATTGAACCTCCCCAACCAGACTGTTTTCATTAAGGTACCAGAGTGGGCGATTATTCACATAGATGACCTCGCTCTATACCAACTTCCCGACGACAGGATAGACACAGAGATTGAAATGCCGGACGCTTTTGCTAAACGTTCTCTTGAGTTACCACAAGCCATTCAATACCAAATCCAGTACGAGGGACCCATGACTGTTGATCTTAGCGTACTGGATGAGGCACTTTTAGTCAACCCGACGACTACAGACCAAAAGATTGGTCTGTCGCCCGCACTTGGACGGTGCCGGACAGTATCCTGACTTACCATGATCCTTGGTCTTATTTCCCTTGGCGTGTGTACCTACTACGTACACAGGCGCACACATGCAATGGAAGACCTAATGAGGTCTTATACTAGGATCACCCGTGGGACGGAAGCAATCCCGATTTTTGGAAAGTTGGCAATAGATCCTGAAACCCCCTTAGGGGGCCCAGTCCCAGCCTCTTCTCCCAAACTCGCTAGGTCAGTCCAGTAATGTCCGCAATGTAAGCTTTGGCCTTCAGGGGCCAAGTTTTTCCAAATGCCTTAACTACCCACCTGCAAGTAGGATCACCCTAGACATGACATTAGAGACAATGCCATGATAGAGGCATTTAGCCAAGACCTTGGACATATATAGAACATAGTCCATATTAGATGATTACGGTGTGGTAGACACATTTTGTATACTTTCATGTTTCTATTCCAATTTCTCGTTTCATTTCCTTTGACACTTAGGAAACAGTAGTGCCAAAACGCCGCTCGTTTGGGGATGAAATGAAATGATGTATTGCCTGAGTGTTGTGCGTTATTAACGTCTGCCAAGTTACTGCGTAGGTCCACTAGCCAGGATAACCGGACGACGGGCCGGAACACAGAGCCACTGCCGGATCTCCCAGGTCCATTCTGGTGGTGACCCGCAGCTTGCGGAAATCCTAGCAGGGTGAACCACCACGGGGGGGGGGGGGGGGGGGGAGACTGCTATGATGATCCACAAACCAGGACATCCGATGGTCATTCTTATGGTGGGTTGCAACATGCAGAATCCTTCCAAGTTGAACCTACCAGAGGGGGACTGTCATGACAGTCCTGATCAGGTCAGGTTACAGGAGACCACAACCCTACAGAGTATCTCTCACCCCCAACAGAGGAGGAGAGATCTAGGGGTCTGAAGATGTGGGGGTTTTATGACCCCTCACGCCCATGATAAATCTTTGGCCACAGACAAAATTCCTTTGTCCTCTCACTATGGAAAACCAGCCTCAGAACATTAAACATGCAATAAAGGGACTTTGGAATGGTTGTTGTTTTAGACTATGAAAAAAATAAAGAAGAAATTCAGAGACAACTCAGTAATGAACGTTTCTATAGAAAACTGAGTGTTGATCCCACACAGGTGTTCCAAAGGGATATATGCTCTAATTTGGAGCAAGCCCTATTAAACCACCTTATCTCAAAACCTGAATATGAATATCTTTGCTGTAAATGTGCCATACGTCCATGCCTGTACATTTTACCGAAATTACACAAACCTAAAACACAACAAGGCAATTATACAGGCAGACCAGTGGTTGCAGGAATAGGCTCAATGCTAGAGCCATTGTCGAACTTTGTAGACGCTTTTATTAAAACTCATGTGCAAGCATTGCCATCATATGTAAAAGACTCTATAGACTTCATCAACAAGATCTCACCAATAACGGGTTTAAAAGAAGACTGTATTCATGGTCACATTATATGTCGAGAGTCTATACACCAGCATTCCCCATGTGGGGGGGCTGGCAGCACTAGTTCACTATTTGGGAGACAGAGATACTAATGAATATCCACCAACAAACTTTATTTTAGAGCTGGCAGAATATGTTTTGAAGTATAACTATTTTAGGTTTGATGATGAATACTACCTCCAAACGAATGGAACATCGATGGGCTCCACATTCGCTCCGAGCTATGCTAACCTTTATGTGGGTCTATTTGAAGAACGTTTTGTCAATAACAAAAACGAAAACCCATTTTTGAACAAAATCCTGAAGTGGTATCGATATATTGACGACATTTTTTGCATATGGGAAGGAACTGAACAAGAGCTGTCAGATTTTATGGCACTACTCAATGACATTGATCCCAATCTCAAATTCACAATTGAAAGTGACACTCAACGCGTTCATTACCTCGATATGTGGATTGAGAAATCAAATGGAACCCTGTTTACAACTCTGTATAGAAAAGAAACGGACAGAAATACTCTATTACAGGGGGACAGCTTCCATCCTGAGCCATTAAAAAGAGGACTTCCTAGAAGCCAGTTTTTCAGACTGCGCCGTATATGCCACTCCAAAGATGATTATCTAGAAAAAGCAGCGGAGATGCGCATTAGGTTTCTAAGAAGAGGCTATTCGCCACAATGTGTGGATGAAGCTCTTCATTTGGCATTGGGAAAAACACGAGATGAATTGTTACAAAAAAGACCCGCTAAAGCAAAAGAACACTCCTTAATGTTCACAACCACATACAGGGGCGGAAATCCCGGGGGGGACGGGGGGGGGCACGACCCCCCCATCCTGGGAAAAATATGATTTGTCCCCCCCAATATATCACTGAAACATAACTATGTAATTTAAATAATATTAATAATACGCAATGAAAGCAATTGTGCTGATTATAGACACTTAATAGCGCGTTTTTATGTTTCAAAAGATTGCGACCCCCCTGCCCTTTGCCTCACAGTGGTTTGATCCACTGACAGTTCCTTAGCTTGCGACGTAACTGCCGTGAGGTTCATCCAGTCAATCGTGCACACACACACTAGCTGAATATGCAGAGCTAGCGCGCAAATATGAACTATTAAGCTAGCTAGTACCTATTCCATTTATGTGGCGTCGTCAAAGATGGAATCAGCATGCAGATGATGTAAGTTAGTGCTTCAAAGTCCCTGTGATAAGGTTAGCGATAAACTGAAGTACAAACTGAACAGAACTACACTCTCATCTACCATTGTCTTAAATATATTTAATGGTCTCGTTGCAAAAGCTAAATTGTCGCAAGGGAACTTTTATTTATTTAATTTCACCTTTATTTAACCCGGGTAGCAAAGATTATAGCAAACACCACTGAAACTGAATTGGTGCTCGCTAGCTTTGCAAATTCAGCTATTGTTGGAAGCCAGCCAATATGAAACAAACTATTACAATTACAAAAGGTTGCAGCATATGTTGTGTAAATGGTGAACTCATACAGCTGTCAACTCTTGTCATTTTAATCCGTTTCATATTTGCTAGCTACCTTTTAGATCGAAGCCCATATAGAATGATTGAAGATGATAGAAGCCCATCTCCTACTGTAAATAACCTACACACTGTGTGTGTGTGTAGCCAGCCAGCCAGGTAGAAAAATGGCAGAAAAATAAAAGACGGACATCAGAGTATTTTTCAATACACCAAAACGCATAGTAAGAACCCTAGTAGCCTAATATCTCAAAGACTAGTTGATAAAATGTTCATAAGAAAGAAATGAAATTCTAATGGAAATGTTTCACAATGATGTCATTAGGCAGAGCAGGCAACAGATGGCACACAGACAGCAGAGTTGGGGACAGATATGCAGGGACAGACTGGCAGAGACAGGGAGTCTCAGGTAAGTTTGTTGAGTCTTTGTTTGGCAACATTATGAAAGGTTCTCAATTTTTTGGACTTGTAAAATAGGAACATAATTGGAAAATGCCATGGATACCCCCACTCTCAACTTAAACTGGTGACTGAACTAAGATTTGTTAAAGGCAATGGTATTGCTGTTGTGATTAGTTGTGTAGTTTTGGGTGCCGGTAGTTAGGAGTACGGCAAACACCTTATTTCTTTGGTTCCTCAATATACATTTACCATATTACAATGTAGGCTATGTGTTACAGCACTACTTTTGGTGTCCCCCTCAGGAATTGCTCTTGAGAAAATATGTCCCCGAATCCCTGCGTCAGGGGTACATTTGGTCCTCCACTTCACAAGCCTCCTCGAAGAAGGAGGGAGGTCTGCGCCCGTGTGTTGACTATCAGGGTCTGACCCAGATCACTGTGAGGTATACAGTGGGGCAAAAAAGTATTTAGTCAGCCACCAATTGTGCAAGTTCTCCCACTTAAAAAGATGAGAGAGGCCTGTAATTTTCATCATAGGTACACGTCAACTATGACAGACTGTCACAGTTGTCGTTGTGTTGAAGGGAGGACCAATACGCATCGGGAATGTCGATGCTCATCTTTATATTTATTAAATAAAGAGACCACGAAAAACAACAAAACAGTTAGAACGACGAAGGACAGTTTCACAGGCTAAATGAATACTAGCAGTGCGAAATACAACTACCCACAAAACCCAAACCAAACACACACCTAATTATAGGACTCTCAATCAGAGGCAACTAGAAACACCTGCCTCCAATTGAGAGTCCAACACCCAAACCTAAACATAGAAAAACTAAACTAGACAGAACGTAGAGATACATACAAAAACACAAACCCTCTGCCACGTCCTGACCAAAACTAATACAATTACTCCCTCTGCTGGTCAGGACGTGACCGCTCTGGCTGGGCCGGTGGGCAGGCGGGCCGCTCTGGCTGGGCCGGAGGGCAGGCGGGCCGCTCTGGCTGGGCCGGAGGGCAGGCGGGCCGCTCTGGCTGGGCCAGAGGGCAGGCGGACCGCTCTGGCGACTCCTGACTGGCGGGCAGCTCTGGCGACTCCTGACTGGCGGGCAGCTCTGGCGACTCCTGACTGGCGGGCAGCTCTGGCGACTCCTGACTGGCGGGCAGCTCTGGCGACTCCTGACTGGCGGGCAGCTCTGGCGACTCCTGACTGGCGGGCAGCTCTGGCGACTCCTGACTGGCGAGGCTGGGCTGACGCACTAGATGCCTGATGCGTGGGGCTGGTACAGGACGTGCCAGCCTGGAGACACGCACCTCAAGGCTAGTGCGTGTAGCGGGAAACACTGGACCGTAGAGGCGCACTGGCGGTCTCGAGCGGTTGGCATCACCCCTTCAGGCTGGATGCCCACTCTCCCCTGGCACATGCGGGGAGCTGGTACTGTGCGTACCGGCCTGAAAATACCAGGCCTCACCACAGCACCTACCCCAAAGCACGGGACCTGTCCAGTCTGTTTCTGTCCAAAAAGGGTACGGGGAGCTGGCCTGGGTCTCCAATCTCGCCCCGCCAAACAGCCCTTGTGCCCCCCCCAATTTTTTTTTATTGGGGCTGCCTCTCGGGCTCCCTTACCCGCCGTGTTCCCCAGTCCTCGCCAGAATTCCTCCGCTGCTTGGTCCTGGTATGGTGGGTAGTTCTGTCACAGTTGTCATTGTGTTGAAGGGAGGACCAATACGCATCGGGAATGTCGATGCTCATCTTTATATTTATTAAATAAAGAGACACAGACAAAATAAGAAAAAAAATCCAGAAAATCACATTGTAGGATTTTTTATTTATTTATTTGCAAATGATGGTGGAAAATAAGTATTTGGTCACCTACAAACAAGCAAGATTTCTGGCTCTCACAGACCTGTAACTTCTTCTTTAAGAGGCTCCTCTGTCCTCCACTCGTTACCTGTATTAATGGCACCTGTTTGAACTTGTTATCAGTATAAAAGACACCTGTCCACATCCTCAAATAGTCACACTCCAAACTCCACTATGGCCAAGACCAAAGAGCTGTCGAAGGACACCAGAAACAAAATTGTAGATCTGCACCAGGCTGGGAAGACTGAATCTGCAATAGGTAAGCAGCTTGGTTTGAAGAAATCAACTGTGGAAGCAATTATTAGGAAATGGAAGACATACAAGAACACTGATAATCTCCCTCGATCTGGGGCTCCACGCAAGATCTCACCCCGTGGGGTCAAAATGATCACAAGAACGGTGAGCAAAAATCCCAGAACCACACGGGGGGACCTAGTGAATGACCTGCAGAGAGCTGGGACCAAAGAAACAAAGCCTACCATCAGTAACACACTACGCCGCCAGGGACTCAAATCCTGCAGTGCCAGACGTGTCCCCCTGCTTAAGCCAGTACATGTCCAGGCCCGTCTGAAGTTTGCTAGAGAGCATTTGGATGATCCAGAAGAGGATTGGGAGAATGTCATATGGTCAGATGAAACCAAAATAGAACTTTTTGGTAAAAACTCAACTCGTCGTGTTTGGAGGACAAAGAATGCTGAGTTGCATCCAAAGAACACCATACCTACTGTGAACCATGGGGGTGGAAACATCATGCTTTGGGGCTGTTTTTCTGCAAAGGGACCAGGATGACTGATCCGTGTAAAGGAAAGAATGAATGGGGCCATGTATCGTGAGATTTTGAGTGAAAACCTCCTTCCATCAGCAAGGGCATTGAAGATGAAACGTGGCTGGGTCTTTCAGCATGACAATGATCTCAAACACACCGCCCGGGAAACGAAGGAGTGGCTTCGTAAGAAGCATTTCAAGGTCCTGGAGTGGCCTAGCCAGTCTCCAGATCTCAACCCCATAGAAAATCTTTGGAGGGAGTTGAAAGTCTGTGTTGCCCAGCGACAGCCCCAAAACATCACTGCTCTAGAGGAGATCTGCATGGAGGAATGGGCCAAAATACCAGCAACAGTGTGTGAAAACCTTGTGAAGACTTACAGAAAACGTTTGACCTGTGTCATTGCCAACAAAGGGTATATAACAAAGTATTGAGATAAACTTTTGTTATTGACCAAATACTTATTTTCCACCATAATTTGCAAATAAATTCATTAAAAATCCTACAATGTGATTTTCTGGATTTTTTTTCTTCTCATTTTGTCTGTCATAGTTGAAGTGTACCTATGATGAAAATTACAGGCCTCTCATCTTTTTAAGTGGGAGAACTTGCACCATTGGTGGCTGACTAAATACTTTTTGCCCCACTGTAGTTACCCGCTACCGCTCATAGCCACAGTAATTGAGTCTTAGGGTATCGCATTTCCACCTCAGGGGTGGAGATAACAGCCACTTCCAACTCATGTTCTATTTGATCAGCGAAGATGTTTGAATGTTTTAAAAATAGTTCAACCATGAGTGCCCGTGAATGTGTCATGTGTCCTTCAACTGTCATTAATTTTGAGAGCTTGTAATTCAGACATTTTTACTAATGGAATAACGCACAATCTGGCGCACCCCAAGAAAAGCTTGATGGGCCTCTACACTAAGTGGAACATGGAGAAGTACAACAATGTGATGATCAAGAACGTTGTCAAACTGTGTCAGATACAGGCCCATCATGCTGTCCTGGAGGAAACAGCTTATGTGATACACTTACACTTATTTCAGACAGAAGATGTGGTTACCTGTAAAAAATACAAAGCAATGTTTATATGACCTCCTTTCAAACAGCCCCTTATTTACAATTTTTTTTTGCAGATATACCCCTTTTATACATCACATCAAATGTATTTATAACGCCCTTTTTACATCAGCAGATGTCACAAAGTGCTTATACAGAAACCCAGCCTAAAACCCCAAACAGCAAGCAATGCCGATATAGAAGCACGGTGGCTAGGACGAAGTGGTTGTATAGGGTGCAATAAGTCAGTACATCAGGAGTAAATGTCAGTTGTCGAGACAGCAGGTGCGGTAGAGAGAGAAAGAGAGAGTCAGAGAGAGATAGAGAGTGTGTCTCTCTCTCTCTCTCTCTACCGTACCTGCAGTCTCGACCACTGAATGCACAGCTATGAAAAGCCAACTAACATTTACTCCTGAGGTGCAGACCTGTTGCACTCTACAACCACTGTGATTATTATTTGACCCTGCTGGCCATCTATGAACGTTAGAACATCTTGAAGAACAATCTGGCCTTAATGGCCATGTGGTCACGTCTTGACCATAGTAAGAGGTTATTTTCTATGGTAGAGTAGGTCAGGGCGTGACAGGGGGTGTTTTGTTCTATATCTATGTTTAGTTCTAGTTTTCTATTTCTATGTTTGGGTTTTTGGGTTGATCTCCAATTGGAGGCAGCTGGTCCTCGTTGTCTGTAATTGGAGATCATATTTAAGGTGCGCCTTTGTTCATAGAAAATAAAACATTGTTGAAAAAAAGTACAGAAAGTTCGGACGCCATCTTAATCCCTTCTTTTACATGTAAACCATTAGCAACCTAGACTACTTACAATGGGTAAAGTACCAACCAGTTTTACACTCGGTTAAAATTCCCTTCAATTGCCTTCAAACATCATCAAACTCATAGACTTTGTAATTAACCGTGTTACCTCAATATTTTGAGTGATATTGCACTTTTGCACATTACATACCTGAATTAATAGAGTAAAATGATGAGATGGAAAAACATTCATTTTCACAAATAGTCATTCTCCAAGAATGAGAAGAAATCTCCAAGACCTCACGATCTCACTAACGCACTCCATTGACGTCACAGCTCCCTTAGCTGCAGTAATTATATACATACATTAAATGTAAATACCTGGGAGACCAAGAAAATGGCTCCATAAAGGGACGGCTCCATAAAATAACAAACATCAGAAATGTGACCATACATATTTGTGTGTGTCACATAAACACATGGCATATGCTTGAGTACCACCTTGACATCTCTGATCTGCTTGCCTCAATAAATGAATGCTAGAACATTGGTAGCCAGGATTAGCTATTTGTATCTAGTCTCCTAATAATTGCATAACATTTACGTCATTTAGCAGACGCTCTTATCCAGAGCGACTTACAAATGGGTGCATTCGCCTTATGATATCATAACGATGCAAGTTAGACATGTTATCTTTTGTTTGCATGTGAGCATGTCTTTTTGTTGGTCCTGTCAATGTTGAGTGATCACACATGACTCAGCACACATAGGTTACCTTGCCTGCTTGCAAATACGTGCTAAAAGTGGGGCTGTTTAATAGTATTTCTGATTACCTTAATTCATCACCACCAATTATTTTAATTTTTTACAGAAAACCACGGAACCCCACTGCAATATAGGCCTACACTCGGATAAAAAGGTGCCATCTACAAACTAACAGGATTCTTCCACTGTCTCCATAGGAGAACCCTTTTTGATTCCAGGTAGAACCCCTTCTGCGTCTAGGTAGAACCCTTTTGGGCTCCATTCCACAGAGGGTTCTACATGGAACCAAAAAGTGTTCTCCTTTGGTGACAGCCAAAGAACCCTTTTGGACCCCCTTTCTCACAGAGTGTACGCAACAAGTTTAGCCTGTTAAGTTTACACCATTTCAATCTGTACTCAAACATCTGCCTGGTATTCAAATAACATAGCACCACCACCTTTGAAGGTTTTCGTCAACCTCTGCTCAGACTTAAATCACAGTTTTACAAGAACCTCCTCCAGGGGTGATTGTAGTATCCTCAAACGGACAAAAAGGAGACGAGGCACCCCACACTCATTTTAGATCCCAAGGGGTCTTTATTTTCATACTGTATGCTCTCACTCTCATCACTATCTCCTTTGCCATTTTCTCATGTCTTTTCTTTGAACTCCATCCACACACACACACACACACACACACACACACACACACACACACACACACACACACACACACACACACACACACACACACACACACACACACACACACACACACACACACACACACACACACAACTGTAGCATCTTGTTTACATTTCTCACATTTTAGGCATCCAGCTGAGGCCTTGGATGGATCATGTTGCACTGAGATGGGCACAGGGGTATGTACAGTCATTTTTAGTGTGGTGGAAAAGTAGTTTAACAGGAGAAGAGGATGTGGTTATTTGTGGAGGGAGAGCAGTGGGGGTGGTGGGTTGAACAGCTGCAGTGAAGCTGATTGGTTGCTCTAGCTCATCACATCTTCACTAAAAGAAAGAGATTTGGAAATGAGTTCGACATTGCCATAGTTCAACAGCTGAAAAGCCGTCATTAACATACTCCCAGAGATAGCAATACATTCAGTTTTCACTGAATGAAGTAGCCTACCCAGACCCATTTACAATTTCATGAAATAAATGATACTATAGCACATTCAATTACATTTTTATTGTACAGTCATGGCCAAAAGTTTTGAGAATGACACAAATATTAATTTCCACAAAGTTTGCTGCTTCAGTGTCTTTAGATATTTTTGTCAGATGTTACTATGGAATACTGAAGTATAATTACAAGCATTTCATAAGTGCCAAAGGCTTTTATTGACAATTACATGAAGTTGATGCAAAGAGTCAATATTTGCAGTGTTGACCCTTCTTTTCCAAGACCTCTGCAATCCGCCCTGGCATGCTGTCAATTAACTTCTGGGCCACATCCTGACTGATGGCAGCCGATTCTTGCATAATCAATGATTGGACTTTGTCAGAATTTGTGGGTTTTTGTTTGTCCACCCGCCTCTTTAGGATTGACCACAAATTCTCAATGGGATTAAGGTCTGGGGAATTTCCTGGCCATGGACCCAAAATATCGATGTTTTGTTCCCCGAGCCACTTAGTTATCACTTTTGCCTTATTGCAAGGTGCTCCATCATGCTGGAAAAGGCATTGTTCGTCACCAAACTGTTCCTGGATGGTTGGGAGAAGTTTCGCTCGGAGGATGTGTTGGTACCATTCTTTATTCATGGCTGTGTTCTTAGGCAAAATTGTGAGTGAGCCCACTCCCTTGGCTGAGAAGCAAACCCACACATGAATGGTCTCAGGATGCTTTACTGTTGGCATGACACAGGACTGATGGTAGTGCTTACCTTGTCTTCTCCGGACAAGCTTTTTTCGGGATGCCCCAAACAATCGGAAAGGGGAAATGACTTTACCCCAGTCCTCAGCAGTCCAATCCCTGTACCTTTTGCAGAATATCAGTCTGTCCCTGATGTTTTTCCTGGAGAGAAGTGGCTTCTTTGCTGCCCTTCTTGACACCAGGCCATCCTCCAAAAGTCTTCGCCTCACTGTTACATGAATGCCTGCTGCCATTCCTGAGCAAGCTCTGTACTGGTGGTGCCCCGATCCCGCAGCTGAATCAACTTTAGGAGACGGTCCTGGCGCTTGCTGGACTTTCTTGGGCGCCCTGAAGTCTTCTTCACAACAATTGAACCGCTCTCCTTGAAGTTCTTGATGATCCGATAAATGGTTGATTTAGGTGCAATCATACTGGCAGCAATATCCTTGCCTGTGAAGCCCTTTTTGTGAAAAGCAATGATGATGGCACATGTTTCCTTGCAGGTAACCATGGTTGACAGAGGAAGAACAATGATTCCAAGCACCACCCTCCTTTTGAAGCTTCCAGTCTGTTATTCGAACTCAATCAGCATGACAGAGTGATCTCCAGCCTTGTCCTCATCAACACTCGCACCTGTGTTAACAAAACAATCACTGACATGATGTCAGCTGGTCCTTTTGTGGCAGGGCTGAAATGCAGTGGAAATGTTTTTTTGGTGATTCAGTTCATTTGCATGGCAAAGAGGGACTTTGCAATTAATTGCAACTCATCTGATCACTCTTCATAACATTCTGGAGTGTATGCAAATTGCCATCATACAAACTGAGGCAGCAGACTTTGTGAATATTATATTTTGTATATTTTCATTTACAATTTAATTCATCCATGAAATAAATAATACTAGCATATCACATTATGTTATTGTACACTAGCCTACTCCCCTATCGACACAGTAAATAATATTGCCTATGTGCTTTCGACAATACATTATCAACTCGTTATCAACTAAAATTAATTATTATAAATTATTTTCAGTAGGCCTAAATATTTCCTAAAGATATCACAACTTAAATATAGCCTACTTACTCCTCAATAGGATCAAGGATATCTTGGTAATTATTTTCATCATCTCTAAGGAAACTATCTGGGGCAGACATTCGAAAATCGCTTCTGCCGCTTGTAAAAAAAAACTAACAAATGAATGTCTGTGTTGTCGCCGAGCTCTCAAATATCGTGCCAGTCTCTTACTCTATGAACGGTCACTGCTATCTGGATTCCTTGGGACATCCTTACCCTGAACCCTAAACTAACACTAAACCATTTTATATTTATACTTGATAGAGGTAGAGACATCCCAAGGATTACGAATAACACGGACCCACTGGGAAAGCCTATGAACTCCTCTATTCGACTGAAAGCCGTGGACACAACTCTTATTAGTTGTCTGATGTAGGCTACTGGGAACTGGTAACAACACAGTCTGTGATTGGCTAACAACATTTAGATCTCTATATAGCGGGATAAGATAACATACCATGCCATGAGGTGTTGAAGGAAAGACAGATTACCTATAGATTAGACATAATCTTTTCTAGGCCATTAGCGATAACAGGAAATACACAAGCCGTAGGCTACACTCGGAGGCTACTTTGGAATGTCGTCTTGCACGGGGAAAATGGTAAATTCACATTTATGGTTGAGATTTAATTAATATAAATATCAACTATGCACCTTATGACTTTCATTAACACGCAGGTATCACGCAGACGTTAGTAAGGCATTGGTATGATGACATGTTAGCTAACGTTACACGCAGGTGTCACGCAGACCTTAGTAAGGCAGCCACACAGTGGTACGGTTGCCTAGGCTTAATTATGTCTGTTATCACCCCCCATACCCCATCCTACATCGGCCGGTCTAGCATGTATACATTGGGCAGACGTAGGCGAGATGTATGTGTGCTGTCTGGGGTGATGACATGCACAAATGCATGAATGACTGATTGATATATTGATGTAGGCCTTTAGGCCAATATTTACATTTTTTTTTTACATTTTAGTCATTTAGCAGACGCTCTTATCCAGAGCGACTTACAGTAGTGAATGCATACATTTCATACAATTTCATAATTTTTTATTTTTTTTATTTTATTATTATTATTATTTTTTTTGCTGGCCCCCCGTGGGAATCGAACCCACAACCCTGGTGTTGCAAACACCATGCTCTACCAACTGAGCTACAGGGAAGGCTAAGTTATGTTAAGACAGCTACAGTAAACAGGACTCTTAGTCCTACAGCTCAGTGTCATTTCTTTAAAAACCTTGAACCCACCTGTCCCTGAAAATGGTCTGTTATATTCCATTTCATTCTTAAAATATATGTGTTGACTGAATATACGCAAGTGATGTCTGATAAATTAACAACTAAGCAACTAAGCACAGATAAAAAGGTTTCACATATTTTCAAGATCTGAGCTATTTAATGTATGTGTTTTATGTTTTACATTTACTTGTGGAATATTACCGAAAGGATAACAACAATGAAAAAATTATCTGGTGGCATTAGTAGAGAGTCAGGTAGAGAATAGAGTGAAAGTGCACTGTACTGTAAGTATGCAACAAAGGCTGTGGGCCAGGTGTGAATGGTTTAGCACCTTTCCAATAAATTGACATACAAAAGAAGCCATCCACCCTTGATGGGCTATCAGCAGGACAATAGACTTGCCAAGTTTAGGGACTTTAAATGTATTCATGTATGTTTGCGAGGCATGACACTTCACCTATCTCTTTGCATTGCCCACCAAATGCATTGTTTTCTAACCACATATTGATGGATCCATAACAAATTACTATGGGAATAAATATCACTGAATGACAGAAATATTGGAATAAAGTAGGCTAATGCAATTGAAGACAACAACATGTTGCTTACTGAAACACCCAATGTCATCCAATTGTTATAATAGGATTTGAAACAATAGACTACCCGTGTGTGGTCAACTATTTCAGCACTGTTTCGCGATGCTCTGAGACAAGCATGGGAACTGGTCTTGATAAATCAATCCAATTTTTATTTTCACTGAATCTCCGTTTGGGTGTGAAATTAGGGTGTGGAAATGTTAGGATTATTTTGCTCTTCACTCACAGTCGCTTAGTAGCCTAGGCCTACTCCCAACAGTCACGTTGTACAGGGCAATATTTTCCTAACGGAAACCCTGAGGCCTACATAGGCTAATGTAAAATGCATTTTTGTTTTTCTGAGAATAGAAACACCATAATTGTAATAAATGTAAGCGAAATTTCTAACAGTATAAACAGCACAGCAAATACAAGAATAATTTACAAACAAATTACAATCAATCCCATATAGTCTATTCTAACAAAAAAGGTTTAAAAGTCTCTAGTACAGCCAATATTAAAAACAGTCAAATGCATTTGTGAATTCAATCACTTTAACAGACATGTTGCGCTTTATTCATTGTTTAGTTATTCAAGGCTCTCTTTCTTATTTCGTTTCATAACTAAAATGCTTGACTGTATTTAAAGACATGGACGACTTGTATGCTGTGTGTTGACATGCACAAATGAATGAATTATTGATTGATATACTGTATTCTGAAGTAGGCCTTTATGCCAATAAGTAAGTTATGCTAAAAGAGCTATAGTAAACAGGACTCTTAGCCTACAACTCCATGTAATTTCAATAACTTAGATTCTCAAAGATGCCCTCCGGTGGTCAAACTAACATTAATGGCAACAATGGCTGACAATAAAATAATATGACGCCATGCACTCAAACTTGCCATACTATTCCGTAGCATGGGTATGACGCAACTTTTAAAGGAAGAACCACTGTAGGAGGGCCAAGCACAGGAAGTAGCCCTTTCAGTAGCTTAGTTAGAATAGCGTCCAGTATGCAGCTGGAAGGTTTAGAGGCCATTATCATTTCGTGAATGTGTCAAGAGATAAAGGATAAAAAAAAATGTTTTGTGTCTCCATTGATCCTAGGTCCTGGCAGTTCTGTGCTTGAAAAAAACTTTGGAGAAATATGCAGGTTCAAAGAGGAGTCCGTAATTTGCTTTCTAATGATCATGATCTTTTCGTCAAAGAAGTTCATGAATTCATCACTGCTGAAGTGAAAGCCATCCTCTCTTAGGGAATACTGCTTTTTAGTTAGCTTTGCGACAGTATAACATTTTTGGGGGGATTGTTCTTATTCGCATCAATTAGGTTGGAAAAATAGGATGATCGAGCAGCAGTGAGGGTTCTTGGATATTGCACCCTACTGTCTTTCCAAGCTAGTCGGAAGACTTCCAGTTTGGTGGAGGGCCATTTCCGTTCCAATTTTTTAGAAGCTTGTTTCAGGGCTCAGGTATTTTTTGTATACCAGGGAGCTAATTTCTTGTGACAAATGTTTTTTGTTTTTAGGGGTGCGACTGCATCTAGGGTATTACACAAGATTACATTTAGATCCTCAATTAGGTGGTTAATCGATTTTTGTACTCCAACATCCTTGGGTAGGTGGAGGGAGTCTAGAAGGGCATCTAGGAATCTTTGGGTTGTCCGAGAATTTATAGCATGTCTTTTGATAATCCTTGGTTGGGGTCTGAGCAGATTATTGAAACAAAATCCGATAGTCCAGGATTATGAGGGAAAACATTTAGATCCACAATATGTATTCCACGGGACAAAACTAGATCCAGGGTATGACTGTGGCAATGTGTAGGTCCGGAGACGTGTTGAGGAAAAAACCCACTGAGTCGATGATGGCTCCGAAAGTCTTTTGAAGTGGGTCTGTGGACTTTTCCACCAAAAAAATTTGAATATTATCTGCCATGACTACAAGGTCCGATAGGAATTTAGGGAACTCAGTGAGGAACGCTGTATACGGCCTAGGAGGCCTGTAAATAGTAGCTATATAAACTGATTGAGTAGGCTGCATAGATTTCATGACTAGAAGCTCGAAAGACAAAAACACAGTAATTTTCTTTTTTGTAAATTTAAATGTATCTACAAATTATATATTTTTGGAGGTACAGAAAACAGTTTTCAACCAGCGATTGAGTTGTGAGACTTTGTTGTAGAGCTCATCACTCCCCCTAACTGGGAGAGGGCCAGAGACAATTACTTGATGCCAACTCATCTTTCTTGCTAATTTACACTCTGAAGCTATGTTGTGCTTAGCAGTGGCGATTTTTGCATGTAAATCTTGATGGGGCAAACTCCCCCCAATTTTTTTTTAATGCATGCCAGCAAAGCCACTACACAACACTAAACAATACATTGATTGCACAATAACGGTGACAAGCGGTGCCCACAAACATTTAGGGCCTACATAAAGCTGTCCCAACAGCAGAGCTTTCTTTCCAGCACAATGGAGTGAATCCTTACCACCGCTACAACTGGCTATCAGCGGAGCCTTGTCTGGCAACGAAACAATTCATTCAGCCTCGTTTACTGCCTTTTTAAAAAACATAGCTGATATGGCTGACCATATCTCCCTGGCATATTACATTATTTATGCAGCAGCGTATAAGACATTGTTGGACTCACTTTTTTGTGCGCGGTGGTCCTTCTTGGCAAATTTTGTTATCAAAGAAAAAGGTTTACAATTCCGAGTCGGATGACCGTTCAAAACATATTTTCCCAGTCTGACTTCCCAGTTGCAATGCTTGCGGTTAGCCACTGTCACCAATTCCTTCCAAACATCTCATTGTTGAATTTGCTATACGTTTTATCTATATTTTCTCTTCCTTATTTCTCTTCATATGACAAGGATTAAAAAGGATTTGCCAGTAGACTTTATTCACGATGATGACTGCTCGCTAAGATTGTGAAATTAAGGTGTTGACATGATCAGTCCAATCAATCAAAACTACTGTACATATAACGTGATTTGACGTAATTTCTGTGGCCAATGACCTTGACCCTTCTTGGAAGGGCACTTGTAATATAACACTATGGTAGGACCCAAAGGGCTGACATTTTGGATGTCTAACCTTACTAAAGGACTGAAGCTAGGCAATTGCGCAAGGTCCCCATGAGTGACAGAATACTGAGCCAATCACGGCACAATGCTCCTATTTTCTGCTGGCCCGCCCCACCACCACATAAAGCGCTGAGCTAGACTGAAACACCTGCATTTTGGAGCTGCCTTACTCAAGAAAACAAAAAAGAGACCATGGTTGTATGCGGCTTTATTAACTCAATTATATATATATATTTTTTTTTACATTGTTTGCAAACTGATACGTGACACGTATTAATGCCAAAATAGCATGCAAGCCCCCCCCCCAACTTTTTTTTGTGTATATATATATATATATATATACACACTGCTCAAAAAAATAAAGGGAACACTTAAACAACACAATGTAACTCCAAGTCAATCACACTTCTGTGAAATCAAACTGTCCACTTAGGAAGCAACACTGATTGACAATACATTTCACATGCTGTTGTGCAAATGGAATAGACAACAGGTGGAAATTATAGGCAATTAGCAAGACACCCCCAATAAAGGAGTGGTTCTGCAGGTAGGGACCACAGACCACTTCTCAGTTCCTATGCTTCCTGGGTGATGTTTTGGTCACTTTTGAATGCTGGCGGTGCTTTCACTCTATCGGTAGCATGAGATGGAGTCTACAACCCACACAAGTGGCTCAGGTAGCGCAGCTCATCCAGGATGGCACATCAATGCGAGCTGTGGCAAGAAGGTTTGCTGTGTCTGTCAGCGTAGTGTCCAGAGCATGGAGGCGCTAACAGGAGACAGGCCAGTACATCAGGAGACGTGGAGGAGGTCGTAGGAGGGCAACAACCCAGCAGCAGGACCGCTACCTCCGCCTTTGTGCAAGGAGAAGCAGGAGGAGTACTGCCAAAGCCCTGCAAAATGACCTCCAGCAGGCCACAAATATGCATGTGTCTGCTCAAACGGTCAGAAACAGACTCCATGAGGGTGGTATGAGGGCCCGACGTCCACAGGTGGGGGTTGTGCTTACAGCCCAACACCGTGCAGGACGTTTGGCATTTGCCAGAGAACACCAAGATTGGCAAATTCGCCACTGGCGCCCTGTGCTCTTCACAGATGAAAGCAGGTTCACACTGAGCACGTGACAGATGTGACAGAGTCTGGAGATGCCGTGGAGAACGTTCTGCTGCCTGCAACATCCTCCAGCATGACCGGTTTGGCGGTGGGCCAGTCATGGTGTGGGGTGGCATTTCTTTGGGGGGCCGCACAGCCCTCCATGTGCTCGCCAGAGGTAGCCTGACTGCCATTAGGTACCGAGATGAGATCCTCAGACCCCTTGTGAGACCATATGCTGGTGCGGTTGGCCCTGGGTTCCTCCTAATGCAAGACAATGCTAGACCTCATGTGGCTGGAGTGTGTCAGCAGTTCCTGCAAGAGGAAGGCATTGATGCTATGGACTGGCCCGCCCGTTCCCCAGACCTGAATCCAATTGAGCACATCTGGGACATCATGTCTCGCTCCATCCACCAACGCCACGTTGCACCACAGACTGTCCAGGAGTTGGCGGATGCTTTAGTCCAGGTCTGGGAGGAGATCCCTCAGGAGACCATCCGCCACCTCATCAGGAGCATGCCCAGGCATTGTAGGGAGGTCATACAGGCACGTGGAGGCCACACACACTACTGAGCCTCATTTTGACTTGTTTTAAGGACATTACATCAAAGTTGCATCAGCCTGTAGTGTGGTTTTCCACTTTAATTTTGAGTGTGACTCCAAATCCAGACCTCCATGGGTTGATAAATTGGATTTCCATTGATTATTTTTGTGTGATTTTGTTGTCAGCACATTCAACTATGTAAAGAAAAAAGTATTTAATAAGAATATTTATTTCATTCAGATCTAGGATGTGTTGTTTAAGTGTTCCCTTTATTTTTTTGAGCAGTATATATATATATATATATATATATATATATATATATATATATATATATATATATATATATATATATATATATATATATATGCTTAGTGACTGTTTTATCCCAACATTATTGGTGCCGACGTGGATAACAATATCCCTATACTCTCTATACTCACCAGTTTTAGCCTTAACCAGCACCCTCTTCAGATTAGCCTTAAGTCGGTAGCCCTGCCCCCTGGTAAACAGTGTAGGATCGCTGGATGATTCTTTTTAAGTCTAATATTGCAGTTAATGGAGTAGCCAGTGACTAGGGTTTTCCATTTGTCAGAGCTAATGGTGGGAAGCTTTGGCGGTTCAGACCCCGTAACGGGTGGAGGAGAGACCTCTGACTCCGACTCGTTGCTTAATGGGGAGAACCGGTTCAAAGTTTCTGTCGGTTGGATAAGCGACACCAGTTGAGCATGCTGACAGCATTTCTTTACAGAAGCCTTGAGAAAATTGTCCGGCTGCAGGGACTGTGCGGGAGATTTATATTACTTTCTGTACAGACTCTGTTTCATCCTTTCCTACACTTAAATTGCCCTTGCCTAACGATTGCATCTGGAGCTGGGCTTTTAACTCGGCTATCCTCGTCACAAGGCGATAGTTCTCCTGTACAGCGACTGCAATTAGATGGAATAGCGTTAATGTTAGCTTTTTCGGCTGGTGGGGGGCCTGTGAAACCATGTCCGAGGTGAAAAAGTTGAATTAAAAAAGGTTGAGCGAGGAAAAAACAAAGACATTGGTAAATTTATTAAATGCAGAATTTAATGCAGAACGCAGAAGTGTGCCATTAGCTGGGGAAGCTCATACCTATCAGTTGGTAACTGGCCAATTGGGAGGGGTAAGGGGGCCGTGGTTGTTAAACCATGGGGTAGTTTGCAATTCAAATTAGGGACGTGTTAAACTTTGGAAGTGTATGAAAGACACACACAGACAGACACACTTAGATTTTAGTCATTTAGCATAAACTTGTATCCAGAGAAACTTACAGTAGTGAGTGCATACATTTTCATACTGATCCCCCATGGGAATCGAACCCACAACCCTGGCGTTGCAAGCACCATGCTTTACCAACTGACCACATGCACACACACACACACACACACACACACTGATCCAGTGCCATCAAATCTACTCTGTCCTCCAGGTTGGCTTTGGTCCAGGCCTGGGGCTCCAGGAGGCTTTGAAGTACCTGACGGACCCCAGGGGCAAGCTGTTCGGCCTGGACATCTCAGAGTACATGCACAAGGTGTCCCGGGAGCGTCTAGGCCCTCAGCTGGCCTCGGGGAGGGTCCACCTGCTCCAGGGCAGGGTGGAGTGTATTCCCCTCCCGGACCACTGCATTGATGGAGTCTTCCACTCCAACTGCCACCTCTACTGGCCGGACATGGCCATCGCCGAACTGTTCCGTATCATGAGGCCAGGTTAGTGGAAGCACGGCACACACATGCGTATGCCACAGGCACACACAAGATGCAATTCTTTATTGCAAACAGTAGAGGGCAATGTGAGCGCAGTCAGGGCCATACTATGCAAGCTGTATAACAACATGCACTAAACTTGTACTGCATCTCTACGGCACTGCATATCTATAGAGTCATCACAGTAGCCTATACAGGTAGACAGTATTGCAGTGAACAGAACCTGTTGTTGTATCTCTCTGTATGATGGTTAATACAACCATAGAAATAGAAGGATCGTTCTAATGAATACAATCCCCTCCTTTTCTTTCTTCCCGGTAGGAGCGAGGATGTTGGCAACATGTGACCTGGACTTCCTGCGTCGTGGGGTGGAGCAGGGCTTCTTCATAGGTGTGATGGTGGAGCCTGAGCCCTACATGCAGGCCCTGAGGGCTGTGGGTTTCCTGAGGGTCAGCATGGAGAACCTGATGGACGAGGGTAAGAGCTTCCAGGTCATCTATGCTACCTCTCCACTTCCCTCCACCACTGAGACTCAGAACAGTTAGGAACACGCTCTGTATGTACACTCCGGATGTGTTTGATGGATATAACAGCATGTTGTGTGTCATAAAAACAAATGTTACTTCCAAAGAGAGTACGTCTGTTCATACTCAAGGTTTTATATTGAGCACTTGTATGTTACTGTGATGATTGGTTGTCAGAAATAATTTATGAATAAAAGTATTTACCTGTCATTCACTTTGCATGGGAGGGTTATATACAGTATAAGCCTTGACTATTAAGGTTTTTTGGTGACCACAGAGTGCCTAGTGTTAAATAGCAGGCTTACAGTGTAGACATATTGAGGATTTTGTTATCAGTGACAAATGCATGCATGTTCAGCAATCCATTTTATTATAATTTTCACTTATTTGCATATGACAGATTTCTGTCAATAAAAAGCAATCAATCAATCATTCAAACAGGGTCTCACAGTCCCTTCTCCAAATAGACTGCATTTGAAGGAAACAAAAAGATCAAAACATTAGTTTGCGTGGGTGAGCTATTTTATCTATCTGAAGCCAAGACAAGACCTTGGTTTTTAAATGCAATGGTTGTACTGCTTTTTCTGACCTTCAGCAGAGCGTTTGGCACCACTCAGTGGGCCGTAGGGAACTCTGCGAGGGAGGTGGTGTTCAGGTATGTGGATCACGTGGCCGAGCCAACAGAGATGTCCTTCAGTCATGCTTGCTTCAATGCAGGTCGACTTGGGGTTCGATTCAATCCGTATCGTTGAAGTTCAGCACTATAGCGCGATTGAAATGTAAAGGTAATTTCCGATTGAACCGACATATGTAGTGTTCACCGTGAATGCAGTCTCTGCTAACGCAGTCTCCGCTAACGTGAAAACATTGCCTTTCCATTTGTATTGTGCTGTAGCACAGCTCTTCAGCACTACAGATTTAATTGAGCCCTTGGTGTTGGTGAAGATCTCATTATGGAGGTACTCACTCTGTACTCCCAGGTTAACCTTAAGATGCGTTGGAGGCATCTGATGTGGAAGGATTCCAGGATGATGTTGTGCTACCTATATTGGGTCCAGGTCTCTGAGCCATAAAGCAGACTGGAGACACAAACAGCATTGTATACTGCCACCTCAGTGTGGGTATTATCGATTTTCCAAGACCTTGGCCCGAGGCATCTGAAGGAAGCGAAGTCTCTAATGACCCGAGTATGAACTTCTGATATCAAATAGAGCAGGAATGTATCCTCTCTCTGGGGTCTAGATGTGTGGAAGGATGCCTTTCAAAGCTCAGTAGGGTTTTTGAGAGACTGAGAGGAGGTAGTGTATAAACACATCTGATTACTCCATAGAAATAGCTAGATAAAAGTTCAAAGGAAAGGAGGAAAGACTAAGAGAGTGGTCGAGACTGGTCCTTGGTTGTTTACCAGAGTTCTTTGTTCAGACAGTTCGTCTAGAGCATGGTTCTAACAACATTAAAATGGCTGCCTAGCTCTAGTTTCTCACAGAGGATAATGTTTAACAATGGTCTAAGTAAACCATATCACTAATAGGCATTGAAATGTACGTGTGTGTATTGTTGTGTATGTTTTCCACATCCATCCCACTGGTCACCAACGTCAGTTCAACATCTAGTTTTGATTTACATTTGGTTGAGTTGTCAACTTAACGTGAAATTAACAAGAATTGTCACCATGTCAATGGATTTAGGTTAGAAGTTGGGTGAAAAAAAATACTAAATTCCCTTTTTGCAAATCCAATCAGTTTTCCACATTGATTCAACGTCATCACAATGAATTTCTTTGTTGAAATTTTTGCCAAGCGGGATTTGTTGAAGTTTTTGCCAAGCGGGATTGTCTATCTACAGTACAATGAACTCCATTAATGGTCAAACTGAATATTTATATTAGTTATTGGACATACCTGTGGTGGAGAACTGCCATTTTTCTCTCCCTCTCCTTCAACACATCCCTTTTTTTCTCCCCAGGCTGAAAAAAATCAAAGGGCCTCCCGAGTGGTGCAGTGGTCATCACTACAGACATTACTAGAGACATCACTACAGACCCGGGTTTGATCCTGGGCTGTGTCATAGCTGGCCGTGACCAGGAGACCCATGAGGCGGGGCACAATTGGCCCAGCGTTGATCCAGCGATGTCCTTGTCCCATCGCGCTGTGGCTGGCAGGGTGCCTGCACGCTGACTTTGGTCGACAGTTGTACGTGTTTCCTCCGACACATTGGTGTGGCTGGCTTCCGGGTTAAGCGAGCAGTGTGTCAAAAAGCAGTGCAGCTTGACAGGGTCGTGTTTCGGAGGATACATGGCTATCAACCTTCGCCTCTCATGAGTCCGTACGGGAGTTGCAGCGATGGGACAAGACTGTAACTACCAATTGGGGAGAAAAAAAGGGTAATACGTACCCCCCAAAATTCACTGAAATAGCTTCTTAGCAAAGGGCAATTTCTCAAGTGGGGAAGGGAAAATTTTAATTGGCTGTTATCGGCAGAGAGGTTTGTAACACTTTGTTATTGGTCTGTTAACTAATCCCACTAAAACGCCATCCCACCAAAAACAGGCTCTTTTCAAACAGCTCTTTTCACAAATTCAAATTCACAAATACACTAGATATATTTGCCCTATCTGTCTGAGTGCACAATGCAGCGCTGGAATACATTGTTGTATGTAGATAATAGTGGTCCCATATTCCACTTATAGGCCTATTGACTTCCTATCTGAATTCTATTACTACATGCTACTGTGGCATTGTCTGAAGAATTTTGTCAAGCAAAAATACATTACATTTGAACTGATGGATAGTAAACAGGTCAAAAGCAGAGAGACAGTTGATGCTGTAGCGTTTAGTCAATTATATAAAAAAAGTGATCTTGTACAATGTTGCAACTTGCACGGGGCACATAACTGTCGGTCTCACGTAATTGACCGATAATTAACATAAACACATTTAACATCTCTTGGCTTCCACACATGCAGTGATGCAGACCTTTGAAACATCAACATTTTAAAAAGTCTAATAAATCCATGTAATGTAGCCTACACCTTCAAGCGGTTAAATAAAGGTTAAATAAAAATATATATATTTTTTTTAAAGCATGAGCTCTGCTTTGTTTTTTGCGCAGGATGTACACACTTCATCAGTCTTGCGTTCACAATATGACAAGCACTTGATAATGCCTCGAAATTCACAGCGACATCCCCTTTGTGTGGCCGTAATGCACCCTAAAAAAAATCCATCACTTTTGCGGCCAGACCTTTGTGCCCTTGTCACTGAGTGCTGCGCGCTCATAAGCACCTCTCACTCACATGGCTCTCCATCACGTGATAGGGTCTTTCTCACAGGCTACAAGTGAAGACAAGACACATCCTGGACGCAACTGTGCGTATCCTTATCCAATTCCAAGATACATATTAAAGATATTGGAAGAACTGTACTGTACACATTTACTTTTTGTCAGCCAACAAGATAAATAGGCCTAACTAACATCAAAAGCATTAGCCTATGTCAATCTACTATCCCCCATAGTACAAAAGTTGACCTATTCTATTCTGTGCAAAAAATGAATATTCCAAACATAGTCTGGGACAGTTGGGGATACGATACATCCTGAATTGATACAACCACTAGCATCCCAAAAGATTTTATGCAATGACAGATCAGAATATTTAGATTAAAATGTTGATAAACTATTAGGCAATTTCTTCACATTATGAGCGTATCAATGCACACATGGCAGTAGGCTATTAGCGTGAATGTTCCATTAGTGGGAAAACACCTTCATTATTGTTTATTGCCTTATGCTGGGCATCATCGTCAGGTGATAAAACTATAATTCACAAGTGATAGGCTAATATTGTCACCCATCAGATTATTACGTTTTTTTATTTTTTATTATTCGTTGTAGTTATATATATATATATATATATATATCACTTCAAAATTATCAGTTTCTCTGGTTTTACTATTTATAGGTACAGTTGAAGTCAAAAGTTTACATACACTTATGTTGGAGTCATTAAAACTCATTTTTCAACCACTCCACAAATTTCGGTTAGGACATCTACTTTCGGTTAGGACATCTACTTTGTGCATGACACAAGTAATTTTTCCAAAAATTGTTTACAGACAAATGATTTCACTTATAATTCCCTGTATCACAATTCCAGTGGGTCAGAAGTTTACATACACTAAGTTGACTGTGCCTTTAAACAGCTTGGAAAATTCCAGAAAATGATGTTATGGCATTAGAAGCTTCTGATAGGCTAATTGACATCATTTGAGTCAATTGGAGGTGTACCTGTGGATGTATTTCAAGGCCTACCTTCAAACTCAGTGCCTCTTTGCTTGACATCATGGGGAAATCAAAAGAAATCAGCCAAGACCTCAGAAAACAAATTGTAGACCTCCACAAGTCTGGTTCATCCTTGGGAGCAATTTCCAAATGCCACACGTTCATCTGTACAAACAATAGTACGCAAGTATAAACACCATGGGACCAAGCAGCCATCATACCACTCAGGAAGGAGACGCATTCTGTCTCCTAGAGATTAACGTACTTTGGTGAGAAAAGTGCAAACCAATCCCAGAACAACAGCAAAGGACCTTGTGAAGATGCTGGAGGAAACAGGTACAAAAGTATCTATATCCACAGTAAAACGAGTCCTATAGCGACATAACCAATTTGTAAGTCGCTCTGGATAAGAGCGTCTGCTAAATGACGTAAATGTAAATAACCTGAAAGGCCGCTCAGCAAGGAAGAAGCCACTGCTCCAAAACCGCCATAAAAAGCCAGACTATGGTTTGCAACTGCACATGGGGACAAAGATCGTACTTTTTGAAGAAATGTCCTCTGGTCTGATGAAACAAAAATAGAACTGTTTGGCCATAATGACTATCGTTATGTTTGGAGGAAGAAGGGGGGGCTTGCAAGCCAAAGAACACCATCCCAACCGTGAATCAACAGAGTTGGGGAACATTGTCAGAGCAGAAGGAAGCAAGTTTTCTTCTAGGACAACCTTGTACGTGGCTTGATTCATGCGTCCTTCACAATTGTATCAGCATATTGTATATTGAAGCATCCCCAGATCATCACTGATCCTCCACCAAATTTCACAGTGGGTGCAAGACCTGGAGAGGCCTACAAGCCACAGTGTCTCGCACCCACTGTGAAATTTGGTGGAGGATCGGTGATGATCTGGGGGTGCTTCAGCAAGACTGGAATCGGGCAGATTTGTCTCCATCAGCACCGGCCTGTACCCTACCTGCCTTAAGCTCTCTCCTGGCCCCTTACACTTAGTCTGAATTCGTCCTGCTAGGTGACCTAAACTGGGACATGCTTAAACCACCTGACCAAGTCCTAAAGCAATGGGACTCCCTAAATCTTTCTCAGATTATTACCAATCCCACAAAGTATGACTCCAAACACCCAGAAAAGGCTGCTATTTTTATTGACTTGGCCAAAGCTTTTGATACAGTAGACCATTCCATTCTTGTGGGCCGGCTAAGGAGCATTGGTGTCTCTGAGGGGTCTTTGGCCTGGTTTGCTAACTACCTCTCTCAAAGAGTGCAGTGTATATTGTCAGAACATCTGCTGTCTCAGCCACTGCCTGTCACCAAGGGTGAAAGAGCAGCCATTACGAACGTAATCGCCCTTCTTTCACCCCAGCTGCCAAACTAACCCTGATTCAGATGACCACCCTACCCATGCTAGATTATGGAGACGTAATTTATAGATCGGCAGGTAAGGGTGCTCTTGAGCGGCTAGATTTTCTTAATCATTCGGCCATCAGATTTTCCACAAATGCTCCATATAGGACAGACACATCACTGCACTCTATACTCTTCTGTAAACTTCTCATCTCTGTATACCCGTCGCAAGACCCACTGGTTGATGCTTATTTATTAAACCCTCTTAGGCCTTAGTCCCCCCTATCTGAGATATCTACTGTATCCCTCATCCTCCACATACAACACCCGTTCTGCCAGTCACATTCTGTTAAAGGTCCCCAAAGCACACAAATCCCTGGGTCGCTCGTCTTTTCAGTTCGCTGCAGCTAGCGACCGGAACGAGTTGCAACAAACACTCAAACTGGACAGTTTTATCTCAATTTCTTCATTCAAAGACTCAATCACGGACACTCTTACTGACAGTTGTGGCAGCTTTGCGTGATGTATTGTCTCTACCTTCTTGCCCTTTGTGCTGTTGTCTGTGCCCAATAATGTTTGTACCATGTTTTGTGCTGCTACCATGTGTTGCTACCATGTTGTGTTGCTGCCATGCTATGTTGTCGTCTTAGGTCTCTATGTAGTGTTGTCTCCCTTGTCGTGATGTGTGTTTTGTCCTATATTTTTATTACATTTATTTTGAATCCCAGCCCCCGTCCCCGCAGGCCTTTTGCCAGGCCGTCATTGTAAATAAGAATTTGTTCTTAATTGACTTTGCTAGTTAAATAAAAAAAATTGAAGAATCATGCATGTGTCTCGAAACAGGGGCAGCGGGAAAAAAATACATATTTTGTGCACTGAAACAGCAAATGGAGGATGCTTTTCATGTGATTTATTTTCATGCCAGCCAAGTAGGCTATAGTCCTGTTGTAAAGATAAGCAATGTGCTTAATATTAGGCCTAACCTATAGAAAGCTGATGGGAAAAGCCTAATTACCGTGACTAAACGCTCACATGGAATTTGACTGCCTTCATGACCGCCAGGTGTGGCGGTAATACGGTCGCCGCAACAGCCCTAGGCACAGCACACAATGGCTAATATAGCACACTGTTTTACAGGGCTACCGTGGCACGTATTGTAAAGCAGTTCCGTAAAAAAGTATTGGTGTATTTAAGTGTAAGTTAGGCCTACACCAATACTTTTTTACGGAACTGCTTTACAGAACTTGCCACAATAGCCCTGTATCTGAGGATTTCTTATATATATATATAGAAGGCTACTGAAAATGTAATACATACTTGTGTCCCAACCTTACATTGGATCTCTGTCAGATTCACACCACCTAAGAGCCTCATGCGCACCTACTAGTTCCTCTATGGCTTGCCCCAATCTGACCTGCTCTATGCACACAACCCTTCCTGTGGTCTCTGTTCCTCAGACTTGGACTTCTCACCCTTCATATACAAAAGCTATGAGTGTGACAGAATTGCTTATAGTAGCCAAATCAGGCCCTGTAGGTGTTTCATTTGAGTCCCCCCAAAAAAACGTCCAGTTTCTCTTCACACAAATACTTCACTGAGCACCAGAACAGTCACATTAAAACATAGGTATATTTAATTTCAACTGTATAATGCATACATATGATTGTTTTCAGATTAATTACTTAAACTAATCAGTGGTGTTGAACTTCAATGGAATCATTTACATACAATTGTTTTATTTGATTTCAGTGACCAATTACTGTTGAAAAAAAAATAAAAAAAATCACCAGACAATTCCCAATGACATTATTTATTTTTGTGAGAGTGACTGATTCCATCCCTTCCAGCTATTTGCCGTTAAATAATATAGAAAAAAAAGACAATAAATACAGCTGGACATAAACTAAGATGTGTACATAGACGAGCGCTGTATCACTAGTCTTCATATATCATAGTTTTTCCTGACCAGTTAGACACCCTCGTACACACCGAGGACACATGGAAGTTGCAAAGACAGGCCTGTGTTGCTGTAGGATCGGGCCAGTACGTTTTGTAAGTGGAGTCCGAGTGGGAGGGGGTTCTCTTTCATTAAGATGGCCAGATAGAGGGAACAAGCCTTCTGCCTTTCGTCCTGGCGGTGAGCACTACTTTCTGTTTGTGGGATTATGCTAGATACAAGCCCAGAGGTCGAGGAATACAGGACAGGAGTATAGCTGAGGGGGTGGTGCTAAGCCCTCATCGGCCTCCAGTAGATACCAACCAACCACACCGACAGACAGAGCAACAACCAGAACTTGACCGGCGACACAGTACAAAAATAGGTCAATAAATGAACGAAAATCGCATGTATACAAGCAAATTTCCCCTCCTTCTAAATTGTTGTTTTTGTTAAAAGAATTGTGCTATGATAAGAAAGTGCTCTCCCTGACACAGTTACCGTAGCAACAGCGAATGTCTGAGAAAAAAAACAAAAAACAAGTCAGACACCACATTTACTAAACATAGAATTTACCTGCTCAGCATTCAAGTAAACCACAAAGTCATACAGAACACATGATGGTAACACTTCAAACAGACGGTCACTTTCAGACAAGTCACTGAAAACAATCAAGTTCAATGTCATCCCATTGTTCTCAGATTTCACTGATAATTGAATAAGTGAATTTCAGTGAACCTTAAAACCTGAACAACAAAAAACAAGGCAAAAATAGGTCCTCTTCCAGAGCCAAAAGCATGTGTTTGTTAGTACTCGGATTAAGTGCGTTTCACACCTGCTCGAAAACAAAAATAGTTTATTTTTCCTCTAACATATTCCTTCGAGACAATTTGTTTTTGGTGCAGCCTTTGCACACAGTCAGTCAGTACAGTGATTCCCTCTGGAATAATATGTACATATTGAACAGTTTGTACAGTGGCCAGAGGGTGGCGCTATGACTACAGCAAAGGATAGAGGATTCAGCAGGGTCTGGGGGCAAGGGGCTGGAAGTGAGTGAGGAGGAAAAATGAAGTAGATATTGCTCACACACACACACGATTAACTGGCCCCGCTCTTTCCCTTCATCTATCACAACTTGCCATGTCATGCATAGACAGAGACACACACCAACCAATACAAACAACCACAAACCGAAGCACCCCTGTCCAAACACACGTTAGTGTGTCCATGTGTGCCTCATACAGAAGGTTGTGTTGACGATCAGTGGAACCAGCAAGCTGGTCACAGGTGCGTGGGGTGGGTTCTATGCAGAACAGTTTTAAGCGGTTTACTGTGTCCACGGAGCAAGAACCAATAAGAGAGCTAGTTTTACAGGTACACCAAACCCTCTTCTCTGACAGTGGGGGGAGAGAGGGGTATTTTCATATGAGAATTCAGTGAATACTGAAAAAGATTGACAAGATAAAAATACAGCAGATGGAACTCTCAGGCCAGAACAGGAGCAGGGCCAGTGGGCGGCCAGCAATGAGTCCGGAGAGGAGAGCCAGTGTCAGTTCCCTGCCGCCATGCCACGTCCCGGTTCCAGAACCACAGCCAGGAACCAAACCACAGAGGTCCAGGCGTGATGGGGGCACAGCGGGGGGCAGCGGCCCACAGGGGTCATGTGACGTTAACCTCCATCACGTGTTCGTCAGTAACGGGCAGCACCAGCACCTGCCGCCCCTGGCTCCAATAGAACACCTGTCCCGGACTGAAGGGCTCCAGGCGGGGCATGGGCAGACCCCTCTGCTGCTCCCGCTGCTGCTCCCCACTGCCCACCGAGTGGACGCTGCCCCGGCTACGGATGCTGGCCGTGTCGCCCTGGTCGTCCAGACCTTTGTCCAGCAGGGACATGGTGTCGTTCTCTAAGCAGCTGTCTGTGAGCGGCCAGAGAGAGTGTGTGTGTGTGAGAGAGAGAGAGTACAACACATGCTGTAATAACGCCAATAAGCAAATAATCTAAACAGCGGGTAAGAGGTCGACAAAGACGGCACAAAATATAGACTACCATTTTGTTAAGTAATGGGAGACATGCCTACGGACTGAGCTTAAGTACCGTTCTGCAGCTGTGGGTTACATACCTGTGTCTGGCTGAATGGCTGGGACGGCACTGTGGGGCAGGTACTTGAACACTTTGATGTTGGGGAAGGGCAGGTGCCCGGCGAACAGGGGCATGACCTCCATCTGAACCCTGTGTGTGGCGCTGGCAGCCACGGGCATGGACACCACCCCCGAGCTCTTGCCACACACCGCCCAGTTACTGCTGTTGTCCACCACTGCAGACAACACACACCAGGGTAGACAGGTAAATACCGGACATGGACGGACACACACACACACACACACCTTCCCGTGTCCTACCTTCATACATGAGCTTGGTGGTCCTCAGGCCCTCTATTTCTGTAGACTCCTCCTCCTCCCCTTCAGTCTCGCTGGGCTCTGCCTGCCGTGTGATGGACACCTCGAGGCCACAGAGGGCGCCAGTGCGACAGTGCTGGTCGCCAGACGGTGGCAAGATCTCGGCCTTCAAGCTGTAAAGGGTCTGGGGAGGAAGGTTTAGCAGAGTCCACGGTTAGCAACATCGAGCGATGTTCGAGACCCAGAACGGCGTTTGTGATGAGATCAGGGTTGTGTTCATTCGTTTTGCAATGGAAAACAAAAAAAATGGTGTTTTACATCCATGTGGTGCCTAATGATGGGGACCCAGAGCTGGGTCTTGAGTATACGCACAGAGACCCGGTCCAGCTGGAACTCGTAGCGGTAGGGTTTGAAGGCTGTGTGTGCGTCCGAGGCGGAGACGGGCGCGAAGCTGGCGGAGAATACACACTGCAGGCACAGCGGGAGGTGTTTGACCCAACGCATCTCCCACAGGCAGAACACTGACTGCTGACTGCACACCGTCTGAGGCAAAAAGGATCAGATGAGTGAGTGACAGATGAGTGAGTGAGTGAGAGACGAAGTGTGTGCACGGAGTTACTCACCTGTTGTGTTTTAGCATTGAGTGAGAGCAGCTCCACCGGGATTGTGGGCTGGCGCTCTGTGAGGACCGGGTCCACCAGGTGGAAGTTTGTGTCGGACACGTTCTGGAGACACACCTGTATGTACTTCCTGTGTGACCAGTCAGATCAATATTTAGATTCTCAACGTCACCATAGATTCCTTACTAAATGACTGAGCAGACATGTCATTGAATAGACATCGAGGGCACCGGTTTTTTTTTTTTGCATTTCAAATCCTGTAGACGAGAAGGTATGTTACCTAACGCAGGTTCAAAATACTGCAATTGGAATTTGCATTGCGTGCATCACTCAGTAAATAAATAAAAAAAAGGTTCAAATTAAATCATGCTGTATTTTTTTTGCACACATCTGTGACTGTGTTTCCCCATACAGTAAAAGCAGATGGAGTGTGTGTCCTACCTTTTCCCAGCAGAGAGTATTGAGTGCTTGGCTTTGAAAGGGACATAGAAGGTTAGGGATATGAGCGTGGAGTAGATGGACCAAGGACAGTCGATGGAGACCTATGGAGAGAGAAACAGAACACACAGGGCTGTGAACATCTGTTAGGCATGGTCATGTTCATTAGGGTACAGTGTAACAAAAGACTTTCAAACATTTGGAGGCGGAATACTCATTGGACAAATCCAGGTAGTCCCTCCGTTTCAGTCTGTTGTCTTCCGTTGGGTGCCTAATGAACATGACCCTAATAAATGACATAAAGGTGGTCCTGGGGTTAACTCTATAGGCTAGGAGGGCAAACGGTCTTCAAACCTTCTGGTCGATGTTGATCATGCCATTGTCTGCGTGGCTGTGGTTCTTGGGCCGGTGGCGGACCTCGCCGTTGGTGAGACGCTCGATGTCGGGCTTAAAGGGTGTGGGGGGGATGTGGCACAGCACCTCCAGCTGGAACTCCAGGGTGTGGTAGGGAGGGGTGGGGGGCAGGGAAATGCTGGTCACCTTCTCCGAAGACTGGACGGAAAGAGCATGCTCCCCCACACGCTCTGCAAAGAGATGGAGAGAGGGTGCGAGAGAGAGAGAGAGAGAGAGAACAGAAAATAGTTAGCAACAGCCTTAGTAGGGAAAGGCAGTCAGCATGGAACGCTAAGGGTGTCTCCCCCTATGGACTGAGGGTCATTGATCTCCATGGTAACCCCCAGACCTGCCTGGGCTAATATTAGTGATTGAAAGCAGTGGCTAGTTAAACAAAAGGTGTGGATTGCAGTCCCTCCTCGTCTATAGACTACTTTCAATGTAACGAGGGAAATTTGTTCATTTGGACTATCCCCTTTAACCTCTCTGACCCTTGACCCAGAGTGGATGGAAGGAAGGCTGACCTCCCGTGCTGGACAGGATGGTAGCAGAGCAGCAGCTAGAGTGGAGGATGGGCATGGAGTCTGTATTGCTAAGCTGCAGTGCGTCACCCTTCTTCACACTGTAGTGGCCTGTTGCTATGGTGAACTTCACCTTCTGGGGAATGCCTGCCAACAGGTTGTCTGGAGGGCAAACACAGATACACAGTTACACAGTCACAAATGTAAAAATACAAGGATGACCCAGTCCAACGGGCAGCGATTAGCATCTTTTGTTTATGGCAAAAGAGGGGGACAGAGGGCCAGACAGACGGACCTGAGAGAGGCTCGATGGTGAGCTGGGGCTCCTGGGAGTAGACCTCGTACTGCACCACAGGGTAGATGTGAGACTGGACAAACTGGACTCTCCCCACGCTCCCGCACAGCTGACGTAACGTGTACGAGCCCGGCTCTCCAGTCTAGAGAGAAAAGGGCGAGAGAGTGGAAAGAGAAAGAGAGGCCGACAAGGAGTGATAAAGTGACACTTGACCTCTAATTGACAGCGTTCCCCATTCTGTTTTAATGGAGAGGAGGCAAGGAGATTACAGATTTCTTTAGACAAATTGAAAATGAGCCATGGGGTGGACTTAGCTTCGAGACATGACTATTGATGACATTATAGGAGGCTGAAAAAAAAACGTACTGGGGCCGTGAACAAGATGCTGTTGTCGCCGGGCTGCAGCGTTATGTCGCGTGCCCTCAGCATCTGGGCCCCGTCGTCCACGGCAACCGCTGCCGGGAGGGCCCCGGCGGTGGGCGTGTCCAGGGAGGCTGAGCTGTCGTGGCGCCGCAGCAGCAGGTGCATGTTCTTACACACCACCCCTGTGGAGTTGAGCGAGCTGTCCGACGGGCTGCGGTCCTGCATTTCGTAAAGCTCCAGTGCGGGGGGTAGCGAAGCGCCCATCCCGGCCCCAGCTAGGGGGCTTCCCTGGGGGAACAGGACCACCCCGTCCCCCTGGCCTTGTGGTCCCTGGCCCGTCCTCCTCTGGGTGCTGCCCGCCCGGCCCCTCGCCCCGCCCTGCTCCAGGCTGAAGTGGAGAGTGGCGGCCAGCTGCTCCACCTGCACGGCCACGGGCATCAGGCAGCGTACGTGCAGCTCCAGCTGCAGGGCGGCACCCACGTGCACCACGGCGCCAGGCGGGCTGAACTGCATCTGGCGCAGCTGGGCAAACGCCGCCATGCTCAGAGCCACAGTCTGGTCTGGAGAGACGAGAGGAGGAAGAGAGGGATGAGAGAGGGAAGTGACAGAGGGCATGGCATTACATGGAAACATTGTGAAGTCAGAGTTATGTTGGACTAGCCTGGGTGCCAGTCTTTCTCCTTATGGAATTGTCAGGCTTGACAATGACAATGGAGCAGGCAAAAGCACAAACAGATCTGGGGACCAGGCTAATGTTGATCAGTCTTGGGAGAAAAATTAGCCACTATTTACATGTTTGACCAGTTTAGTTGGCAAGACTCTCAGAAGTTGAGACAACCAGACAAGGATCCTTGAATTTTTCATTGTGCAATTAGAAGCTTTCAACTTTCTTCCTGCATCAATGAGAACAAACAACTGACTGTTCCTGCCATGTCTCGAGTGTACGTGGTGTGTGTGTGCTCACCTGAGGGTGCCGGGGGCTGGCTGGCGAAGGTAAGGATCTCCTGGCAGAAGTGCTTCCTCTCCTCCTCTGTCAGGTTGGCGTCGCCCGCCAGCAAGGCACTGGTCTGCAGGTAGCTGGCACAGTGAGTCAAGGAAACTTGAACTAGAAGATAGCCAAGATACAGACACCTGGCTATTTCAATGCAATGGGAGAGTGAAAGGAGAGAGAGCCTTCAGAAAGGATTCCCTACCAAGCATGCGGATTGGAAAGGGGTAAAATAGTAACCAACCTTCCTTTGTGGTCATTATTCATCTAGCTACCCATGATGGAAATCTTTAGTCCACCCACTCATTAAACGGATGACCTCTCAAACAAGTGATAGCACAGAAGGCTGGGTTGTGTTCAGTAGACACAAAATGGGGGAAAGAAATAATGCTCCAAAACGATATGAACCAGAGAGGTACTATCTTTCCAATAGGAGTCCGACGTTTTTGTTTTCCATAAAAAAAACGTTGCTACGGTTGGCCCTATTGAACATGATCCTGGGTCATATAGAATGTACAACAGTGAAGACATTGTCCGTGTTGAGAGCATCTAAACAGTGATGTATTATGGGTAAATTGTGGCTGACTGACCTACAAATAACATTGAGTAGTTATTTATGATGCAACGTGATTCGTAGTCAAGTCTCGATTAGCCTTTAAAAGCGGTTGCAATGTCGAACACGCCCACTGAGACTGATTGACATTGGGTCATATACACTAGGCACAGAACAGAAAAAAAACTGAAGAAAACAGGCAGGGACTACCTGAACATGTCCAATGGCAAACACTTGTGTTGTTTCCCGTTGCAAAACGTTTTGCAACAGTGTGCTATAATGAATACGACCCTGTAGTGAGGTGGTCAGTGTGTAAACTCTTTGTCAATCATGAGGTCAGTGATCTTCAAGTCAGAAAGTCAGAGCTCTAGAAAGAGGCTCGAGTTTCCGAGTTGGAATTCCGAGTTGGATGACCATTCAAAACGATTTTCCCCCAGTTGGAGCTTGTTCCCCCCCCCAGAGTTCCCAGTTGTTTTGAACGCAGCATTTTTGAAGGATACTCTTCAGTCTGCTGCAAGAGCTTCTGACACTCGGCCATCTGCTTCCTGGTATGAGTCACCTGCAGGCTCCACCCCTCTGCCACGTAGGACCTCAGAGAGTCATCAAGGAAGCCCTCTGCTCTCTCCGGGTCACCTTTCTTCCTACACACACAAACCACATACATAGTTAACACCGGTTTTATTCATTTAGCATCAATCAATTAGAGCAACCCTATAAATCTTTCATTCATTAGTTATTAGCACATTTAGCTGACTGGGGCTAATCATTTTTCCAGCGACCTTCATCGTTTGAAAACTTACAATAGGTATACTACATTTAATCGAAATGATTCCCTCACTGGAAACACCATTCAGAGATGGAGAGTGAGAGGCAGAGGGAAGAGAGAACACAAAAAAAGATAGAAAAGACTTACATGTAAAATTCAGCTAGACTCTTTCCAATGAGCCGGGATGAGCGCATCCGGCCTATGGCTCTGTACATCTCCATAGCAGCATGTGACAGCTCCTGAAAAGAGGGAGGGAGGAAGGGTAAGAGTGCAGGATAGAGGGGGAGAGAGAGAGAGGGAGAAGGATCATCAGAGGACAAAGAAAGCATTCAGTAAATAAGAATGTTTAGCTCTGTGATGGCTTTCTGCCCCAGTGCCTAAAGAGAGCGGGCCTGGAGGGCAATGGGGCCCAATGAACTAGATACCAAGACTATAAACAGAGGCACTCTGTCTATGAAGTGTCCCATGCACACACATAACATTATGAAGCATAATCAAGGCTCTAAACAAGGACTACAGTAACTGCCTACACCATTATCCACCTAATCAACATGGCACTTACCAGATAGTGTTTTTCAAACGCCTCCACAGACGATAAGGCCTCATTGAGTTTTTTGTAAGGGCTCTGCAGGCTGTTGACTGTAAGAGAGAACGCAGGAGACACACTTAGACTTTCTCTAAAGACCATTTCAGCTTTTTCCTTAGCGCAAAGAACTTCCAAGTCCTCACAATGATGTGTTTGTGTTGACAGTAAAAGTAACCCACTTCAACCTCAAACAGAGAGTCATATGCACAACAGAGGGCTAAGCGGTTTTGACATGGCATACAACACAGCACAACCATTATCAAATGACACCATCCAACATTATCCATTCTAATGCAATGCTCAGGTACTACTACTTTATAACTAAGGGCCTATTGTGAACCAACTGGGTCTCCAGTATACCTGTGTTAGCCAGCTGAGCTAAAGCCTAGGGCATTAGTGTGTGTGTATATATATAATACCCGTCTCTGGTCTCTCTTCCCCCAGGCCAGCCAGAAGGTCCACGGTGCGGTTTAGATCCTCGGAGGTGGGGCCCTTCTCAGCCACCAGGCCACACAGGTAGCCCAGAGACTTTAGCTGGGAACACAACAACACACGCGTCACAACATACATAGGGCCACAATGACAAGCTGGAAATGGAGTCTTACGGCGATGACCAGAAAGTGTGTTATCAGAGTTTCTTGACCACGTAAAACTCCTTGGGCCAGTTTCGCGGACACAGATTAAGCCTAGTCTTGAACTAAGAAGCACTTTTAATGATGATCCTCCATTGAGCATACTTCCGGAAAATAAGCCCCTTGTGACTTTAGAACGGTGTAGGTCTGCAGGGCAGGGGCTAACACAGTGTACCTGCAGTGATGTGTGTTAGGTCAGAGGTGCAGTAGGTACAGTGCATTCGGGAATGTATTCAGACCCCTTGACTTTTTCCACATTTTGTTACGTGACAACCTTATTCTAAAATTGATTAAATATTATTTTTTTTCCTTCATCAATCTACACACAATACCCCATAATGACAAAGCGAAAACAGGTTTTAGAAATGATTGCAAATTCATTAAAAATAAAAAACAGAAGTACCTAATTTACATACAGTTAAAGTCGGAAGTTTACATACACCTTAGCCAAATACATTTAAACTCAGTTTTTCACAATTCCTGATATTTAATCATAGTACAAATTCCCTGTCTTTGGTCAGTTAGGATCACCACTTTATTTTAAGAATGTGAAATAATAGTAGAGAGAATTCTTTATTTCAGGTATTATTTCTTTCATCACATTCCCAATGGGTCAGAAGTTTACATGCTACCAAATACTAATCGAGTGTATTGCCTATAAATTGTTGAACTTGGGTCAAACGTTTCAGGTAGCCTTCCACAAGCTTCCCATAATAAGTTGGGTGAATTTTGGGCCATTCCTTCTGACAGAGCTGGTGTAACTGAGTCAGGTTTGTAGGCCTCCCTGCTCGCACACGCTTTTTCAGTTCTACTCACAAATGGATTAAGGTCAGGGCTTTGTGATGACCACTCCAATACCTTGACTTTGTTGTCCTTACGCCATTTTGCCACAACTTTGGAAGTATGCTTGTGGTCATTGTCCATTTGGAAGACCCATTTGCGACCAAGCTTTAACTTCCTGACTGATGTCTTGAGATGTAGCTTCAATATATCCATGTAATTTTCCTTCCTCAAGATGTCATCTATTTTGTGAAGTGCACCAGTCCCTCCTGCAGCAAAGCAGCCCCACAACACGATGCTGCCACCCCCGTGTTTCAAGGTTGGGATGGTGTTCTTCGGCTTGCAAACGTCCCCCTTTTTCCTCCAAACATAATGATGGCAATTATGGCCAAACAGTTCTATTTTTGTTTCATCAGACATTTCTCCAAAAAATACGATCCTTGTTCCCATGTGCAGTTGCAACCTGTAGTCTGGCTTTTTTATGGCGGTTTTTGAGTAATGGCTTCTTCCTTGCTGAGAGGCCTTTCAGCTTATGTCGGTATAGGACTCATTTTACTGTGGATCTAGATACTTTTGTATTTGTTTCCTCCAGCATCTTCACAATGTCCTTCGCTGTTGTTCTGGGATTGATTTGCACTTTACGCACCAAAGTACGTTCATCTCTAGGAGACAGAACGCGTCTCCTTCCTGAGTGGTATGATGGCTCCGAGTCCAATGATGTTTATACTTGCATACTATTGTTTGTACAGATTAACATGGTACCTTCAGGCGTTTGGAAATTGCTCCCAAGGATGAACCAGACTTGTGGAGGTCTACAATTGTTTTTCTGAGGTCTTGGCTGATTTCTTTTGATTTCCCCATGATGTCAACCAAAGAGGCACTGAGATTGAAGGTAGGCCTTGAAATACATCAACAGTTATATCTCCAATTGACTCAAATGATGTCAATTAGCCAATCAGAAGCTTCTAAAGCCAATACATTTTCCAAGCTGTTCAAAAGGCACGGTCAACTTAGTGCATGTAAACTTCTGACCCACTGGAATTGTGATACAGTGAATTATAAAGTGATATAATCTGTCTATAAACAATTGTTGGAAAAATTACTTGCGTCAAGCACAAAGTAGATGTCCTAACCGACTTGCCAAAACTATAGTTTGTTAACAAGAAATTTGTGAACAAGAAATTTGTGGAGTGGTTGAAAAACAAGTTAACGATTCCAACCTAAGTGTATTTAAACTTCCGACTTCAACTGTATGTACCCTTTGCTATGAGACTCGAGATTTTTTTTTTAAACCTTTATTTAACTAGGCAAGTCAGTTAAGAACAAATTCTTATTTACAATGATGGCCTAGCCCAGGCCAAACCCTAACGACGCTGGGCCAATTGTGCACCGCCCTATGGGACTCCCAATCACGGCCAGTTGTGATACAGCCTGGAATCGAACCAGGGTCTATAGTGACGCCTCTAGCACTGAGATGCAGTGCCTGAGACCGCTGCGCCACTCGGGAGCCCAGGTGCATCCTGTTTCCATTGATCATCCTAGGAGATGTTTCTACAACTTGATTGGAGTCCATCTGTGGTAAATTCAATTGATTGGACATGATTTGGAAAGGCACACACCTATCTATATAATGTCCCACAGCTGACAGTGCATGTCAGAGCAAAGAAGTCGAAAGAATTGTCCGTCGAGCGCCGAGACAGGATTGCGTCAAGGCATAGATCTGGGGAAGGGTACCAAAAAAAGCACACTGAGACCTCCATCATTCTGAAATGGAAGAAGTTTGGAACCACCAAGACTCTTCATAGAGCTGGCCGCCCGGCCAAACTGAGAAATCGGGGGAGAAGGGCCTTGGTCAGGGAGGTGACCAAGAACCCAATGGTCACTGACAGAGCTCCAGAGTTCCTCTGTGGAGATGGGAGAACCTTCCAGAAGGACAACCATCTCTGCAAGACTCCACCAATCAGGTCTTTCTGGTAGAATGGTCAGACAGAAGCCACTCCTCAGTAAAAGGCACATGACAGCAGCTTGGAGTTTGACAAAAGGCACCTAAAGACTCTCAAGACAATGAGAAACCAGATTCTCTGGTCTGATGAAACCAAGATTGAACTCTTTGGCCTGAATGCCAAGGGTCACCTCTGGAGGAAACCTGGCATCATCCCTACGGTGACGTATGGTGGTGGCAGCATCATGCTGTGGGGATGTTTTTCAGCAGCCGGGACTGGGAAACTAGTCAGCATAGAGGGAAAGATGAACGGAGCAAAGTACAGAGAGATCATCGATGAAAACCTGATCCAGAGCACTCAGGACCTCAGACAAGGGCGAAGGTTCACCTTCCAACAGGACAACAACCCTAAGCACACAGCCAAGAAAACACATGAGTGGCTTCGGGACAAGTCTCTGAATGTCCTGGAGTGGACCAGACAGAGCCTGGACTTAAACCCGATCGAACATCTCCGGAAAGACCTGAAAATAGATGTGCAGCTACGCTCCCCTCCAACCTGACGGAGCTTGAGAGAATCTGCAGAGAACGTGGGAAACTTTCCAAATACAGGTGTGCCAATCTTGTAGCGTCATACCCAAGAAGACTATGCTGTAATCGCTGCCAAAGGTGTTCAACAAAGTACTGAGTAAAGGATCTGAATACTTACAATACCAGTCAAACGTTTGGACACACCTACTCATTCAAGGGTTTTTCTTTATTTTTACTATTTTCTACATTGTAATATTATAGTCAAGACCTCAAAACAGCTTTGCACATGCTTGGCATTCTCTCAACCAGCTTCACCTGGAATGCTTTTCCAACAGTCTTGAAGGAGTTCCAACATATGCTGAGCACTTGTTGGCTGCTTTTCCTTCACTCTGCGGTCCAACTCAACCCAAACCATCTCAATTGGGTTGAGATCGGGTGATTGTGAAGGCCAGGTCATCTGATGCAGCACTCCATCGCTCTCCTTCTTGGTCAAATATCCCTTACACAGGATGGTGTGAAAATTTCTAAAAACCTGTTTTTGCTTTGTCATTATGTAGATTGATGAACATTTTTTATTTAATCAATTTAATCCATTTTAAAATAAGGCTGTGCCATAACAAAATGTGGAGGGGTCTGAATACTTTCCCAAATGCACTGTATATGTAGGTAGGTAGGTAGGGTACCTTCTCTGTGGCGTAGGTCCACAGGCCGACAGTGTGGGAGCAGTTGGCCTCTAGCTGGGCGCGGTCGCAGCAGCCCTCGATCCTGTGCAGCACTTCCAGACAGCTGAGGAACACCCAGCAGTCCAACGCCCCCTGGACCACAGACACCTACACACACAGGATGAGGATCTCTAGATTTACATTTTATATACATCTTTGAATCCACAAACCTTCTCCATCTGCGTCCCACACACACAGATACACAGCTCATGCACAAACCAAAGCCAATGTATAACACCAAAATTGATGTTTCCAACCAAACTCTTTTTGGCAGGAGGCTACATTGTTATACAATGGTAGGGGAAACACTAGTGTGTGCATGGCCAGAATCAGAGTGTTTGAGGGGATCATTTTGAGCAAGATGAGGTGCACTGCAGAATAGTTCATCATCACATAATGTAATGTAGTAATTTGGGGCCGAAGGTGCTTCGTATGTCAGCAGTTTGGCCCAGTCTGACTGCAATAAAGTACTCAAAAACGCACTGTACCTCGAGCAGGCGCAGCTCCTGGACACAATTGTGCAGCAGCTCCAGGGCTCGCTGGGTGACCTCCCAGGGCCTCTGAAGGAAGATGAGCAGAGTGCACTGGCGGGAGAACAGGTAGCTGCGCAGGTCCAGCAGGCTGGCCTCACCGCACTGGATCAGCTCGCGCTTCTCCATGTCGATGGGCCGCCGCAGGAGCAGCCCGCTCCAGCGCTTCACCGGGGCACAGAACGAGCCCAGCCAGTTTGCCCCGTCTGAAAGACACACAACAGGCATGGACACAAGAATAAGATTTTGCCCTGTGTAGTACAGTAAACACACACACAAATAGGCCTATAGTAAAGGTAGGCAGGGCTCTACGCTGACCTTTTTTCAAGGAGCACGTGTGCACCTAAGTTGAAAAATGTAGGCGTACACAAATACATTTTGAAGCACAATTAAACATTTTTTGGGGTAATAAAGCTGGAATCCTTATTTTTTCTTAGCACACTGGTGCTGCTAAATAAAAATTCCAGATCACACAGCTAAATATGTAGGCGGATATGCAAGTAAAATGGTCGCACTGTAGAGCCATGGTAGGGGTAGTAAACAATGCCACTCTACCTCCAGCCCCAAAGTTGAGGACATACTGAGTGAAGAGAGCGTCCAGCTCGTCATACTGGACCAGAGCATCCTCAAACTGCTGCAGCATCTCAAACACAAAGGCCAACTCCTCCTGCACAACACACACACCCATTGGTTAAATAGGTTACAACTGCTTCCCCTATAGTCGAGCAGGGATGATTGACAGGTGGTGGGAGTGACCCACCTGCACCATGAAGTAGTCGCAGAAGCTCCAGCCGGGCTCGGTGCGTTTCTCGCGGAGCGTGCGCATGTCATCCTCGAATCGGCCCAGGTTCTTGGTGAAGGACATGAGCAGCAAGGTGCGCAGCTTGGTCAGGAAGGAGCTCCACGAATCCTGGGACCGAGACGACTCCTTCAGAGGGTCAGACAGAACCACACACCTGAACCATGGGGGGGAGAAAGAAGAAAGAAGAAAGAAAGAAAGAAAGAAAGAAAGAAAGAAAGAAAGAAAGAAAGAAAGAAAGAAAGAAAGAAAGAAAGAAAGAAAGAAAGAAAGAAAGAAAGAAAGAAAGAAAGAAAGAAAGAAAGAAAGAAAGAAGAAAGAAAGAAAGAAGAAAGAAAGAAAGAAGAAAGAAAGAAAGAAAGTGTTAGAGTGTTAGAGAGAAAAGTCTCCTCCTGGAGAGCCACACTCCTGCAGGCTTTTGCGTCATCCCTCATCTAGCACATCCAATTCTACTAAATGAGTTGCTCAGGTCCTTGATAAGATGAATCTGGTGTGTTACACAACAGAAATGGATCAGAAGACAGCATGCCCAGTAGATCTCCAGGAGGGAACCCTTGGTAGACAAAATAGCTCAGATTCTGTTCTAACAAGAGATAAGAGCGGTGATGTTGCCGACCTGTCGCTCTGCTTGTTGCAGAAGTCGTTGCGGATCTTGTCTACGATGGAGGTGCGCGGCAGGATGTTGGTCTTGTTCTTCTTCTTGGCTTCACTCTCCACCACCACGATGAGCCAGTCCACCGAGCCGTGCAGCCGCAGGGTGCTCTGCCACCGCAGCATGTCATCCTTCACCGACGCCTTGTACATCTCTGTGTCCTGAGACAGACAGACAGACAGACAGACAGACAGACAGACAGACAGACAGACAGACAGACAGACAGACAGACAGACAGACAGACAGACAGACAGACAGACAGACAGACAGACAGACAGACAGACAGACAGACAGACAGACAGACAGACAGACAGACAGACAGACAGACAGACAGACAGACAGACAGACAGACAGACAGACAGACAGACAGACAGACAGACAGACAGACAGACAGACAGACAGACAGACAGACAGACAGACAGACAGACAGACAGACAGACAGACAGACAGACAGACAGACAGACAGACAGACAGACAGACAGACAGACAGACAGACAGACAGACAGACAGACAGACAGACAGACAGACAGACAGACAGACAGACAGACAGACAGACAGACAGACAGACAGACAGACAGACAGACAGACAGACAGACAGACAGACAGACAGACAGACAGACAGACAGACAGACAGACAGACAGACAGACAGACAGACAGACAGACAGACAGACAGACAGACAGACAGACAGACAGACAGACAGACAGACAGACAGACAGACAGACAGACAGACAGACAGACAGACAGACAGACAGACAGACAGACAGACAGACAGACAGACAGACAGACAGACAGACAGACAGACAGACAGACAGACAGACAGACAGACAGACAGACAGACAGACAGACAGACAGACAGACAGACAGACAGACAGACAGACAGACAGACAGACAGACAGACAGACAGACAGACAGACAGACAGACAGACAGACAGACAGACAGACAGACAGACAGACAGACAGACAGACAGACAGACAGACAGACAGACAGACAGACAGACAGACAGACAGACAGACAGACAGACAGACAGACAGACAGACAGACAGACAGACAGACAGACAGACAGACAGACAGACAGACAGACAGACAGACAGACAGACAGACAGACAGACAGACAGACAGACAGACAGACAGACAGACAGACAGACAGACAGACAGACAGACAGACAGACAGACAGACAGCACAGACAGACAGACAGACACACACACACACACACACACACACACACACACACACACACACACACACACACACACACACACACACACACACACACACACACACACACACACACACACACACACACACACACACACACACACACACACACACACACACACACACACACACACACACACACACACACACACACACACACACACACACACACACACACACACACACACAGAGAGAGAGTATACAAAACATTAAAAGCACCTGCTCTTTCCATGACAGACTGGCCAGGTGAAAGCTATGACCCCTTTTTGATGTCACTTGTTAAATCCACTTCAATCAGTGCAGATGAAGGGGAGGAGACAAGTTAAAGGATTTTTAAGCCTTGAGACAATTGAGACATGGATTGTGTGCCATTCAGAGGGTGAATGGGCAAGACAAAAGATTTAAGTGCCTTTGAACAGGGTATGGTAGTAGGTGCCAGGCGCACCGGTTTGTGTCAAGAACAGCAACACTGCTGGGTTTTTCACGCTCAACAATATCCTGTGTGTATCAAGAATGGTCCACCACCCAAACGATATCCAGCCAACTAGACACAACTGTGGGAAGCATTGGTGTCAACATGGGCCAGCATCCCATCCATGCTAGGGATGCAAACTGACCCTCATTAAGCGGTCAACAAACGGTAAAACATTTCCAAACAGTAAAATGACGTGCCCCAACAAAATCAGATCTATCAGATCTGTATATAATGACGAGATATGTTCCCGCCCTAACAATGTGAGTCATCCCAAGGCGGAAAGGCAGACGACAAGCTTAGGACCAAAATAAGCCCATAGAAACGAGTTGGACTTATTTTGGACCGATTTTGGCTAGAGTGAAACCTCTCGCCTCGTCTCTTCCTCTCTGATACGATGCATGCATACAAGGACTGGCCATTTTTTATTAAGAGCTTAACGGAAACATGCAACAATAGCAAGCTTATCATCTTACAGTCAAAAGGCTATAGCCTGTTACTGAACATGCAACTTATGTAATGGACCAGCCAATAAAACGTCATTTTCAAACATTTGCCAAAATGCAACTAGCGGAAAACACAGTTCAAAACAGCGCACCTAATGTTCCATATGTGACAGAGATGAAAATCTCTGTCAGAAACTTAGAAAGAGGGGGAATCTAATAGCAACTACTATTGATGGCTTGCTATATGACTAGGATTGTGTCATTGGCTTATGGACAATGAAAGAAAGTTGATAAGAAAACCATTAGAACAGGAGAGAAATGCTGGTAAACGGCATGAGGAAGTCCATATAAAATAATTGCCTCCACGTTTCTATGGATGGATTTTCACAAGGCTACTTGAAGCAAGGTAAGACATGCCTCCTCATTATTTGAAGTAAAACGTTCAGGTTTCAAACAATTACACTGCCTCAAGCTCACATTGCAAAGTGGTGGGTGACGGGCTGGTAGTCAACGGAAGACAGGCTATAGCCTATGCATCCAAACGGCGAATGGGAGGCGCGCTTTACATGTTGAGATTTAGAAATAAATATAGCATTAATACACCCATAATATACGAACACACAAACAGCTATTGGAGCTCTTGTGAATCATAATACGGTGTTGAATGTTATGATACCAACAACAATGCCGGTCTGTCCAATATGTTCTCACTACATCAAAGTGACTAGCTGACTACTCACACAACAGTCTGTCCAGTATATGTGCAGGAAGGGGAAGGTGAGCAGGGCTCTATTTCCGTCCTTAGGAAGCAGCTCCTCTTTGAACTGAACAAAGTTGGCCTCGAGGTGAATCATCTTTGGTGCGCGTCCGTAGGACCTTCAGATGAGGAGACATTGGCATTAAAAACAGTCAGCCACACACTCAAACACACAACTTTGCACTAACCACACAGTTGCGCATGCCTACACACACACATCTGATAGCGAAGTGCAAACATCCCAATAGCTCACCTCCTCCACTCCATGGGCTCCCTGGGTAACTGCTGTGCCAGAGAGGTGTAGAGGGAAGTGAACAGGCTCTGGTCGCCAGCACCTGTGTGTCGGGGTTGAGAGACAGAGTAGTGAAGAAGAGAGAGAGAAAGGGAGAGCAGACAGGTACTCTGTGCTTCCAACCAGCATGTTATTCCATTTTCAGGGATCAACGAGATCTGTGACTCATTTGTTTCGTTACATTTTATTAGCTAGCCATCTAGCTAGGTCTCACTGCACACCTTAGGCTACATCACCCAGAGTAACAGTGTGAGTTGGAGGCTGAAGAAATTCAGCTTGTCACCAAAAACACTCACAAACTTTTACAGATGCACAATCGAGAGCATCCTGTCAGGCTGTATCACCGCCTGGTACGGCAACTGCTCCGCCCACAACCGTAAGGCTCTCCAGGGGGTAGTGAGGTCTGCACAACACATCAACGGGGGCAAACTACCTGCCCTCCAGGACACCTACACCACCCGATGTCACAGGAAGGCCAAAATGATCATCAAGGACAACAACCACCCGAGCCACTGCCTGTTCACCCCGCTATCATCCAGAAGGCGAGGTCAGTACAGGTGCATCAAAGCTGGGACCGAGAGACTGAAAAACAGCTTCTATTTCAAAGCCATTAGACTGTTATCCAGCCATCACTAACATTGAGTGGCTGCTGCCAACATACTGACTCAAATCTCTAGCCACTTTAATAATAAAAAATTGGATGTAATAAATGTATCACTAGTCACTTTAAACAATGCCACTTTATATCATGTTTACATACCCTACATTACTAATCTCATATGTATATACTGTACTCTATACCATCTAATGCATCTTGTCTATGCCGTTCAGCCATCGCTCATCCATATATTTATATGTACATATTCTCATTCATTCCTTTACACTTGTGTGTAAAAGATAGTTGTTGTGAAATTGTTAGATTACTTGTTAGATATTACTGCATGGTCGGACCTAGAAGCACAAGCATTTCGCTACACTCGCATTAACATCTGCTAACCAACCATGTGTACGTGACCAATAACATTTTATTTGATTTGACCCCGTCAGTGATACACTGACAGTCCTCTGCTCAAACTTGAACAGTCAGCGCAGTGTGCTACTTGTAGCTCTTCTTATACAGGCCTCGTTTGATTAGTAGCTTGTTAGCTAGCTAACTAAAAAAGCACAAGCCGACTATGTCAAATAAGACAGAGAGGGGATGCCGAAATGCTGCATAAGGAATAGGCTATTTTGTTGGCTAGTTAGGTACTAACTGTAGCCAAGCTAGCAAGCTAAGCCCTTTTCAAAATTGTCAATGTAGGACTTCTGAAACAATCTTTAAAAACGGTATACGGTAGCTGGCTAGCATGCCGGTTAGACAAGATAGATTATCTGCAGCAGCCACTGCATTGGTTGAGGTGTCACTCAAATTCACACCGCACAGCAACCACTGAGGTATACTGTAGCTAGCTAGCCAAGAAAGCGAACATTGCTAGCTAGCTAACGTTAACGAGACAACTGAAAGGTTAACTAACATGTCACAATCGGCTTGTTTTCCATTGTGTAGATTGTTGCCGTTTCTTCATGGGCCTCCATGGATTCCGAGAGTCAACATTAGTCCTCCATTTGAAAGTGAACAATATCACTAGTGTTGTTATCAGAGCTGTACATTTCTGTTTGTATCGAATTTGGGCCTTTTTCCTTTTCATTTCCTGTATGTCCCTGACAATATGACGACATCCGGCACAAAGTCAACGAGAGTAATGCCGCGTTCATGACTTCATGATTTGACCTCCTTTTTCTTCCCGAGTTCCCAGTTGTCTTAAAACCACCATAACTATTGTGGGCGTGTGGCAAATGTGTGCCTGTGTTGGAGTGTCAATATAAGTATGTGTGAGTCCAGTATGTGTGCATAGTCAGAACGAGTTTGTGCAAAATGGGTCAATGCAGATATTCTGGGTAGCTATTTGGTTAACTATACTGAACAAAAATATGACGCAACATGCAACAATTTCTACGATTTTACTGAGTTACAGATCATATAAGGAAATCAGTCAATTGAAACAAATTCATTATGCCTTAATCTATGGATTTCACATGACTGGGAATACAGAAATGCATCTGTTGGTCACAAATACCTAAAAGAAAATGGGCCTCACAATGGGCATTCAAATTGCCATTGATAAAATGCAATTGTGTTCGTTGTTCATAGCTTATGCCTGCCCATACCATAACCCCACAGCCACCATGGGGCACTCTGTTCACAATGTTGACATCAGCAAACCACTCGTCCACACAACGCCATACACGTAGTTTGCAGTTGAAAGTACTGCCAAATTCTCTAAATGTTTTTATTTTATTTTATTTAACATTTATTTAACTAGGCAAATCAGTTAAAAACTAATTCTTATTTACAATGACGGCCTACAGCGGCCAAACCCGGATGACGCTGGGCCAATTGCGCGCTGCCCTATGGGACTCCCAATCACGGCTGGTTGTGATACAGCCTGGATATGTAGGTGGCCTATGGTAGAGAAATTAACATTCAATTATCTGGCAACAGCTCTGGTGGACATTCCTACAGTTTTGGGGAAGGTGGGATTTGGGGGGCAAGTGTTTAAACTGTGCAGTATTTAACAATAATAATAAGAGTCTTGCAGCAGTTGTGTGTGTGTGTGTGTGTGTGTGTGTGTGTGTGTGTGTGTGTGTGTGTGTGTGTGTGTGTGTGTGTGTGTGTGTGTGTGTGTGTGTGTGCGCGCTAAGGTGCGGAGAGTCAGTGCAGGTGGTCAGTCCAGTTCAAGTGTTAAGCAGTTTGATGGTTTTTAGATAGAAACTTTCTCTAAGCCTTTTGGTATCAGACCTCATGTTCCGATACCGTCTGCCCGATGGTAAGGGAGTGAACATCTCATGTGTGGGGTCCTTAATGATACTGCTGGACTTCCTCAATATACAGAATATACAGTATGTCCTGGATGACTGGGAGCACAGTCTCAGTGATGTACTGGGCCGTCTTGACCACCCGCTGGAGGGCCTTGCAGTCGTGGTCAGACATTCTCGATGGTGCAGCGATAGTATTTGGAGTGGACCTGGGGTGGCATGCTGAATTTCTTCAGCAAACATAGGAAGTAGACTGTTGCGCCCTCTTGACAAGAGTGGTAATGTTGATGGTCAAATCAAAAAATCAAATCAAATTTATTTTTATATAGCCCTTCGTACATCAGCTGATATTCTCAAAGTGCTGTACAGAAACCCAGCCTAAAACCCCAAACAGCAAGCAAAGCATGTGAAAGAAGCACGGTGGCTAGGAAAAACTCCCTAGGAAAAACTCCCTAGAAAGGCCAAAAACCTAGGAAGAAACCTAGAGAGGAACCAGGCTATGAGGGGTGGCCAGTCCTCTTCTGGCTGTGCAGGGTGGATATTAAAACAGAACATGGTCAAAATGTTAAAATGTTAAAATGTTCATAAATGACCAGCATGGTCAAATAATAATAATCATAGTAGTTGTCGAGGGTGCAACAAGCACGTCCGGTGAACAGGTCAGGGTTCCATAGCCGCAGGCAGAACAGTTGAAACTGGAGCAGCAGCACGGCCAGGTGGACTGGGGACAGCAAGGAGTCATCATACCAGGTAGTCCTGAGGCATGGTCCTAGGGCTCAGGTCCTCCGAGAGAAAGACAGAAAGAGAGAAAGAGAGAATTAGAGAGAGCATATTTAAATACACACAGGACACCGGATAAGACAAGAGAAATACTCCAGATGTAACAGACTGACCCTAGCCCCCCGACACATAAACTACTGCAGCATAAATACTGGAGGCTGAGACAGGAGGGATCAGAAGACACTGTGGCCCCATCCGATGATACCCCCGGACACTCCCTCTGGTCCATGTTAGGTTCTCTGTGATGTGGACGCAGAGGAACTTAAAACTGCATCTTTCTACTGCAGTCCCATTGATGTGGATCAGGACATGTTCCCTCTGCTTCCTGAAGTCAACAATCAACTCCTTTATTTTGCTGATGTTGAGGGAGAGGTTATTGTCCTGGCACCACAATGCCAGTTCACTTATCTCCTCCCTATAGGCTGATTCATCCTTGTTGGTTATCAGGGCTATAACCGTTGTGTGGTCAGAAAACTTGATGATGGAGTTGGTGTCGTGCAAAGCCATGCAGTCGTGGGTGAACAGGGAGTACAGCAGAGGGCGGAGGACACACCCCTGGGGGGCACCTGTGTTAAGAGTCAGTGTGGAGGAGGTGTTGTTGCCAATCCTCACAGCCTGTGGTTTGCCAGTCAGGAATTCCAGGATCCAGTTGCAGAGGGTGGTTTTTGCCTTGAAGCGAGCAAAGAATGTGTTAATATAACTGCAGTGTCCAATTTACAGTAGCTATTACAACAAAAAATACCATGCTATTGTTTGAGGATAGTGCACAACAACAAAACACTTTTATCATGGCAACTGGTTTGATACATTCACCTCTGAAGGTAAATAACATACTTATATTCAGTAATCTTGCTCTGATTTGTCATCCTGAGGGTCCTAGAGATAAAATGTAGAGTAGTTTTGTTTGAAAAAATACATTTTTATATTAAAATATAGGAACTGAATTCTACAGTTTAACCCCAATGTTGTCTCTGGCTCCACACCCCCCAGCCAAGTTCTTTATTTTGATGAATCTCCTGTATGATGGCCTTGTCAGTCAAAAGAGAAATGGGTGATCATACCAGGCTGATTATGACAGCATTACAACTTTGGAGCATTATAGGTCTGAGTAACCTCACCGATGTCTACACGTTAAAACTCTACTTCATAGCTAGCAAAACACTTAACATGTTCATGTATACACATTGTATAACCTGCTCACATCCGGCTCTGTGGATTTTCTCTCATAGCTCAGGAGTCTGGCCTCCTTCAGAAGAGCCCAGAGCTTTTTCAAATCAAAATCAAATCAAATGTTATTTGTCACTTGCACCGAATACAACAGGTGTAGACCTTACCGTGAAATGTTTACTTACAAGCCCTTAACCAACGATGCAGTTCAAGAAATAGAGCTAAGAAAATATTTACTAAATAAACTAAAGTAAAAAATAAAATAAAAAGTAAAAAATGAAATAACAATAATGAGGCTATTAAACAGCGAGCAGCAGCAGTGTAATACAAATGTAAATGGTCCAGGTGGCCATTTGATTTATTGTTCAGTAGTCTTATGGTTTGGAGGTAGAAGGTGTTAAGGAGCCTTTTGGACCTAGACTTGGCGCTCCAGTACCGCTTGCCGTGTGGTAGCAGAGAGAACAGTCCATGACTTGGGAGACAGGAGTCTTTGACAATTTTTTGGGCCTTCCTCTGACACTGCCTAGTATATAAACTCAGCAAAAAAAGAAACGTCCTGTCACTGTCAACTGTTTTTATTTTCAGCAAACTTAACATGTGTAAATATTTGTATGAACATAAGATTGAACAACTGAGACATAAACTGAACAAGTTCCACAGACATGTGACTAACAGAAATGTAATAATGTGTCACTGAACAAAAAATCTAAAGTAACACCAGCTGCATTAAGTACTGCAGTGCATCTCATCCTCATGGACTGCACCAGATTTGCCAGTTCTTGCTGTGAAATGTTACCCCACTCTTCCATCATGGCACCTGCAAGTTCCCAGACATTTCTGGTGGGAATGGTCCTAGCCCTCACCCTCCGATCCAACAGGTCCCAGACGTGCTCAATGGGATTGAGATCTGTCTTGCAGGAAATCACGCACAGAACGAGCAGTATGGCTGGTGCCATTATCATGCTGGAGGGTTATGTCAGGGTGAGCCTATGTCAGGGTGAGCCTGCAGGAAGGGTACCACATGGGGGAGGAGGATGTCTTCCCTGTAACGTACAGTGTTGAGATTGCCTGCAATGACAACAAGCTCAATCCGTTGATGCTGTGACACACCGCCCCAGACCATGACGGACCCTCAACCTCCAAATCGATCCCGCTCCAGAGTACAGGCCACGATGTAACACTCATTCCTTCAATGATAAATGCGAATCCGACCATCATCCGTGGTAAGACAAAACCGCGACTCGTCAGTGTAGAGCACTTTTTGCCAGTTTTTTTGCCAGTCCTGTTTGGTCCAGCGACGGTGGGTTTGTGCCCATAGGCGACGTTGTTGCTGTCGTGGAAATATCAAATCAAATATTTCTCAGATACCGGAACTTGTAAATTCAAAATAGACTTTAATACAAAAGTAACAGAAGCCGAGCAAGTCCATGGAACAACGGAACTCTCTTGGTACAGACCGCAGGCTTTATAGGTTTCCACCTTCAGATAACACATATGGTCACTCCCACCTATGTAGATTATTAACACCCCTTGGCCTCTCGCCCCCATTATCTTTCTGTCTCAATTCTTGCTTGTTAACGGCCACATCTGCTCAATTTAGATTATATTGGTGGCGGCGCCATAGTATTAATACAAAAAATAATACATTTATTGCATATATATGTTCCTAATATAAGAGCTTTTCTAATAATACTTGATTAGTACAAACATATATTCTTATTACAGATACATGGCTTGTGGTGCCTATATTAATTAGTTAAGGTACACATTTTCTGCTTACCAACTGTTTTTACATGTCTAGTGATTAGCTCCATGTTGACCCAGCCTGTACACTCCCATGGATTCTGCTTACATTCTGTTTTTACATGTCCAATGTTTAACTCTATGTTGGTCCAGCTCTGTTCATTCACCTGAGCTCGGCCTTTATTCTGCTTGCACATGTCTATTAATTAACCTTATGTTGATTCTGTTCACTACTTCTGGGAGAACAGTCTAGATACTGGAAAATCACAATGATGTCATGAATTTTCTCCTACATTTCACAATGACTAACATTGTGTTAACACCATTTCACAAGAAGCTTTTCTGAAAAAAAAACATAAAAACACCTCATCACTTCAGATTAAATAATTCGGTGTGATGAACCAATAACAAAGGGAAAAATGCAGAGAAGCAATTTGACAATAAGTATTTAGATTGTCATTATTGATACACCTATAACACAACCTCTTGACGGTCGCCTAGGATAGGGGGCGCTACAGCGATTTTTGAAAAAAATTCGTGCCCATTTTAAACGGCCTCCTACTCAAACTCAGAAGCTAGGATATGCATATAATTAATACTTGTGGATAGAAAACACCCTAAAGTTTCTAAAACTGTTTGAATGGTGTCTGTGAGTATAACAGAACTCATATGGCAGTCAAAACCCCGAGACCGATCTAAACAGGAAGTGGAATTCGAAATTGCGGAGTCAACTTCATCTCGTTGCCTAGAAATCACACAGTGAGAAATGGTTCATTGAGCACTTCCTATTGCTTCCACTAGATGTCCCCAGTCTTCACAAAGTGGTTTGAGTCTGTTACGTTGAAAACTGACTGAATGACACGCTGTGGAACGTGGTCACACGGAGAGGGCCATCACCATTATGACGCCGGCGCCCCTGGCTACCCTCCCCTTTCGAAACATTTTGAATGACAATGCAATCGCCCCCCTTGAATCTTATTGGAGCTCTGGTTGAAAAAGGCCCGAAAGATTTATGTTATACAACGTTTGACATGTTTGAACGAACCTAAATAAGAAAAAAATGCATTTTGTTGAAAGAGTAGTCCCGCGGCCGACGGAGCATTTGGAGCAGCCTTCAGAACGCACTAACAACAACAAGCTATTGGAACATAAAGGATTCATTTTTTCGAAAGAAAATACATTTGTTGTGGACCTGGGAATCCTAGAAGTGCTTTCTGATGAAGATAATCAAAGGTAAGGGATTTTTTACAATAAAATACAAGACTAGATTTGATATGCGATTGTTCCAAGATGGCGCTGACCTGTAACGCTAGCCTATTGTTCTGAGTATCGCATCCCCTTTTATCGCAAAGTGTGATTACCCAGTAAAGTTATTTTTAAATCTGGCATTACAGGTGCTTTCAAGAGATATTCATCTATAAATCTTAGAATGACAATATTACATTTAAAAAATGTTTTTGAATAGTAATTTAGTAAATTGTAGTGCTGTTTCACCGCATGCATTTGAGGGAAAATAGTTAGTCAACGTTACGCGCCGATATAAAATGCTGTTTTTATATATAAATATGAACTTTATCGAACAAAAGAATGCATGTATTGTGTAACATGATGTCCTAGGAGTGTCATCTGATGAAGTTTGTCAAAGGTTAGTGCTGCATTTAGCTGTTTTTTGGTTATTTGTGATGCATGTGGTTACTTTTACGATATACTCCTCTAACATAATCTAATGTTTTGCTTTTGCTGTAAAGCCTTTTTGAAATCGGACAACGTGGTTCGATTCAGGAGAGGTGTATCTATAAAACGATATAACATAGTCCTATATTTGAAAAAAAAATATATTACATTTCGTTTTGCTAATGGCGATAGGATTTTTTCGCTGGATGTCCGTTCCGTATACGGGACGAGCCCGTCAAGAGGCTAACTAAATGTGAGAACTCTGGCCCTGTGGGCAGGTTTTGAGTGGTCATTGGGCTATACGTTTTTGCTTGACATGGCAACACTGCACGTGCCGAAAACCATCGTGCTGCTTCACATGAAGGTGACATATCTGAGCATACATTTGCACCATATTCAGTAGTAGGCTACAAGGCACGGAAAAGCAAACATTGTGTGAGGCATTATACGTGTCTATACCTTGACTGTAACATGTAATATTCAACTAACAACTGTTAAGGCAAAGCTTATGTGAAATGACTAGCTAGTGTAGTCCAGGGGATGGAATGGCAGATAAGAGGTTGGATGTTGTAATCGCGTTGCAAAAATGTCTTAATTATTTTGGTTGGTTGGTTCAGCATTGTAATTCGTTGTCATTGCTAGATAGCTAGCCAACTAATAAGCAAATTCTAGGTAGCTATATGCTAACAGTAGCTAGCTAAACTACCCAACTAGATTACATTAAATTCGGCTCTATTGTGGCTAGCTAGCTCTCTCTCAATAATGTTGACTAGCGAGCCAAGCTAACCTAATTATTTCTTAAATCATGTGGTTGAGTTAGCTTGGCTAGTTATTTTTGATGTTGATCAGGTAGCCAACTAGTTTATATAGCAAACAAGTGCTAATGTTAACCCGCTGAATTATGTTATGTTTCACTATATTGGATCACTCCAATATATTGGTATCACTCCGCGGCGGAGTGATACATCCAAGGTGAAGATTTACAGATTTACTCCTGTGCACCTGTGGCACGGCTGGGGTCCGCCCTATATATAGACCCCCTGGCCGCGACACACGTTCTCTTTCATTTTCTAGACTGACGTCCGTATGGTTTGAGGTACAAACTTTCTGAAGTTCGCTTGGTAGGTCACTGGTAATAGGCTGACCACACAGCTCGCGTTGCAAAATAATTTTAGAAATCTATGTTATTCAATTATTGCACCCACACTGCGCCGCCAACGAGCGTCTGCGTTGCCAAGGGCTAAAATAGAAGTCATTCCTATTTCTGACACAGATCCCGCTGCAAATCCTGCCTCTCCCAACTCCTCATTAGTTTATAGAAGCAGGTACCCACGTGCCATCTCCTCATTGGTTATAACCACGTGGGTGATAGAAAGACAAACTATTTTGCCAGATGTCGTGGTAATACTATGAAAGTGTAGAAGCCAATCACCATATAAGTTCAAAGATGAAAAAGCCTTGAAGGAGAATAGATGACTAGAAACGATTCAGTTGACCGTTTTATGTGTGGATTAATTGTCGGAGTAGAGGACCTTGTGCATTTCAGGTAAAAGAACAACTCAATGTTTATATCCCAGGACAAATTAGCTAGCAACAGCAAGCTAGCTAAATAGGACAAATTAGCTAGCAAGTGCAAGCTAACGAGCTAAATTCCCATACATGTTTAATGCTTTTCGACCTGTCCCCAAATTAATGTCATTGGTTCAGAGTTTGTTTTGATATTTTAACCTGCGTATCATGATCGCGTTTGGTGTAGGGGACAAAATAAATGTATGCACGATGGCGCACGCGCGCAGCCGGTTTGGGTTCCGTGTAAGTGTAATATCTTGCATACTCACTGGCTGTTTGCAGCCTGGAGCAGCTAGCCGCATGGCCAGCCCCTCTTGAGTGCTCCACTTGCTGCGTGCGTTTTATCTGTATCTACGCCCGTGGTTTGTCGTACTTGTCGTACTTGATCGTTAGCGTTACATTACGACTCCGTGTGCGTCCTTTAGTATTGTGGCTCTTGCTGCCACAAACTGTAATTTACCTTACACAACTTGCCGACTGGCTTGTTCTATGTATGTGTTGTGAATTGCTTTATCATGCTTCTCTGCTAATTACCCTGCAGGGGTTTTTTTCTTGTTCTTTCCCCTGCAGAGTGTAAGAGTATCATGGTGGGCTTTCCACTATGTTGAGACATTAACTCCGGAGTTCCTTAATGGAGTTACTCCATCATATAGTGCTGTTTTTTACTGCTTGGATATTAATCCGGCTAGGTAATATTGCAGTTGGCAAAAAACAAAAATCAAATCCATTACCTGGTTGCTGTTTTTTTTTTGTCTGCCTGCTTTTCCCACACTGGTCTTCCCTGTTTTTTGCAGAGGTACTGGTTAATTTAACCCTCACCGGGTTCCTATTCCTCCAAGCGAGTCATGACATAAGTGTTGGACCCCTGCTCCGTGGCCTTGTTGGCATGGCTGATATATGGCTTCCCTTTGTGACAGGTGTGATGGTGTCATCCCCCTGGGGATCTGCATACCATGGGTATGCACTGCCTGGGTTTGAGCCACATGGAGAGGGCGCTGGAGTGCCCTACTGAATGCCGGTTTTGTGTGGTGTTCTCAAAATGCCTGCGCCTGGCGTGATTGGAGGCCATGCGTGAGTGAGTCAGTCAGGCTGAGCGCTCCCTCCCTCCCTCAGGATTGGTGCACCAGCGAGCTGTTTGTCCCTCTACTGGGCCCAGTACCCATCCCAGGAAGTGTGGCCGGAGCCACTGCAGGTAGAGCCCATCTGCTGCCAGTCCTGGACGGGGGCAGGAGTCGGACCTCTTGGACCACCTTGAGCGGAGGGCGCATGCCCTGCGTCAGGAGGTTGATAGCTTCAATGGTGACGACAACAGCTGTTCCCTGTTGGCCAGTGATAGGCTGTTCCTGGGGGACGATGCTGACACTGTTCACCACCGTGAGCTGGGCTACCAGGCTGACAGGCCATCCGAAGCCGGCAGCGTGGCTTCATCTCCCCCAGCGGCTCGAGAGGCTATGAGGAGCCTACTCACTCAGGTAGCCTCTGCACTGGATATCAAACTGGTGGACAGTGATGACTCTCCATCTGTCCCCATCTCTGCTGTGTTCCGCAAGGCCTTGCAGGAGAGCTGGGCCTTTGTCAGGGGGCGCTTCCGACTCACAGCAGAGACTGGACCATGGAGTTATGTTGCGGGGGCAGAGTCACTTGGCCTCTGGGAGTACCCAACCATGGACACCATGATAGCTGCCCTGGAACTCCCGGACCTGGAGATTATAGGGCGGAACCCGCGGCTGAAGCCGGGACCCTCCAGAGTCATTGATCTGGACTTGAAAGCCACATATGGGTCCCTCTGCTCTCTTGGCCGCCTTACCAACGCGGCCATGCTGCTGCAGGCCTACCTGCAGACTCTGTTGCCCTGGCTGCGGGAGGGCGCAGAGAAGCTCTTTCTGGAAGCGATGAAGGAGTCTCACCGGCTTTCCCTGTTACGGAGGGATGTGGCCCGCGCCAACAGACGGGCCGTGGCGTAGGTGGTTACCTCCCGGTGCCATCTCTGGCTGGCCCAATCCTGTCTGCCAGCTGCTCTCCAGAGCACATTTGCCACTCTTAGTAAGAAGTTTTCAGAAGTTATTCTTGGAAGTTGTGAGCTTAAGTGTGATGGGTGCAAAGGACCTACTTCTAAGTTTCCTTGACTGAAAATACTATTGTGATATTATTGAATTACGGTTGCATATCTGCTTGTGCAAAGGTTTTTAAATGCAGCGAGAGAATGAGGCCGACTTCTCCAAAGAACTAGATGTGGTCAAGGTCTGGAAATGAAGCATGGAGGAAATGGACAAAAAATAGGTAAGCAAGGCTGGCAGTCTCGCTCAAACACATTCAATTATGATAGTGCCCTTTTAGTGTAAGGGCTGTTTGAAAATAGTGTTCCAAACCCCTCTGCCAATCAGTGGCGACCCATCATTCAGGGCAGGTGGGGCTCATATTTTTTTGGTGGGGTTGCCTCTGTTGCATAATATTTTCACATTAATACGTGTCACATATCAGTTTGTAAAAATGTTTAAAAAGGCAGCTCAAAAATGCAGGTGTATCAGCCTAGCTCAGTGCTTTCTGTGGTGGTGGGGCAGCCAGCGGAAAATACAGAGCGTAGGGGTTGGTAATGTTTTCTAGTTGCACCGTGATTGGCTCAGTGTTCTGTCACTCATGGGGACACTACGTCGCTGCCAAATCTATGGGTAGAGCTTGATAATGCATGTCCCTTTGGTGCTGCCATGTTAGAGGTGCCCATCCAAGAAGGCTCAAGGTCATTGGCCGAAGATAAAATGACGTCAAATCTACAGTAGCTTTGATTGGACTGATCATGTCAACGTCATACTTTCAAAATCTTAGCTAGCTGTCATCATCATGAATCAAGTCGACAATCTACTGGCAAATCCTTTTTAATCCTTGTCATATGAAGAGAAATAATGAAGAGAAATTATAGATAAAACGTATCGGTGCTCATCGGCCATTAGACATAAACATTACACAACAAGTTGAAAAAAGTTGGAAATTCAACAATGAGTGGTTTGGAAGGAATCAGTAGCTAACTGCAAGCATTGCAAAGCAATCACTAGCCTGCTATTCAGTGGAGTGGGTGTGTGGTCCCAATTCTCAGTTTAAGGTTCTCTTTTCCAAGCTTAAAATGATAGACATTCAACATTGGCAATGCTGTCAATCCAGCATGATTTCTGCCATGCTCAAAATGACTGTTAAAACTCAGAACTTGGAAATCTGACTTCAGTGAGTTCAAGACAACTGGGAACTCAGGAAAAAACGAGCTCCAACTGGGAAAATACCTTTGAAAGGTCATCCAACTCCGAATTGTAAGTCGGGAACTCGGGCCTCTTTCTAGAGCTACAACCTGAAGATCACTGACTTCATCATGATTTGAGATAGTTTTTTTCCCCGAGTTCCCAGTTGTCTTGAATGCACCATAAATCCAGAGAATGCTAGACTTTGATGACAAAGTTAATGACAAAATTTGCCCACGAAGGACCACCGCGCCACCTTCCTGTTCAAGTGAGCACAGCACAACAAGGTGAGTCCAAAAATGTATTGTATGCTGCTGCATAAATTATGTAATATGCCAGGGAGATATGTATACTGCTAAGAAAGTAATACTAAGTGTATGTTGTGTCTGAAGTTGTTAGTAGCCCATGTGCCTCACCCTAATAATTTGGTCTATTTTCCCCTCTTAATTTCACCTACTGTTCTGACTTTGTGGTGCACATGTAACCTATAACCTGTTTTTAAAGAAATTAAATCATTGAATATTGTAAGAGCTTTCATTGTCTGCTTATATGCCCCCTTTATTTATCCTACGGTTCTGACTTGGTGTACAGGGAGAACACTGTACAAGCGACCCATATTTTGAATTCTGTCGCTGTACATTTCAAAAGTGCCTAACAAAAAGTTATATTGACTACGTCCATCCTAGCTCGCTCATTAATGTCTTAATCCAAATTACGGATTGCCTGTTATCCGCTTGTCGTTCCCTTATGCCATAGTTTGTACATCGCAATTGTCAGTAGAAACTACATTTGTTTAAGCAAGTCAGCCATATCAGCTATGTTTTTGTAAAAGGCAGTAAATGAGGCTGAATGAACTGTTTCGCTGTCAGACAAGGCTCCGTTTATAGTGGAGCCAGGTGTAGCAGTGGTAAGGTGTTGGGACTGCTGTTGGGACAGCTTTATTTAGGCCCTAACAGTTTGTTGGTACCGTTTGTCACCGTTCTACTGAAATTAATGTATTGTTCAGTGTTGTAGTGGCTTTGCTGGCATGCAACACCCCCCCCCCCCCCCCAGAAAAAGGTGTTAGCCCCACCCATCATTTTTCCACTCCGACACTCCTAGCAAAATTCTTGCTTGAGAAATTGCCCTTTGCTAAGAAACTATTTTTGTTTATTTTTCACAATTTTAATTGAAAACAATTAGGTACTTAATTGTTACCCAGAAGTGATTTGATATTCAGATAAAAGTGGCTGCATTGGACCTTTTTAAAGTTGCAATATAATGTCTAGAATGAAGCCTGTGCTGCTATGGATGTGTTGAAGGAGAGGGAGAGAGAAATGGCAGTCCTCCACCGCAGGTACGTCCAATAACTAATATAAATATTCAGTTTGACCATTAATGGAGTTCATTGTACTGTAGATAGATAATCCCACTTGGCAAAAACTGGTTGAATCAACGTCGTTTCCTTGTCATTTCAACAAAGAAATTCATTGTGATGACGTTGAATCAATGTGGAAAACTGATTGGATTTGCAAAAAGGGAATTTCGTCTTTTTTTCACCCAACTTTTAACCTAAATCCAATGACATGGTGACATTTCTTGTGGAATTCACGTTAGTTGACAACTCAACCACATGTAAATCAAAACTAGATGTTGAACTGACGTTGGTGACAAGTGGGATGGGTTTGGAAAACATACACAACAATTCACACACGTACATTCCAATGCCTATTAATTATATGGTTTACTTAGACCATTGTTAAACATTATCCTCTGGCACAGTAGCGCTAGGCAGCCATTTTAATGTTAGAACTATGTCTAGATGAACTGTCTGAGCTAATCAGAAAACACTATTTATGCATGGATCTTCAGCTGCTTTTTCCCCAGGCTCACACAGAATGTCCAGCAAGTCCTACCTGGTGTCATGCTATCACCTGGTGCCCGAATCCCACCTGGTGCCCACAGATTCTGAGGCCAACACCACTGCTCACCACCCAGGGGACAGTCCCCTGGAAGGCCTCTCTCACATGCCCCTGCCAGAGCCCAACTCCTCCCTGGAGCTTCTGTCCAGCTGTGGCTGATCATGGAGCAGCAACTCCATCGGTGTTGGATATGCTAGCTCTGTTCACTCTACTGAACCCAGCTGCAGCAGAAGCAGTAGCATCAGCAGCAACTGTAGCAGCAGCAGCTCCTGCTCTGCCCCCCAGCTACACTGACACCACCCAGAGGTGACACCGCCCGTGGCTAACTTAGCAGGGAGCCTATCAGGGCACAGCCACTAACTATATGTGCCCTGAATACAGAACAAAAAAACTCTGGTAAACAACCAAGGACCAGACTTGACCACTCTTAGTCTTTCCTACTTTCTTTTTAACTTTTTATCTAGCTATTTTGATATGTGTTTATACACTACCTCCTCTCAGTCTCTAAGAAACCCTATTGGCATCCTTCCACACATCTAGACCCCAGAGAGAGGATACATTCCTGCTCTATTTGATATCAGAAGTTCATACTCGGGTCATTAGAGACTTCACTTCCTTCGGATGCCTCGGGCCAAGGTCTTGGAAGATCGATAATACCCACACCGAGGTGGCAGTATACAATGCTGTTTGTGTCTCCAGTCTGCTTTATGGCTCAGAGACCTGGACCCAATATAGGTAGCACAACATCATCCTGGAATCCTTCCACATCAGATGCCTCCAACGCATCTTAAGGTTAACCTGGGAGTACAGAGTGAGTACCTCCATAATGAGATCTTCGCCAACACCAAGGGCTCAATTAAATCTGTAGTGCTGAAGAGCTGTGCTACAGCACAATACAAATGGAAAGGCAATGTTTTCACGTTAGCGGAGACTGCGTTAGCAGAGACTGCATTCACGGTGAACACTACATATGTCGGCTCAATCGGAAATTACCTTTACATTTCAATCGCGCTATAGTGCTGAACTTCAGCAATGTGGATTGAATCGAACCCCAAGTCGACCTGCATTGAAGCAAGCATGGCTGAAGAACATCTCTGTTGGCTCGGCCACGTGATCCACATACCTGAACACCACCTCCCTCGCAGAGTTCCCTACGGCCCACTGAGTGGTGCCAAACGCTCTGCTGAAGGTCAGAAAAAGCAGTACAACCATTGCATTTAAAAACCAAGGTCTTGTTTTGACTTCAGATACTGCAGATCAGATAGCTCACCCACATTTTCTAATGTCTTGATATTTTTGTTTCCTTCAAATGCAGTCTATTTGGAGATGGGACTGTGAGACCCTGTTTGAATGATTGATTGCTTTTTATAGACAGAAATCTGTCATGCAAATAAGTGAATATTAGAATCAAATGAATTGTTGAACATACATGCATTTGTCACCTATAACAAAATCCTCAACATGTAAACCTGCTATTTAACACTAGGTGACTGTGCGCTCTGTGGTCACCAAAAAACCTTACTAGTTAAGGCTTGTACTGTGAATAGCCCTCCCATGCAAAGTGAATGACAGGTAAATACTTTTATTCATAAATTATTTCTGACAACCAATCATCACAGTAACATACAAGTGCTCAATATAAAACCTTGAGTATGAACAGATGTACTCTTTTGGAAGCAACATTTGTTTTTATGACACACAACATGCTGTTATATCCATCAAACACATCCGGAGTGTGCACACAAAGTGTCCCTAACTGGTCTGAGTCTCGTTGGTGGAGGGAGGTGGAGAAGTGTAGATGACCTGGAAGCTCTTACCCTCGTCCATCAGGTCCTTCATGCTGACCCTCAGGAAGCCAAAAGCCCTCAGGGCCTGCAGGTAGGGCTCAGGCTCCACTGTCTTGCCCTTGAAGAAGCCATGCTCCACCCCATGACGCAGGAAGCCCAGGTCACACGTGGCCAACATCTTCCCTCCTACCGGGGTGGAAGAAATGGAGGAGGTTGTATTCATAGAATTAGAATGATTCTTCTATTTCAATGGTTGTATTAACCGTCATACAGAGAGACAACACCAACAGGTTCCGTGCTGTGCACTGAAATACTGTCTTCAGTATAGGCTACTCTACTGCCCTCTACTGTTTTCAATAAGGAATTGCAGCTTGTGTGTGCCACGCTTACACTAACCTGGACTCATGATACGGAGCAGTTCGGCGGTGGCGGTGGCCATGTCCGGCCAGTAGAGGTGGCAGTTGGAGTGGAAGACTCCATCAATGCAGTGGTCCGGGAGGGGAATACACTCCACCCTGCCCTGGAGCAGGTGGACCCTCCACGAGGCCAGCTGAGGGCCTAGACGCTCCCGGGACACCTTGTGCATGTACTCTGAGATGTCCAGGCCGAACAGCCTGCCCCTGGGGTCCGTCAGGTACTTCAAAGCCTCCTGGAGCCCCAGGCCTGGACCAAAGCCAACCTGGAGGACAGAGTAGATTTGATGGCACTGGATCAATTGGTGTGTGTGTGTGTGTGTGTGTGTGTGTGTGTGTGTGTGTGTGTGTGTGTGTGTGTGTGTGTGTGTGTGTGTGTGTGTGTGTGTGTGTGTGTGTGTGTGTGTGTGTGCGCGTGCGGTCAGTTGGAAGAGCATGGTGCTTGCAACGCTAGGGTTGTGGGTTCAACCCCTTTGGGGGACCAGTATGAAAATGTATCCACTCACTGCTGTCTGGATAAGAGTGTCTGCTAAATTACTCAAATGTAAGTATGTGTGAAATAAAGTAATACCCCTTTCATACACAGACAGAAATCCCATCTTCTTTCTACCTGCTTTTTGTGTATCTGAAAGGGATGTGGTGTCATAAAACAAGGTATATTAAATCCCACCTTGAGACCGAGCCATGAAACCTGCATTTTCACAAACCCTGTAACCAAAATACAGGTATCGGGTCTGGGTGAATGGTCCTCAACTTTTTTGCAGGTAAATTCATTAACCCTTCCATTATTTAACATGTCCCAAATTTGAATTGCAAACAGCCCCATGGTTTAACAACAGCCCCCCACCCCTCCCAATTTTGCAGTTACCGACTGATACAGTATAAAATGGGTATTCAGTACCTGCAAGAAAGTGATACATAAGGGTTTGAAAGGAAGTCATATAAACATTGCTTTGTATTTTATACAGGTAACCACATCTTCTGTCTGAAATAGGTATAAGTGTATCACATAAGCTGTTACCTCCAGGACAGCATGATGGGCCTGGATCTGACACAGTTTGACAACGTTCTTGATCATCACATTGTTGTACTTCTCCCTGTTCCACTTAGTGTAGAGGCCCATCAAGCTTTTCTTGGGGTGCGCCAGATTGCGCGTTATTCCATTAGTAAAAATGTCTGAATTACAAGCTGTCAAAATGAATGACTGTTGAAGAACACGCATGATACATTCACATAAACGGGCACTAACAGCTGAACTATTTTCAAAACATTCAAACATCTTAGTCTGATCAAATTGAACATGAGTTGGAAGTGGTTGTTATAAATTATACTGAAATGTTGTGTTAAAAATGTAGCAGGGGATGAATACTATCAATAAATCGGCCTGGCCATATCTGACACACTGGCCCACCAGAGGCAAATGGGCCAGTCCACTAAACTATTTTGAGCCAGTGTTTTAAATGGGACAGCTGCCCATTAGCCAAATTATAATTTTTTACAAAATATCATAACATTTCTTAAGAGGCTTGTTTTTTTTGGCACGAACTACCCTATGGCCATTCTGTTTTCTGGGCTGCAGTTTTGGATTTTGAGAAACTTTTGAGTTGTTTTTCCAGTTATGATTCTGTTATTACCAAGAAACAGACGGGAATATCATATAATATAAATATAAACTAAACACATTATCTGGAAAGAGAAGAATATCTCTCAGTAGATCTTTATACTTTCTATATTTACTCATAATGCTGTGGAAGTATTTATCCTACACGGATAAAACCACCAGAGGGTAAGTAGTAAGTAATTAAAGTCAATAATTACACACAAAGAAAACATTTGAAGCAAAAGCTTTTTGACAAGATTTTTTCATAAAGTTTTTTTCACAGACATAGTGAGTCATTCTAATGTAGTCTACAAATGTTTGATTGAAATGGGAACAACAACTGATTCACTTGCTCAGACATTGATTGAAAAAATACACTTATCAGGTAATATCTCACATCTACACTGCTATTCTACACAGAGTTCCTAGTTTTGGGAATAAAAGGAAACTGATCTGATTGGTTTGAGGGGATCTGGGTTCAGTTCAATATGGAATCCCTCGTTGTAGCAGAGCAGAGAAGACCGAACTAACACATAAAACAGAATCCTGGTTTGTCTGACTTACTGTCCTGTGAATGTCCTGCAGCATTATTTCAAAAAGTGTATCAACTCTCTATCTCTGATTGTGAAGTCTCTTAAAGCCACATTCGGACAATGAAAATGTCTTCACATTATGTTCCTCAATATGATAATATTGTAACAGTCAAATTAGCATTGAAAGACGGCTTGAAGTACCCTCCGTTTGGCTCAACAGTCCTTGACTTGAATAGCAGCAATACCCTGGTGTCATTTTCAACTCCGTTACATACATTGTATAGGTTGCGATTAATCTATATTAGACATTTACTGATGATATATATTGAAGTTGCAAACATCTACATTAGACCTATTATACCATAAGCCATAAACTGGTGCATGGCGAATTTGCGTCCTACAATTTTGGGCTCAAAAGAAGTGCATCATTCAGGTCTATGGGGTAGGCTACTTTAGATTCCACTGTGTTTTGTATTTTTGATTATTTTGTGACTGTGATGCCACAAATATGTACCACCCGTAGAGTGGCGTGCCGCTAGTGTTTAAATATGAGGGAACGCAGTTCAACACAGGTAGGTCACATTGGGCGCCTTCGTAAATTCACTCGGGCTATCTACTCCAATTCAGAGCACTTTCGTCTGAGTGTGCCAGAGCGCAGAAGAACTGATGAATTTACGAACGCGTAACACCTGCAAAAAAAAAAGTATTAAATTGTTATCAGCAGCAGTCTGTCACTTGTACATTTTTTAAGAACGGAAATGACCGCTCTTTTGTATTGAACAGACAGACCACTGAAGAGGCAGTACTGTTATATTTAATAATGTATCCAGAACCATCCAAATCAACTGTGTTCAGCAGTTCCTCAAATCCAGATTAACACCAGTATTTCTTTAAATGAAGATTCAAAAACATTTATGTAAATTGTTCAGGCAAATGTGTAAATACTGCAGAAAGGTGAGGAAATTAAGGGAACAAGGAAATATATGTGAAATCTGAAAATGAAATGTATTTTGTTCATTTGAAATGTATTTAATGTTAATCCCCTTCTTAGAAAGAGGAATGTAGAAGTGAGTCCAACTATCTATATTATAATACCTTAATCCACAACCTGTGGTAGATTTGCATTTTATAATTTGACAGATTTTCTTAATTTTGGGCTCAAAACAAGCGCGTCACCAGGACCATGGGATAGGCTAATCCTACTGGAACACATCCAACTTTGAGATAACAACAGGGTCGTGCTCAGTAGGGAACGTACTGTAGAAAATGTTTTGCAACGGAATAACAAATACGTGTGTTCTTATACAAGTTCAAGTAACTCTGTTTCAATGTTTTCTCTGTTCTAAACACAACCCAGGTAGCATATGAGAACATAACAAAAGACATGACACAGTTTGTTCATTTCCAGGCTAACCTACTGTTTATTTAATGCAAATTACAGTACCAGGTAACTATTTCTCTGAACCAAGTCACAGAGACAGAAATATTTACAGGGAGAGGGGACATTAAGCATACCTTCACAGAACAAAAGGTTTATATTCAAAATGAAATCAAAATTTCAGTCACAGAGGCATTCAAGTAGTAGTGTTAGTTTTTTCTGTTGTAAATTCTTAATTTCGGAATATAACCCAGTCCTTTTTTTCTTTTTTTTTTAATATATATATTTTTTAAACATTGTGTTTTGTACATATATTATCCTTAAAGTCACAAGAAGTGGTCACATTGTTTGTTTTACAGGCCAAATGATTGGATAGCAACACATTTACGGATGCAAATATTACAAGCAAGCATACAAATATATGCTTTAAAAAATGTCATAAAAAAACATGAAGGATCGGTGCTACATAACATCTCTCCCAGAGTGCTGTTGAGAATGTGGACACACAAATCCTACAGACAAATTGTTTATTGCCATAGTTGAGAAAGTAATACTGAATACGACAAGACTTCCCCCCCTGAACCATGTGGGGTTGTACGTGCATCGCTCATAAAACCATAAAAACACATTTTAAAACCCACCCCAAACCTTCCTGGAAAGAGAATGTATTTTTAAAGTGTCTGAGAAAATCAATGATACAACTCCCCCAACTCACCACCACCAAAGGGGATCCCAAAGTCAAAGACACATAGCCAATCGTACAAAAAGAAACAGTGACGAGGTGATGTGATGAGTGTGGTCTGCGTGACGCCTGGCTTTGCGGAACATGAAAGATCAGAGAGGTGGAAAGGGGAAGTCAACAGCACTCCACGAAGGAATAGGGTGAAGCTGCCCTGTACGCTGGTCTCGAGTCAGTTTTGTGTTTCCCCACTATGGTTAGGATTTCGGGAGGCCAAGCTGATCCTAGATCTGTGCATAAGGGCAATTTCACAACAGAGCCTCCAAGTAGGACCATAGAGGGAGGAGACCTGGGGAAGAGAGGAGCGAACGAGTGGAAGCAAAGGCACTCCAACCTATAGGAGTTGGATACATTACTGGTTATTCTTACAATGATACAGCTGGCACCTACTGTACAGTTGAGATTGAACTACATGGCTGGAGGAGAAAAACAAAGCTGATCTACAGTTTGACTATACAATAACTTTTAACCTGAATGTTTTTTTCTTTTGTATTCTGCTTTATATCATTCATTTTTGTTTTGTTTTTGCTCGTTAACAGTTCTTGGGTCTGCCTATTTACATACCATACATACCACAGGAAGACACGCACACGTAAGCCAGTTTGGTGAGGAGCATCTACTTACATAAATACATACACATTTGTGTGTACTTTTTGTATAGGTCTTCAAAGTGTTGAGAGATGGGATGGAAGGACTTTCAGTTGCAAAAGGAGAGCAGGAAAGGGTGAAGTCAGAATGAGGAAGGACTTCCAACAGTGGTTTAAAATTACATAGGGCTGCGTCTGAAATGACACCCTATTCCCTACTACTTTTGCCCAGAGCTATGTGGACTGTGGTCAAAAGCAGTGCACTAAATTATAGGGAACATTCGGACACAGAATGGTAACAAAGAAAGATTGTGATGAAATGCAGCACAATCAACAGCATACGCCCTCATCCAAGCATCCTTCATAGCCAGTCCCCGAAACCCACCCCATCCTAACAAGAAACAGAACAATACCAGGCTTTACTAGTCATAATGTCTATCTGACAAGCAGCAGGAAAAGTAAAACAGAGGTCGTGGTCTTCATTGAAATCACATGAAAGACCAGCAGAATCTCTTGCTCTTAGGTCTGTTCTGGCAAAGTTTTGTCGGTACGGCATTACCCGTAGGGGAAAAACGGGGTAAAACTCATTTCTGCAGCTAAAACGGGGACGAACCCAAAAAACATGCGGAGGTGCGAGACAACTGTTGCCTTACGAGCAGAATCACAAAATGGTGCTGCATACAGTAGCAGAATTGTGATTTTGGAACCGGGAGAGAGAGAGTAGCTGACACAATTCTACAATATATCAACTGTGTATGTGTACATTGAACACAGACAGATATCGAGGTCAACTATTAAAAGTCACAATGTCATCAAGGTCCTCAGATGTATATGTATGAATGGGTGGGGTCAACAGGGGCCCCAAGGGGCCACAGTCTGAACGTAAGGCTGTTGCAGGATGCATGTAGAGGCCTCTCCTACACAGAGAGTGGGTGACTATACGTAGCATAAGAAAAAAGGAAGAGTACTTTTGTATACTTATTTAGCTATACATTATGTCTACACTAAACACACCCGCACTCAGTCCCCTCCTCTTCAAAGCACAGAAAGATGAAGAGCAGCGAGAACATATCACGGTTGAGAACATATCACGGTTGTCCTTTTTGTACAAATAAATAAACAAACATTAAAACGATGGGCGAGGAGAGGGTGGAGGTGGTAGGGGAATAACGAAGTTCCGATTCGGTTTTCCTTGCGTTCATCTTTGTCGGGTGTCAGTTTTCTTGCTTTGCTTTATTAGTTGGTTGGTGTGCAGCCATGCCACTGTTGTTGTCCAGGAGCTGGGGCATGGGCAGCTGGCAGACGGGTCAGGAAGAGGGCTCAGGTGGAGGCGTTGGAGGCGGAGGCAGCGTTGGTGGTATGGCCACGGTCTCCGCTGTTGGCATCTGGAAATGGAAGCAGTACGTTACACTACTCGCCTTTAATGAGGGGAGCTCTGGGCCCTTATTCACAAAGCGTCTCAGAGTAACAGTGCTGATCTGGGATCAGGTCCACCCTTTCCATATCAAGTTATTCATTATTTTGTAACAGGGAAATCTGGTCCTAAATCAGCTCTCTAGACGCTATACTCTGGGACGCATTGTGAACGCGGGCCCTGGTTAGTACTGAGAAGAGACTCTAGCCAGGAGTCCTGAGAGGTGAGGGTGAGGACAGAGGAGGAGAGAGAGAGGTTCCCAATCCTCCACTGACCCCTAGCCCCTGCCACAAGAACCCTAGTTTACACCTATCCAACCCTGTCAGATATACAAATGTGTCCAGGGGTTGATTTAGGAATGGCAATAGTGGGAGAGGCAGGGTGAGAGAGACACGAGAGACAGGGTGAGAGAGAGACAGAGAGAGAGAAAGACAGGGGGGTGGGGGGTGTACTGACCTGAGGGTGCGGAGGCGTTGGTAGGGGTGAAGGCCCCGGGCTGATTCCGGGCGTGGGCGGGGATGAGGATGGAGGCTAGGGAGGGGTTACTGGACAACTCTGGAAGCAGAGAGAAAGAAACACCACACACAATCACCTATAGACAGAGAGCACATCTTAGATTTACAACTACAGACCCGACTACCTCCACCATCCTACCGGAGTCACAGCATGCATTGATGACCACGTCGTAATCAATCACCATCCTCAAATTCAGTAAGTCACATTCTGTCTATGGACAACATTTGCATACTCCCAAAGTTTGCACTTGCACACTCGCCATCATGGATTTAAAAGAGTTGGATTGGTGTAAATAGTGACTAGAGGGCGTTTCCATCCATGTCACATCCACGACAAGAAGTGTGAAAGTGCACACTTTGTGAGAAGGGTGGAGAGTCAGGATACAACCACATCTACCAGTTACAACCACAGAGCCAACTACCCAAATACAGTTACCTATAGACACACATCCTACCATTTGGCCTACAACCACAGAACCAACTACCCAAATACAGTTACCTATAGACACACATCCTACCATTTGGCCTACAACCACAGAACCAACTACCCAAATACAGTTACCTATAGACACACATCCTACCATTTGGCCTACAACCACAGAACCAACTACCCAAATACAGTTACCTATAGACACACATCCTACCATTTGGCCTACAACCACAGAACCAACTACCCAAATACAGTTACCTATAGACACACATCCTACCATTTGGCCTACAACCACAGAACCAACTACCCAAATACAGTTACCTATAGACACACATCCTACCATTTGGCCTACAACCACAGAACCAACTACCCAAATACAGTTACCTATAGACACACATCCTACCATTTGGCCTACAACCACAGAGCCAACTACCCAAATACAGTTACCTATAGACACACATCCTACCATTTGGCCTACAACCACAGAACCAACTACCCAAATACAGTTACCTATAGACACACATCCTACCATTTGGCCTACAACCACAGGGCTCTCTACCCAAATACAGTTACCTATAGACACACATCCTACCATTTGGCCTACAACCACAGAACCAACTACCCAAATACAGTTACCTATAGACACACATCCTACCATTTGGCCTACAACCACAGAACCAACTACCCAAATACAGTTACCTATAGACACACATCCTACCATTTGGCCTACAACCACAGAGCCAACTACCCAAATACAGTTACCTATAGACACACATCCTACCATTTGGCCTACAACCACAGAACCAACTACCCAAATACAGTTACCTATAGACACACATCCTACCATTTGGCCTACAACCACAGAGCCAACTACCCAAATACAGTTACCTATAGACACACATCCTACCATTTGGCCTACAACCACAGAACCAACTACCCAAATACAGTTACCTATAGACACACATCCTACCATTTGGCCTACAACCACAGGGCCAACTTTCACATTCACCATCATTGCATATTTAACCTTTATTTTAGCAGGGCCATGGAGACCAAGCTCTCTTTTACAAGGGAGCCCTGTATTACAAAGCAGCAAGGAATAGTGACACAATTACATCAATCATAGTCACAGCATTAATTCACTGTGATCAAATTGCAATCTTAATCACAATTATCTAATGGAGTAATCGTCACATTCCCCATTATCAACCACCACGCTAATCAGTAGTCAAATTTGGCATGTATAGAAATACAATTACTAGAACAGACATTCCTATTCAAGTCAAAGTTCTGTGATGAGTAGACTGGCATCCATATTTAGTGGTCCCATGAGTGTTCCAGTCAAATTTGGAGTGGTCTGAGGGGCTTTGTCCATTCTAGTAATTCTGTAGGAGATACAGAGCTGTGTCTGAGCTCCATCCATACCCTGTGTGGAGAAGTTGAAGAGCAGGGGCTTCTCGCGCCCGTTGGGCAGCTTGAGGTTGGGGTCCCGGAGCTCGTCGAAAAAGGTGTGGGCACAGGCCTCCAGGGGCGTGAAGCGCGCTGTGGGCGTGTACTCCAGCAGCCGCGAGCACAGAGCGATGGCCTCAGGGGGTGTGCGCGGCCGGAACACCTGAGAGCCAATCACACAAGGCTGAAACCGGTCAATGACACAGGTTAGAGGTGACACGTCGGCTAAAGCTCCTGGGTGAAGATTACCCTAGGTACAGATCTAGGATCAGCTTCCCCCAATCCTAACCTTAAGCATTAGTGGGGAATATGCAAAACTGATCAAAGATCAGCGTCCAGAGACAACTTCACCCTACACCTGGTAAACCAATGACAGCTAAATATTATACAGTGCCTGTGCAAAATCCCAATATAATTTTTTTTCCATTTAAATCTAAGGCTGCAAAATGTGCAAGGGTGAAGACTTTCACTAGGCACTGTATATACACGACACTACAGGTGTAATGACAGGGTTTTAAAATCTTGCTCCACTTTAAACAACTTTACATATATATTAGTGTATATGTATATATATATATATATATATATATATACATATATATGGTTCTTACATCTGATGTTTTTTTGCCTACGAATGGTTTCTGAAGCATTTATAGACTTATTAAGGGTTTATAAAGGCTTCATTAAACCTTTGAAGTGACTGTTTAAAGTGGGACCTAAAATGTCTAGTAGATTCACTTTTATTCAGACACCAACAGGCCAGAGGACTGTGCAGTGCAGTACTACACCCCCAGAGGGAGTATAAACATATCTTAAAGGCGCTACATGGTCAATCCCAATCTCTGCATTGGTCGTGCAGCATTTAAGGTGATACGGCCTCTGCAGAAGTCAGGGCATTCATACTTCTTACGCTTCACCGAGCAGCGCAGAGCTATTTTGAAGGAAGACGTGAGTTTGTGTTTATACAGGACCTCCTGCCCTCTCCTACCATCAACCAATCATGTCAATGCGGAGCCATACGGAGCCCTCCGCATTGTTACAGAATTTGAAAGGCGCAAAGAGATGCAGTACGGAGCTCAACTTGGCCACACCACCCACACGGCACCTTCGACCACATTTTCAGATCAAGCATAAATTGTCTCTTGCAGAGGAGAGAGCTGGTGTAAAACCATGGGCCAAATATTGCAGTCCCAATTACCTCCCTAACTGTATCCCTTCCCCTTGGCCCTAACATACTGACCAAACCGCATGCGCCATCGCGCGCAAGTTGATTTTGTTCACCCACACCAGAAGCGATCAGGACACGCAGGTTGAAATATCAAAACAAACTCTGAACCAATTATATTAATTTGGGTACAGGTCAAAAAGCATTAAACATTTATAGCAATTTAGCTAGCAAGTTTGCCGTTGCTAGCTAATTTGTCCTGGTATATAAACATTGGGTTGTTATTTTACCTGAAATGCACAAGGTCCTCTACTCCGACAATTAATCCACAGATAAAAACGGTAAACCGAATACGTTTCCCGTCATCTCTCCTCCTTCCTTCAGGCTTCTTTGGACTTTATATGACGGTTGGCAACCAACTTTACAGCATTACTACAACCGACCGGAGTGTGGACCTAAGTTCATTTTTCAATCACCCACGTGGGTATATGCTCCTAAAAACCAATGAGCATGTAACCCTTCGATGTGTGCAGATTTGGAAAGGTGGAATACTTATCCAACCCTTCAGATGTGGAAACACTCAAGGGTTAGAGCCTATGGGGAGAGCAATAGTCAGCGAATTTGGACCAGCTGTCCCTTTTGTCACCAATGTGGCGAGGTACATTGTGAGTCCTGCACCCACTGAGCACATGCTGTTCAACCTGCAGATTCTAAAATGAGCTCTGTGTGAGTATTTGTGTGTACACTGCTGTTCCTCTGCTTGCCCCTGGGGCTGGTGACCGTGTGAAAGTGTTTAACATGCTTAACTCAAGAACACTGGAGTTCACTGATGCATGAGTGAGATTTGAAGACGGGGAGAATCCGAACTTCCTCTTAAATTACATTTTCACTCAGCGACAGAGAAAGAAGACACTCAGATGTAGGCGACTGAGATTTTAAAATAGTAAAAAACAGTTCCTGTACCTGTTGACTCACCTTAGTCCATGGGTGTGCCTTGATCTGAGGGAACTTAAACTCAGTGTAGTTGGGATTCATCTCTCTGATCTGCTCCCGAGTGGGAGTGCCGAGAACCTGGGGAGACACGGAGACAGAGGAACCGTTTTCCCATCGATATGTACAACTATGTACATTTGAAGTATCAGGTGTGTACTTGGTACTTGCATGGCAAAACAGAAGTTAATCACTCATGACATTAGTTACATTACCACCAGGGTTATTCTCAATTCCAAATTTGGGAATTGACTCCCATTCAACTCATCAGTTGAAATTCTAAATTGGAATGGCCACACCCCACAGGATGTAGAATTTGAGTGGCAGGAAATATAATTTAACTCAAAGAAATTCCACTCAGTCATAGAACATGAGAGACTCATTGAATCTGACAGGTCACACAGATACCAAAGAATACATTGGTTTTCTCTAGAAACAATGCTCATACTCTTAACCTTAGTGCTTAGAATAGCCAATTATATTTCCACCAACCATTTCATTTGTTTGGCTTCTTTTTGTTTGGCTCTAGGGTCAACTTGAGGGATAAACTAATGCATTCTGGGAAATGTAGTACTTAAATGTAAGCGATTAATGACATAATATTCACATTCACATACAGGTTTTGTTTTGCTTGATCATTAATTTTAAGTGTGTCCTGAAAATACATTTTTTCATCAATATTTTATATGCGTGTATATAACAAATATTTGATGTTTTATGTACAATATGTACACTAAACAAAAATATAAAACGCAACATGCAAAAATGTCAACGATTTTAGTGAGTTACAGTTCATATAAGGAAATAAGTCATTTTAAATAAATAAATTAGGCCCTAATCTATGGATTTCACATGACAGGGAATACAGATATGCATCTGTTGGTTACAGAAACCTTAAAAGAAAAGGTAGGGACGTGGATCAGAAAACCAGTCAGTATCTGATGTGACCACCATTTAACTTATGCACACATCTCCTTCGCATAGTTGGCTTTTGATTGTGGCCTGTGGAATGTTGTCCTACTCCTCTACAATGGCTGTGAGAAGTTGCTGGATATTTGCGGGAACTGGAAAGAGCTGTCGTACAGGTTGATCCAGAGCATCCCAAACATGCTCAATAGGTGACATGTCTGGTATGCAGGCCATGGAAGACCTGGGACATTTTCAGCATCCAGGGAATTGTGTACAGATCCTTGCGACATGGGGCCATGCCTTATGCTGAAACATGAGGTGATGGAGGCGGATGAATGGCACGACAATGGGCCTCAGGATCTCGTCACGGTATCTCTGTGCATTCTTTTGGTTGACGGTCCGGCTTACCGTCCGTTCTGTTGACATTTGAAGGCAGGTGTTTTTACCTTGATGATCTCCACCAACTGATCCACCCCACTGTCGCCGGGAAAAATGGGTTGCCCTAGCAACAGTTCTGCTAGAACGCAGCCAGCGGACCATACATCTGCAGAGGATGGAGAAATACTGTGAGGACTCACACACAGACTTGCACACCCACACACACACACTAGTAGTAGGAGTGTACATTTGCTGGATGTATAGTTGGTGTAACGTGTAGGTAGTCAGTGTAAGGTGTTAGTAATGGGAGGTGTAGTCAGTGTAAGGTGTTAGTAATGGGAGGTGTAGTCAGCTTAAGGTGTTAGTATTGGAAGCGTACCTATGCTGGAGGTGTAGTCAGTGGCCCCAAAGATGAGCTCGGGGGCTCTGTAGTACCGTGAGCAGATGTAGGACACATTGGGCTCACCACGGACCAGCTGCTTCGCACTGCCAAAGATAACCAAGGATGAAGGAAGGAAGGCAGGAAGGAAGGAAAGATGGTGGGTAAGGATGGTCAAAAGGAGGATTTGAGACTTGAAACTGCACTTTCTTTTATGTATACCAGTTAGCAGTTTGCTCAATTCCTCTCAAAGGAAAAAAGGATGGAGGAAGCAAGGTAACGAAGCTAGTAACGTTCTCAGACACATCTTCAGACACAACCCTAACCTAGTCCATCTCAAATAAAAATTCTTACTAGAACTCAGGCACAGACCACAGCAAATTGCTGTTGTGTAAGCCTGAGGGGCTTTGTCCATTCTAGTAATTATATTTCTATGAGCTGGGCTAGGTTGGGTCTATGCTCCTCCATCAATATGGCTTTCAATGTTCCAGCCCACCTGCCAAAGTCACAGAGCTTGAGCACGGCTGTCTCCGGGTCCAACAGCAGGTTCTGAGGCTTGATGTCCCGATGGCAGATCCCAAAGGAATGGATGTAGGCCAAGCTCCGGAAGAGCTGGTACATGTACATCTGCAGAGAGAGATGTGGACACAAACAACTTAGTACATGCTCTAAGCTAGCTACACATAATGACATGAGTGGTAGGCCTATAGAGCAGAGGCAATTCCTGCTCCCTCGAATTCAATGGGCTAAAAATAACAGCGTGCCAATGTCCAAATCCCCCAGAAGCCTCAGCCAGCGGTCCCTGGCTCTGACTCCAGTCCAGCCCTTTGTTTATGCCACTACTTCCACTTCCTTAAGTGGCAAGTTGGAAAGGCAGAGACGGTGGGGGCGCTATAATAAGGCCGCTGACGGCATCTCAACTGGCCGCTACACGATGACGCAGGACAGCATGATGAGGAGGACGGGAGGGAAATGCCCAAAGGACTGTCTGCCTGCCCAGACACACAACCATCCCACTACCACACATTGCGCGAGACTATTCTGCTGGTTCTACAGTACCGGGCAAACATTTTTATTTGTACCCCTTTTTTCTCCCCAATTTCGTGATATCCAATTGGTAGTTAGTCTTATCCCATTGCTGCAACTCCCGTACGGACTCGAGAGAGGCAAATGTCCAGAGCAATGCGTCCCCCGAAACACGACCCCGCCAAGCCGCACTGCTTCTTGACACACTGCTCGCTTAACCCGGAAGCCAGCCGCACCAATGTGTCGGAAGAAACACCCTACAGCTGGCGACCGAAGTCAGCGTGCACGAAATCGCCCCGCCACATTGAGTCACTAGAGCGTGATGGGACAAGGACACCCCGGCCGGCCAACACCCTGGGCCAATTGTGCGCCGCGTCATGGGTCACAGCCTGGGATCGAGCCCGGGTCTGTAGTGACGCCTCTAGCTCTGCGATGCAGTGCCTTAAACCGCTGCGCCAGTCGGGAGGCCCTGTACCGAGCAAACTAAATCAAGAACAGCTCAAGTATTTGACGTTTGTATTTGACCCATGTCTACCACATATTGCATCTAAAGCAGTGTTTCTCAACTCCAGTCCCCAAACAGTACACATTTTTATTAAAAGGCCTGGACAAGAACATCGGATTCAACTTGTCAATTAATCATCAAGCCCTCGATGAGTTAAATTGGGTGTTTTGTCTGGGGCTACAACAAAAATGTGTGCTGTTGGGTGCTCGACCTGAGTTGAGAAACACTGATCTAAAAAGAAACATACAGAGAGTAGTATCTTGATGAAGCGATAGACTTGAGGGGGTCTTACCTTCACATAGACCATGGGGAGGGTCTGTTTGGCTCGGCTGTAGTGTCTAGCCACTCTGTACACAGTCTCAGGAACGTAGTCCAAAACCAGGTTGAGATACACCTCGTCCTTCTGTAACACACACGCAGAGACATTTAGAGTATGGGTCAGACTTGGGACAGTTGGCTGAGGAGGTTAGAAGCACGTATGAATTCCTTTGGAGTGATCACAATGTAACATGGTTCTTGTTCATTAGGCACCAAACGGAAGAAAACAAACTGAAACGTTGAGGCGCTACCTGGACCAATAAGAAAGGCACATTTTCGTTTTCCGTTGCAAAACATATTTTCCATCGTGTGCCTAATGAACACGACCCAGGGCTCGCTGGGTGACTAAGCAGGCCAGACAGACAGTGAGAGAGAAAAAAAATAAGAAAAACGGTTACTGTATGATCTGGCAGAGACACGTAAGCTAGACTTTACATCAAGGGAGTCAGATGGTTGTTTTTTTTGGCAGGGCATCAGAGGAACAGATGACTGTTCTAGTTAGGGCAATGGGATATCACACTTTTTCTATGAATCCGTCCCTGCAGATGTCTTCAATGAACCACTAAAAGATTAAGAATGATCACATATACACTGAGTGTACAAAACATTAAGAACAGTGTACTAATATTGAGTTGCATGCCCTCCACCCAGCCCTCCCGTTTGGCCTCAGAACAGCCTCAATTCGTCGGGGCATGGACTCTACAAGGTGTCGAAAGCGTTCCACAGGGATGCTGGCCCATGTTGACTCCAATGCTTCCCACAGTTGTGGCAAGTTGGCTGGATGTCCTTTGGGTGTTGGACCATTCTTGATACACACAGGAAACTGTTGAGCATGAAAAACCCAGCAGTGTTGCAGTTCTTGACACAAACCGGTGCGCCTGGCACCTAATACCATACCCTGTTAAAACCCCCGTTTGTCTTGCCCATTCACACTCTGAATGGCACAATTACACAATCCATGTCTCAATTGTCTCAAGGCTTAAAAATCCTTCTTCAACCTGTCTCCTCCCCTTCATCTACACTGAAGTGGATTTTACAAGTGACATCAATAAGGGATCACAGCTTTCACCTGGATTCACCTGGTCAGTCTACGTCATGGAAAGAGCAGGTATTCTAAATATTTGTGTATATGTTTTAACTCTATATCATCTGTTCCTACCACACAGGAAATTAAAAAGGCCAAGTCAGGCTTAGAGGTGTTGGATCCCTGTGCTCAGCCTTATTAAGTCTTCTCAAGACACACAGTCGCACACACACACACAAACACTTCCTGATAGAGCCATGCTCTAAAATAAGCCCCACACAAAGGATGACTCACTCTCCTGCCTTTCTTACTACGGCAACAGCAGCCCCTAAATTTCACCTCTGATTGGCGCATCGGCCCACACAAAAGGCAGGTGATTGGATCCTTCCCTTGTTCCCCCCTGACCATGTAAATAAATGATTGGTTTGACAGCAACAGGTAGTGACTGCTTAACTGCTCAGTCCCAAGTGACAGTGTGTGTGTGTCTGCCTATTTTATGCATTTGCCAGTATTCGCTAAATGAACTCAGAAAAACACAGGTTATCTGTAAATCATGTGGTAGGCTATGATGTTGGGCTGGAAAAATATGACACTAATGTCATAACAATTAGTGATTTTTTAGATGGGGTATGTCATTTGTGCCAATTTGTGCCATGGCTGCATGCGTCTAAATGAGATGTTGTTTCAGCCAGACCACTTAGGACCCTGATTAACCATTAGATGGTGGGAATTAAACAGTATACAAGTAGCAATTGTGTATTTTCCGGAATGGTACAGTTAAGCAATAACGCCCGAGGAGGTGTGGTATAAGGGCTGTTCTTTGGCACAATGCAACGTGGAGCCCTTAGCCATGGTATATTGGCAATATACCACTAACTACCAAGGTGCCTTATTGCTATTAGGTCACCAATGTAATTAGAGCAGTAAAATTACATGAAATAGCACAGCTTTCAACCAACCAGCTTTCAGGGCTCAAACCACCCAGTTAAAAAAAGTATAATAATCTGTTGCATGCCCTAATGAGCACCACCCTCTCTATGGAACGACAGTGACTCCCCTTCCACAGCAGACAGTCTCATGTGTCTATGAAGTCACAGTCAGAGGAGGGGAAAGGGCAAGCAGGGACACAGATCAATGTACAGACCTCCAGACACTAGGTCCTGGTGTTCAGTCTGGCTGGGGCTAAATGGTGTAAAGTTGCTTCCTCTCCTAGTCCCCACCCAAAATAATACCCTAATAACTGTATAAATGTTTTCTCCCATCACAAGAAGAGGCGAGGAGATGAAGCCCCTTGAAAAGCACCCGTGGTCAGCCAGAGAGACGTAATACCGTCACTGGGCAAGGCAGGGCAGAATAGGAGCCGGCTCTTTAAAGGTAGAGCAGCAGCCTTTAGTCTGGTCACATAGCAGGCTCTGTTTCTCTCTGGCCCACATCCAGAGGCCAGACACCCAGTGTCAGCATGCCCACCACACTGTGCCAGGCTGCAGGATCACATCACATTAAACACACACTACAGGTCGTAGTGGCAGACTGACTGTGTCACTTTATCTATGCAAATAGACCTTCACTGCACACCACCATAGGCCACAATGTCAGTCTGTCTAGCCACAATGACACAAATATAAATGCACCACATGCATTCTTTCTTTTTAATTAACAGGTTTTAATGCCACAACCCTAATGTCCCCTTCTTCACGTATATCCCAACTAGGGCTGTCCCCCCCCCCCAAAAAAATAAAATCTTGGTTGATCAAGAGTCGTCTGTTCCAATCGATGGGTCGAAATATTAAAATGTGTATTTTTCCATATATTGACACATCCTATGTGTTTTAATCAAATCGAATATATTCACTGAACTTGTCTGATGCTTTAAGCACACTGCCTGATTAAATAATTAAGACACACAAATGACTAGAGGGAGTCCGAACAGCAATTTGATTTGATTGTGCCGGGCCAGGCTCAGACTTGCTGCGCTGTGTAAAAAAAAAAGCAGTAAGTGTCTCTCTCTCTCCTCCCTGCTGCAGTGACCACCACTGAATATCAAAGTGCTTATCGTACTGCCCGTGTTGCTGAAGCTGCAATATAATTACAGCCATTTCTGACTGTAAAGTTATGTTACCAAAATCCCTCATTTGTTCAGGAAGAACATTCCCTATTCCCTCAACCCTTGCTCTCTTTACGTGACACATGTATGTATTGCATGCACTTGAACAAAGACCTATTGGCATGGGACTAGTATTACTAGAGAACGTTGGTTATGTAATTATAACTCCAGAACGTCCGTTATTCCAGAGGACGATTCGGGAAGGATTAGATTTTTTCAAAACTGCCCACCGTAATTTTAATATTTTTAAAAATAAATAAATTGACAGTTATGACAGAAGCCTGGAGGTTTTTATTCTAGGCATGAAGATATAATATTTCAATATGTCCAGGTGATAGGACCACACAGATAACTCAAGACTGGTTCCCAAGTTTTTAAACCATACCAAACCATCAATTAGATTTTTTAGCGATTCGCAGTACGTCCTACAATGTGGTGGTGTTGTGTGGTGTTTTGTGATCGTGCACATAATTACATTACCCGACCTCCGCCAGTAAAACTAATCCGGTCCGAATAGGGCACAATGGGGCCTGACTTATAGCATATCATAATCACATCAATACATTGGTCATAAACTCTGAACACCGTAACAGCGAAATAGATGTAAAGGACACCCCAACCCGAGTACTCCATTCTGCCACCTCAGGTCTCTTGGCCCTCCCACTCAGCCCAGTCCAAGCTCTTCTCTGTCCTGGCACCCCAACGGTGGAACCAGCTTCCCCCTGAAGCTAGGACAGCAGAGTCCCTGCCCATCTTCCGAAAACATCTGAAACCCTATCTCTTCAAACAGTATCTTAAATAATCCTCCTCACCTCAACCCCCCCCCCCCCCCCAAAAAAAAACACAATTATACACTTGACCCCCCCAACCCCCCTCCCAGCTCTTACTCTACTGACAGCTACATTGAGGAAAAATGTACTTTCTATGCCTGTGATATGTGGTTGTCCCAGCTAGCTATCTTAAGATGAATGCACTAACTAGAAGTCGCTCTGGATAAGAGTGTCTGCTAAATGACTAAAATGTAAATTACATGACAAATAAACGCGAAACAAGGGAATGTTTACTGGTTTCTGAGGTAGTAAAGGGCAATTCAGATGTGTGGAATAAATTTGACTAGTTGTGGAAAACACTGGAGATCAAGAAAAAGAAGGTAAGGAGCAAGCGCTGTGTGCATATTATGTGTGCCAAACAGATGCTGTATAGAATACAATATAATTTTTCTGACCGTTTGGAACAATGTAAACAGTAAATAAAGTCTGTTGTAGCGTTTTTATGTTAGGCCTTTATTACAGCAAAGACTAAAAACAGTTGCATTCATTCGTGAAAGCAATTTCCAAAATGGAACATTTTATTTATTGTTTAAGCTAATTATTCAAGGCTTGCTTTATTTAATTTTAAAACTAAAATGCTTGACTGCATTTCAAATCATGAATGACTCGTATGCTGTGTGATGACATGAACAAATGAATGACTGATTGAAATATAAGTAAGTTACGGTATTAAGACTAAACAGGAGGTGCTTTTAGGCCTACAGCTCAGTCAGTGGTGGTTATACAAGGCTGCTATACTAAGCATTCCAATGATAATGACATTACTTATGATCATAATAATAACAACAATAAGGAGATCAAGAAAAAGGAGCATTATAAATAGTTTTGACAATTTGGAACAGTGTAAACACTAAATAAATGATAAATCATGTCAGAGAATGTTCTAACAAAAGAAAAGTGTAAAGCCTTTATTACAGCAAAGCAAATAAGCCGAATTTGTGAAATTGTTTACTTGACATGTTGCGTGAGCACGGAACCAGTAGGCTATTAAACACTCAAACAGGTAACAAAAGCAGGACATGTCTTATTTCTGCAGATATATTGATGATTTATAAAGTGATTTATAAAGTGGCTAATGATTTGAGTCTGTATGTAGGCAGCAGCCTCTCTGTGTTAGTGATGGCTGTTTAACAGTATGATGGCCTTGAAATAAGAAGCTGTTTTCAGTCTCTCGGTCCCAGCTTTGATGCACCTGTACTGACCTCGCATTCTGGATGGTAGCGGGGTTAACAGGCAGTGGCTCGGGTGGTTGTTGTCCTTGATGATCTTTTTGGCCTTCCTGTGACATCAGGTGCTATAGGTGTCCTGGAGGGCAGGTAGTTTGCCCCCGGTGATGCGTTGTGCAGACCGCACCACCCTATGGAGCCTTACGGTTGAGGGCGGTGCAGTTACCATACCAGGCGGTGATACAGCCCGACAGGTTGCTCTCAATTGTGCATCTGTGAAGGTTTGTGAAGGTTTTAGGTGACAGGCCAAATTTCTTCAGCCTTCTTCACCACACTGTCTGTGTGGGTGGACCATTTCAGTTTGTCTGTGATGTGTATGCCGAGGAACTTAAAACTTTCCACCTTCTCCACTACTGTCCCGTCGACGTGGATGGGGGGGGGGGGGGCTCCCCATTTCCTGAAGTCCACGATCATCTCCTTTGTTTTGTTGACATTAAGTGAGAGGATGTTTTCCTGACACCACACTCCGAGTGCCCTCACCTCCTCCCTGTAGGCTGTCTCATCGTCATTGGTAATCAAGCCCACTACTGTTGTGTCGTCTTCAAACTTGATGATTGAGTTGGAGGCGTGCATGGCCACGCAGTCATGGGTGAACAGGGAGTACAGGAGGGGGCTGAGCACGCACCCTTGTGGGCCCCAGTGTTGAGGATCAGCGAAGTTGAGATGTTGTTTCCTACCTTCACCACCTGGGGCCGGCCCGCCGGAAAGTCCAGGATCCAATTGCACAGGGCTGGGCTGAGACCCAGGTCCTTAAGCTAAATGATGAGCTTGGAGGGTACTATGGTGTTGAATGCTGAGCTGTAGTCAATGAACAGCATTCTTACATAGTGGCTTGCAAAAAAAATATTCACCCCTCTTGGCATTTTTCCTATTTTGTTGCCTTACAACCTGAAATTTAAATTGATTTTTGGGGGGGTTTGTATCATTTGATTTACACAACATACCTACCACTTTGAAGATACAACATATTTGAGCGTGCATAACTATTCACCCCCCAAAGTCAATACTTTGTAGAGCCACCTTTTGGAGCAATTACAGCTGCATGTCTCTTGGAGTATGTCTCTATAAGCTTGGCACATCTAGCCACTGGGATTTCTGCCCATTCTTCAAGGTAAAACTGCTCCAGCTCCTTCAAGTTGGATGGGTTCCTCTGGTATACAGCAATCTTTAAGTCATACCACAGATTCTCAATTGGATTGAATTCTGGACTTTGACTAGGCCATTCCAAGACATTTAAATGTTTCCCCTTAAACCACTCAAGTGTTGCTTTAGCAGTATACTTAGGGTCATTGTCCTGCTGGAAGGTAAACCTCCATCCCAGTCTCAAATCTCTGGAAGACTGAAATGGGTTTCCCTCAAGAATCTGTGCCATCCATAATTTCTTGAATTCTGACCAGTTTCCCCTGTCGCTGCCGATGGAAAAACATCCCCACAGCATGATGCTGCCACCACCATGCTTCACTGTGGGGATGGTATTTTCAGGGTGATGGGAAGTGTTGGGTTTGCGCCAGACATGGTGTTTTCTTTATGGCCATTAAGCTCAATTTTAGTCTCATCTGACCAGAGTACCTTCTTCCATGTGTTTGGGGAGTCTCCCACATGCCTTTTGGCGAACACCAAATGCGTTTGCTTATTTTTTTCTTTAAGCAATGGCTTTTTCTGGCTACTCTTCCATAAAGCCCAGCTCTGTGGAGTGTATGGCTTAAAGTGGTCCTATGGACAGAAACTTCAATCTCCTTCAGGGTTATCTTTGGTCTCTTTGTTCCCTCTCTGATTAATGCCCTCCTTGCCTGGTCCATGAGTTTTGGTGGGCGGCCCTCTCTTGGCAGGTTTGTTGTGGTGCCATATTCTTCACATTTTTTTTATAATAGATTTAATGGTGCTCCGTGGGATGTTCAAAGTTTTGGATATCTTTTTATAACCCAACCCTGATCTGCCTGCTTGGTGGTGCCCCTTGCTTAGTGGTGTTGCAGACTCTGGGGCCTTTCAGAACAGGTGTATATATACTGAGATCATGTGACAGATCATATGACACTTAAATAAAGTCCACCTGTGTGCAATCTAACAAATTATGTGACTTCTGAAGGTAATTGGTTGCAACAGATTTTATTTAGGGGCTTCATAGCGAAGGGGGTGAATACATATGCACGCACGACTTTTCACTTTTTTTGTATTTTTGGAATTTTTGAAACAAGTAATTTTTTTCACTTCACCAATTTAGACTATTTTGTGTATGTCCATTACATGAAATCCAAATAAAAATGAATTTAAATTACAGGTTGTAATGCAGCAAAATAGGAAAAACGCCAAGGGGGATGAATCATTTTGCAAGGCACAGTAGGTATTCCTCTTGTCCAGATGGGATAGGGCAGTGTGCAGTGTGATTGCATCGTCTGTGGACCTGTTGGGGCGGTATTCAAACTGAAGTGGGTCTAGGGTGGCAGGTAAGGTGGAGGTGATATGATCCTTGACTAGTCTCAAAGCACTTCATGATGATAGAAGTGAGTGCTACGGGGCGATAGTCATTTAGTTCAGTTATCTTTGCCGTCTTGGGTACAGGAACAATGGTGGTCATCTTGAAGCATGTGGGGACAGCAGACTGAGATAGGGAGTGATTGAATATGTCCGTAAACACACCAGCCAGCTGGTCTGCGCCTGCTCTGAGGACTTGGCTAGGGATGCTGTCTGGGCCAGCAGCCTTGCGAGGGTTAACACGTTTAAATGTCTTACTCACTTCGACCACGGAAGGTAGTAGCGGGCTGCGTCGGTGGCACTGTATTATCCTTAAAGCGGGCAAAGAAGGTGTTTCGTTTGTCTGGAAGCAAGACGGTGTCTGTGACGTGGCTGGTTTTCTTTTTGTAGTCAGTAATTGCCTGTAGACCCTGCCACAAACATCTCGTGTCTAAGCAGTTGAATTGCAACTCCACTTTGTCCCTACACCGACATTTCACTTGTTTGATTGCCTTGCGGAGTGAATAACTACACGGTTTATATATTCTGCAATATTCCTAGTCATCTTTCCATGGTTGATTGCGGTGGTTTGCGCTTTCAGTTTTGCGCAAATGCCGTTTCTGCCTATAGGACGGTAGGAGCAAAATGGAGTCGTGGTCAGATCTGCCAAAAAGAGAGCGGGGGAGGGCCTTGTACGCATCGCGGAAGTTAAAGTAGCAGTGATCCAGTGTATTGCCCATGCGAGTGCTACAGTCAATGTGCTGATAGAATTTAGGTTGCCTTGTTCTCAAATTAGCTTTGATAAAATCGCCAGCTACAATAAATACAGCCTCAGGATATATGGTTTCCAGTTTACATAGAGTCCAGTGAAGTTCCTTGAGGGCTGTCGTGTTATCTGCTTGGGGGGGGCGAATATACACGGCTGTGACTGTAACCGAAGAGAATTCTCTTAGGAGATAATGTGGTCGGTTGTAAGGAATTCTAGGTCAAGTGAACAAAAGGACTTGAGTTCATGTATGTTGTAATGATTACACCATGAGTCGTTAACCTGTTGGGGCTAGGGGGCAGTATTTGCACGGCCGGATAAAAAAAATACCCGATTTAAACTGGTTACTATTGCCCAGAAACGAGAATATGCATATAATTAGTAGATTTGGATAGAAAACACTCTAACGTTTCTAAAACTGTTTGAATGGTGTCTGTGAGTATAACAGAACTCATATGGCAGGCCAAAACCTGAGAAGATTCCATACAGGAAGTGCCCTGTCCGACAATTTGTTCTCCTTCTGTGGCATCTCTATCAAAAAATCAGCATCTCTGCTGTAACGTGACATTTTCTAAGGCTTCCATTGGCTCTCAGAAGGCGCCAGAAAGTGTAATGGGGTGTCTGCCGTCTCTGGGCGAAGTACATGAGCTCTGTTTGTGAGTGGTCAGGCTGGGAACAGTGACACTGGAGATGCGCGTTCATGAGAATTCCATTTTTTTTTCAGCCTTTGAATGAATACAACGGTCGCCCGGTTGGAATATTATCGCTATTTTACGAGAAAAATCGCATAAAAATGATTTTAAACAGCGTTTGACATGCTTTGAAGTACGGTAATGGAATATTTTGACATTTTTTGTCACGAAATGCGCGTCACCCTTCGGATACTGACCTGAACGCACGAACAAAATGGAGGTATTTGAATATAACTATGGATTATTTGTAACCAAAACAACATTTGTTGTTGAAGTAGAAGTCCTGGGAGTGCATTCTGACGAAGAACAGCAAAGGTAATCCAATTTTTCTTATAGTAAATCTGAGTTTGGTGAGGGCCAAACTTGGTGGGTGTCAAATTAGCTAGCCGTGATGGCCGGGCTATGTACTCAGAATATTGCAAAATGTGCTTTTCGCCGAAAAGCTATTTTAAAATCTGACATAGCGATTGCATAAAGAAGTTCTGTATCTATAATAATCACCCTAAAGTTTCTAAAACTGTTTGAATGGTATCTGTGAGTATAACAGAACTCATTTGGCAGGCAAAAACCTGAGAAGGTTTCATGCAGGAAGTGGCCTGTCTGACAAGGTGTCGTTCTTCTTGTCTCTGTTTATTGAAGAGTGAGGATCTTAGCTGTCCCGTGACACTTCCTACGGCTGCCATAGGCTCTCAGAAGGCGGCAAAACGCAGAATCGTGGCTTTGCAGGCTCTGGCTGAAAAAAAGTAGCGCGTTTGGGTAGTGGCTGGTTACAGTACTGTGAGACTCAGGCTCGTGCCCGCGTCGACCGAAAGCTGTGTTTTCTTTCCTCTGTTTAGCTAAATGGACATTCCCGGTCAGAATATTATCGCTTTTTTACGAGAAAAATAGCATAAAAATGGATTTTAAACAGCGGTTGACATGCTTCGAAGTACGGTAATGGAATATTTAGATTTTTTTTGTCACGAATTGCGCCATGCGCGCGACCCTGATTTACCATTTCAGATAGTGTCTGGGACGCACGAACAAAACGCCGCTATTCGGATATAACGATGGATTATTTTGGACCAAACCAACATTTGTTATTGAAGTAGCAGTCCTGGGAGTGCATTCTGACGAAGACAACAAAAGGTAATCAAACTTTTATAATAGTAAATCTGATATTGGTGAGTGCTAAACTTGCCGGGTGTCTAAATAGCTAGCCCGTGATGCCTGGGCTATGTACTTAGAATATTGCAAAATGTGCTTTCACCAAAAAGCTATTTTAAAATCGGACATATCGAGTGCATAGAGGAGTTCTGTATCTATAATTCTTAAAATAATTGTTATGCTTTTTGTGAACGTTTATCGTGAGTAATTTAGTAAATTGTTAGCGAATTCCCCGGAAGTATGCTAGTTCTGAACGTCACATGCTAATGTAAAAAGCTGTTTTTTTATATAAATATGAACTTGATTGAACAAAACATGCATGTATTGTATAACATAATGTCCTAGGGTTGTCATCTGATGAAGATCATCAAAGGTTAGTGCTGCATTTAGCTGTCTTCTGGGTTTTTGTGACATTATATGCTAGCTTGAAAAATGGGTGTCTGATTATTTCTGGCTTGGTACTCTGCTGACATAATCTAATGTTTTGCTTTCGTTGTAAAGCCTTTTTGAAATCGGACAGTGTGGTTAGATTAACGAGAGTCTTGTCTTTAAATAGCTGTAAAATAGTCATATGTTTGAGAAATTGAAGTAATAGCATTTCAAAGGTTTTGAAAATCGCGCCACAGGATTCAACTGGCTGTTACGTAGCCCAGAGAGGTTAAAATAATTGTTATGTATTTTGTGAATGTTATTCATGAGTATTTTTAGTAAATTCACCGGAAGTTTTCGGTGGGTATGCTAGTTCTGAACATCACATGCTAATGTAAAAAGCTGGTTTTTGATATAAATATGAACTTGATTGAACAAAACATGCATGTATTGTATAACATAATGTCCTAGGAGTGTCATCTGATGAAGACCATCAAAGGTTAGTGCTGCATTTAGCTGTGGTTTTGGTTTTTGTGACATATATGCTTGCTTTGAAAATGGCTGTGTGATTATTTTTGGCAGGGTACTCTCATGACATAATCTAATGTTTTGCTTTCGCTGTAAAGCCTTTTTGAAATCGGACAATGTGGTTAGATAAACGAGAGTTATCTTTCAAATGGTGTAAAATAGTCCTATGTTTGAGAACTTTGAATTATGTCATTTTGTGGTTTTAAATTTGGCGCTCTGATTTGTCACTGGCTGTTGAATAGTGTGGGACGATTTCGTCCCACGTACCCTAGAGAGGTTAATCATGAAGCCCTTCTTCCCAGAGAGATGTTTATGTGGGTGTGACGCATGACGAAACCCGATGGCTGTACCGACTCCGACAACATATCCCGAGCGAGCCATGTTTCCGTGAAACAGAGAATGTTAAAATCTTTGATGTCGCTCTGGAAGGCAACCCTTGTCCTAATTTCGTCCACCTTGTTGTCTAGAAACGGGACATTGGCGAGTAGGGTTGCACATTTTGGGGAATATTCAGAGATGGAAACTTCCCGTGGGAATTAACGGGGAATATATGCAAATGAATATTAATACCATTTAAAATTATGTTTTTTGCACTGGATATATTTACCATATCATATGGAGACAGAAACATAAACCTTTTACCTTATCATAAGTAGACATAATTACAAATGATTAAATCCTTCCAATAGAAAACAATTAAGTTACAAATTGTACTTTAAATGAGTTGACTCTTCACATGGGATGATTTCACTGAACAAAAGGGAATATTGAATGATCCCCAATGATCCATCGCATCTCCCAAAAACATTTTCAACATATGTGTAAAATGATAGTCTAGAAACTAAAGCTTTGGTTGTCTTCCTCTCAGCCTTCCACGTCTTCTCCCTGGACCTCCTCAATGTCCACCTCTTGAACATCAGACTCTGAGGCCTCATCTTCACTGTCCAACCTTGTTGAGGATGGCTCGTTGTCAGGCTCACAAAGCCTCAAATTTGCCTGAATGGCCACAAATTTTTCAACCCTTGTATTGCGTGCTTTGGTGTGTGTGTTCCCAAACAAGGACCAGGCGGCTGATGTTGGTGGGATTTGGAGGATGATGGAGGCAACAGGAGAAAGATCCACAAAGTCCCTTCCACCAGGTGGCTGATGAGATATGTTGGCATATCCATCCCAAAGATGTGTTGGCATCTCCATCCCAAAGCCCTTGCTTGGAAGTGTACTACGCCAGACTGCCAAGAACCTTGTCCTCATCCAGGCCAAGGTGGCGAGACACGGTAGTGATGACACCATAGGCCTTGTTGATCTGCACCAGACAGGATGCTCTTGCCAGCATACTTGGGGTCCAACATGTACGGTGCAGTGTGTATGGGCTTCAGGCAGAAGTCATCACGCTTTTTGATGAATTTCAGAACTACAGTTTCCTCTGCTTGGAGCAACAGTGAAGTGGGCAGAGCAGTACGGAGTCTGCTCTTCTCTTACATCTGCAAGCAGAGTCTGAACATCAGACAGGAGGGCATTGTCTCCCTCAATCCATGCAATGGCTACTGCTATAGGTTTCAGGAGTTTAGGCTGCTTACCACTCTCTCCCAAAATACATCATCCAGGAGGATCCTCTTGATGGGGCTGTCCATATCGGCAGACTGTAATATGGCCATTTCTTGGAGAGACTCCTTCCCCTCCAGGAGACTGTCAAACATGACAAGACCACCCCTGCGTGTGTTGCTGGGCAGCTTCAATGTGGTGCTCTTATTATTCTCACTTTGCTTGGTGAGGTAGATTGTTGCTATAACTTGATGACCCTTCACATACCTAACCATTTCCTTGGCTCTCTTGTGGAATGTATCCATTGTTTTCAGTGCCATGATCTCCTTGAGGAGCAGATTCAATGCAAGAGAAGCACAGCCAATGGTTGTGATGTGAGGGTAGGACTACTCCACTTTAGACCAAGCAGCTTTCATGTTCGCAGCATTGTCTGTCACCAGTGAAAATACCTTCTGTGGTCCAAGGTCATTGATGAGTGCCTTCAGCTCATCTGCAATGTAGAGACCGGTGTGTCTGTTGTCCCTTGTGACTGTGCTCTTGTAGAATACTGGTTGAGCGGTGGAGATGTAGTTCATTATTCATTGCCCACGAACATTCAACCACCTATCAGAGATGATTGCAATACAGTCTGCTTTCTCTATGATTTGCTTCACCTTCACTTGAACTCTGCATCCATAAAATGAGTAGATAAAGCATGTCTGGTTGGAGGGGTGTATGCTGGGCAAAGAACATTCAGAAATCTCTTCCAATACACACTGCCTGTGAGCATCAGAGCTGAACCAGTTGCATACACAGCTCAAGCAAGACATTCATCAGCATTTCTCTGACTACGTTCCTCCAACTTCTGATTCCAGGAGGACCATGAGCTGTTGCTATCGATAAGGTGTCGGATTTATCATTTTCACCTCGAACAGAAGTAGAGGTTGCTTGTTGTGAGCAATGAGGAAACGTCATGCACTTGGCCAGATGATTCTGCATCGTGTTGCATTCTTCACATATGATTTGGCACAGTATTTGCAAATGTACACAGCTCTTCCTTCTGCATTAGCTGCAGTGAAACGTCTCCACACATCAGATAGTGCCCGTGGCATTTTCCTGTAAAGATTAGAATAAAATGAAAAAAAAATTCTAAAATACAATTGCATGTACAGATAAATAGATAAGCAGTTAGAATAAACAACTCCTTTGTAAGATTTTTTTTTTTTTTTAAATGAAACGTGTATGGAAACAGGTGAATTAACACTCCTCAGTTAGCAGGCTCAAGCAAGCTAAAACATGGTAGCAAAACCTAATTAGCAAAAATTGTTAACCTCTCTAGGCTAGGCGGGACGAATTCGTCCCACCTACGTAACAGCCACTGCTATCCTGTGGCGCGATTTTCAAAACCTTAAAAATCCTATTACTTCAATTTCTCAAACATATGACTATTTTACAGCCATTTAAAGACAAGACTCTCGTTAATCTAACCACACTGTCCGATTTCAAAAAGGCTTTACAACGAAAGCAAAACATTAGATTATGTCAGCAGAGTACCAAGCCAGAAATAATCAGACAACCATTTTTCAAGCCAGCATATAATGTCACCAAAACCCAGAAGACAGCTAAATGCAGCACTCACCCTTGATGATCTTCATCAGATGACAACCCTAGGACATTATGTTATACAATACATGCATGTTTTGTTCAATCAAGTTCATATTTATATCAAAAACCAGCTTTTTACATTAGCATGTGACGTTCAGAACTAGCATACCCCCCGCAAACTTCCGGGGAATTCGCTAACATTTTACTAAATTACTCACGATAAACGTTCACAAAAAGCATAACAATTATTTTAAGAATTCTAGATACAGACCTCCTCTATGCACTCGATATGTCCGATTTTAAAATAGCTTTTTGGTGAAAGCACATTTTGCAATATTCTAAGTACATAGCCCAGGCATCACGGGCTCGCTATTTAGACACCCGGCAAGTTTAGCACTCACCATAATCATATTTACTATTATAAAAGTTTGATTACCTTTTGTTGTCTTCGTCAGAATACACACCCAGGACTGCTACTTCAATAACAAATGTTGGTTTGGTCCAAAAAAATCCATCGTTATATCCGAATAGCGGCGTTTTGTTCGTGCGTTCCAGACACTATCCGAAATAGTAAAGAAGTGTCGCGCGCATGGCGCAATTCGTGACAAAATTGTAAGTATTCCATTACCGTACTTCGAAGCATGTCAACCGCTGTTTAAAATCAATTTTTACGACATTTTTCTCGTAGAAAAGCGATAATATTCCGACAGGGAATCTCCTTTTCGGCAAACAGAGGAAAAAATCCCAAAGGCGGGGGCGGTCGGGGTCACGCGCATAAGCCAGTGTCCCTTGATCGGCCACTTGAGAAAGGCGATAATGTGTTTCAGCCTGGGGCTGGAATGACGACATTCTGTTTTTTCCCGGGCTCTGAGCGCCTATGGACGACGTGGGAAGTGTCACGTTAGAGCAGAGATCCTTAGTAAATGATAGAGATGGAAAACAAGTTCAAGAAATGGTCAGACAGGCCACTTCCTGTAAAGGAATCTCTCAGGTTTTGACCTGCCATTTGAGTTCTGTTATACTCACAGACACCATTCAAACAGTTTTAGAAAATTTAGGGTGTTTTCTATCCATATGTAATAAGTATATGCATATTCTAGTTACTGGGTAGGAGTGGTAACCAGATTAAATCGGGTATGTTTTTTATCCAGCCGTGTCAATACTGCCCCCTATCCTAAACAGGTTAACAAGTTAGAAATTATTTGAACACTTTGCTGAAGGCTACTATTTACTAGTTAACCTCACTAGGGTAGGGGGCAGCATTCGGAATTTTGGATGAAAAGCGTGCCCAAAGTAAACTGCCTGCTACTCAGGTCCAGAAGCTAGGATATGCATATAATTGGTAGATTTGGATAGAAAACACTCTAAAAGTTAACAAAAACTGTTAAAATAATTTCTGTGAATATAACAGAACTGATATGGCAGGCGAAAACCTGAGGAAAATCCATCCAGGAAATGCTTTTATTTTGAAATGGCTGTTTTTCCATTGAAAGCCTATCCACCATACAAAGACCCAGATCACAATCTCTATGGCTTCCTCTACATGTGGCCAGTCTTTAGGCATTGTTTCAGGCTTTTACTCTGAAAAATTAGGGAGTAACAGCACTTTTAATGAGTGGACAGTGGAAATTTCCAAACTTGAGTCCAGTGCGTGACCGGAGTGTGCCTTTCTTGTTTTTCCTTTTCTATTGACGAAGTTATTGTCCGGTTGAAATATGATCGATTATTTATGACAAAAACATCCTGAGGATTGATTATAAACATCGTTTGACATGTTTCTACGAATTCTTAAGGTACTTTTTAGATTTTTTTTGTCTGTCTGTTGTGAACGCGCTTTGTTCCATTGGATTACTGAACAAAATGCACCAACAAAACGGAGGTTTTTGGACATAAAGAGGGACATTATCGAACAAAACGAACATTTATTGTGTAACATGGACTCTTTGGAGTGCAACCATATGAAGATCAAAGGTAATTGACAGATTTTATCGCTATTTCTGACTTTTGTTACTCCTCTTCTTGGCTGCGAACTGTTGGTAATGATTTGTCTGCTGGGCGCTGTTCTCAGATAATCGCATGGTTTGCTTTCGCCGTAAAGCCTTTTTGAAATCTGACACAGCAGTTGGAGTAACAAGAAGTTTATCTTTAAGCTGGTGTATAACATTTGTCTCTTTTATGTATGTTTATTATGAGAATTTCTGTTTTGTTGAGTTTAACGCTGTGCAATTTCACTGGATGTTGTTTGAGACAGTGGATTACTGAACAAAACGCGCTAACAAAACGGGGGTTTTTGGATATAACGAAAGGGACTTGATCGAACATTAATTGGGTAACTGGGAGTTTTGTGAGTGTAACCATATGAAGATCAAAGTTAAGTGATTAATTTTAATCGCTATTTCTGACTTTTGTTACTCGTCTACTTGGCTGGTTACTGTTTGTAATGATTTGTCTGCTGGGCGCTGTTCTCAGATAATCGCATGGTTTGCTTTCGCCGAAAGTATTTTTGAAATCTGACACCGTGGTTGGATTAACAAGAAGTTAATCTTTAAACCGATGTTTAACACTTGTATGTTTCATTAATTATAATGAATAATTATAATGAGTATTTCTGTTTTTGAATTTGGCGCTCTGCAATTTCACTGGATGTTGGCCAGTGAAAGCGTCCCACACCAAGCGTCCTACACCCCCTAGAGAGGTTAACAAAAAAATCATGTATGTCATAAAATATATTTACCCCACCCAGTATTGTAATCAAAACTTACCAGAAAGCATGTAGTCCTTGGCTCAGACAGTGTAGTAATGTGGGCTCAATAGCATGTCCTTAGTGTGCAAGATCTTGAGAATCAGCTGTTCATGTGGTGGAAGAGAGCACTGCACATGTGATGGAAGAATGCACTGTGCATGCAGAGGGTTGCAATTCCATTGAATTGGGGACAGTTTAACCAAAATATGCCAGAAGATCTAGAATTGCCTTATGTGTAACCCACAAAAAAAGGTTCACTGTTATAAGCTAACTTTTTTCATGAATTTAAACAAAATTCCCGAGCTTAACCTCCCATCGAAAATGTACGGAAATTTACTGGAAAGTGTGCAACCCTATTGGCGAGTAATATACTCAGAAGCGGTGGGTGGTGTGCATGCCTTCGAAGTCTGACCAGGAAGCTGCTCCGTCTACCTCTTCTGCGAATACATTGTTTTGGGCCGGCCTATAGGATTAGATCCAATGTCCTGGGTGGTGGTCCGAACAAAGGATCTGCTTACGGAAAGTCGTATTCCTGGTCGTAATGTTGGTAAGTTGACGGCGCTCTTATATCCAATAGTTCTTCCCAGCTGTATGTAATAGCCCAGGAAATCTTAAGTGTTAACAATGTAAGAAATAATACACTAACAAAATACTGCATAGTTTCCTAAGGACTCGAAGTGAGGCCACCATCTCTGTCGGCACTATTCCAGGCGAGTACCTCATGATGCTGTTTGTGAGAATGCCAAGAGTGTGTAAAGCTGTCATCAAGGCAAAGGGTGGCTACTTTGAGGAATCTAAAATATATTTTGATTTGTTTAACACATTTTTGGTTACTACATGATTCCATATGTGTTATTTTATAGTGTTGATGTCTCCACTATTATTCCACAATGTAGAAAATAGTAAAATAAAGAAAAACCCTTGAATGAGGTGTCCAAACCTTTAACTGGTACTCGATTATACATTTTTTTATTTTTTTGCTACTGCTTGACTAAAGAAATCTTGGTCGACCAACAGCCTATTGAACAAATAATTGACCAGTCAACTAAATGGGGTCAGCCCTAATCCCAACAATATAAGAGTATAAACCTAAACAGCTTAACTTAATATGAAAATCTTCACAATGGAAAGCCTAAGAATATAAGTGGTAGAAATAGATTTCAGGAGCAACATTTAGCCTAGCCAGTGTCAAACAAAAACTTGTTGAATAGGGAGTCTCCATCACCTGCAAAAACACACAGAGACAGACTGACGTATGAGCAGCAACCACCCACCTTGTCTCCACTGGAATAGAAGAAGTAGCGCAAACGCACTATGTTGCAGTGGTCCAGTTTCCTCATGATCTGCAGCTCCCGGTTCTGAGATGAGATGAGACAGAGAGACATTGATAAAATCTGACAACCAGTGAGCATTAGACAAGTCAAACAGGCTAGAGAAGCTAGCTTCACACTGAGCTAGTTGCACTCTCCCAGAAGGAACTTTCCTCTGATTCTGGACCAGTCAGACACTCTCTCTTAAATGAGTCTTAAAATGGCTTTGAGGCTCATCTGAGATGGGCTGACAGATCCAGGATTAGAGAAAAGGCTGTGGAGAGAGCGGAATAGAGGAAGTGCGCGCGCGAGAGAGAGCGGAATAGAGGAAGTGCGCGCGCGAGAGAGAGCGAGAGGGCGCGCGCGAGAGAGAGCGAGAGGGCGCGCGCGAGAGAGAGGGCGAGAGGGCGCGCGCGAGAGAGAGCGAGAGGGCGCGCGCGAGAGAGAGCGAGAGGGCGCGCGCGAGAGAGAGCGAGAGGGCGCGCGCGAGAGAGAGCGAGAGGGCGCGCGCGAGAGAGAGCGCGCGAGAGAGAGAGAGAGCGAGAGGGCGCGCGCGAGAGAGAGAGCGCGAGAGGGCGCGCGCGAGAGAGAGAGAGCGCGAGAGGGCGCGCGCGGAGAGAGAGCGCGCGAGCGCGAGAGGGGGCGCGCGCGCGCGAGAGAGAGAGCGCGAGAGGGCGCGCGCGAGAGAGAGAGAGAGAGAGGTCGCGCGAGAGAGAGAGAGGCGCGCGAGAGAGAGAGAGGCGCGCGAGGCGCGAGAGAGAGAGGTCGCGCGCGCGAGAGAGAGAGAGAGGTCGCGCGCGCGAGAGAGAGAGAGAGAGGTCGCGCGCGCGCGAGAGAGAGAGAGAGGTCGCGCGCGCGAGAGAGAGAGAGAGAGGTCGCGCGCGCGCGAGAGAGAGAGAGGTCGCGCGCGCGAGAGAGAGAGAGAGGTCGCGCGCGCGAGAGAGAGAGAGAGGTCGCGCGCGCGAGAGAGGTCGCGAGAGAGAGAGGTCGCGCGCGCGAGAGAGAGAGGTCGCGCGCGCGAGAGAGAGAGGTCGCGCGCGCGAGAGAGAGAGGTCGCGCGCGCGAGAGAGAGAGAGAGGTCGCGCGCGCGAGAGAGAGAGAGGTCGCGCGCGCGAGAGAGAGAGAGAGGTCGCGCGCGCGAGAGAGAGAGAGGTCGCGCGCGAGAGAGAGCGAGAGGGCGCGCGCGAGAGAGAGGAGAGGTCGCGCGCGCGAGAGAGAGAGAGAGGTCGCGCGCGCGAGAGAGAGAGAGAGGTCGCGCGCGCGAGAGAGAGAGAGAGGTCGCGCGCGCGAGAGAGAGAGAGAGAGGTCGCGCGCGCGAGAGAGAGAGAGAGGTCGCGCGCGCGAGAGAGAGAGAGAGGTCGCGCGCGCGAGAGAGAGAGAGAGGTCGGCGCGAGAGAGAGAGAGAGGGCGCGCAGAGAGAGAGAGAGGGCGCGCGCGAGAGAGAGAGCAGAGGGCGCGCGCGAGAGAGAGAGAGAGGTCGCGCGCGCGAGAGAGAGAGAGAGGTCGCGCGCGCGAGAGAGAGAGAGAGGTCGCGCGCGCGAGAGAGAGAGAGAGGTCGCGCGCGAGAGAGAGAGAGAGAGGTGCGCGCGCGAGAGAGAGAGAGAGGTCGCGCGAGAGAGAGAGGTCGCGCGAGAGAGAGAGGTCGCGCGAGAGAGAGAGGTCGCGCGCGCGAGAGAGAGAGAAAGGTCGCGCGCGCGAGAGAGAGAGAAAGGTCGCGCGCGCGAGAGAGAGGTCGCGCGCGCGAGAGAGAGAGAGGTCGCGCGCGCGAGAGAGAGAGAGAGGTCGCGCGCGCGAGAGAGAGAGAGAGGTCGCGCGCGCGAGAGAGAGAGAGAGGTCGCGCGCGCGAGAGAGAGAGAGAGGTCGCGCGCGCGAGAGAGAGAGAGAGGTCGCGCGCGCGAGAGAGAGAGAGAGGTCGCGCGCGCGAGAGAGAGAGGTCGCGCGAGAGAGAGAGGTCGCGCGAGAGAGAGAGGTCGCGCGAGAGAGAGAGGTCGCGCGAGAGAGAGAGGTCGCGCGAGAGAGAGAGGTCGCGCGAGAGAGAGAGGTCGCGCGAGAGAGAGAGGTCGCGCGAGAGAGAGAGGTCGCGCGAGAGAGAGAGGTCGCGCGAGAGAGAGAGGTCGCGCGAGAGAGAGAGGGAGAGAGGTCGCGCGAGAGAGAGAGGTCGCGAGAGAGAGAGAGGTCGCGAGAGAGAGAGGTCGCGAGAGAGAGAGAGGTCGCGCGAGAGAGAGAGGTCGCGCGAGAGAGAGAGGTCGCGCGAGAGAGAGAGGTCGCGCGAGAGAGAGAGGTCGCGCGAGAGAGAGAGGTCGCGCGAGAGAGAGAGGTCGCGCGAGAGAGAGGTCGCGCGAGAGAGAGAGGTCGCGCGAGAGAGAGAGGTCGCGCGAGAGAGAGAGGTCGCGCGAGAGAGAGAGGTCGCGCGAGAGAGAGAGGTCGCGCGAGAGAGAGAGAGGTCGCGCGAGAGAGAGAGAGGTCGCGCGAGAGAGAGAGAGGTCGCGCGAGAGAGAGAGGTCGCGCGAGAGAGAGAGGTCGCGCGCGCGAGAGAGAGAGGTCGCGCGCGAGAGAGAGAGGTCGCGCGCGAGAGAGAGAGGTCGCGCGCGAGAGAGAGAGGTCGCGCGCGAGAGAGAGAGGTCGCGCGCGAGAGAGAGAGGTCGCGCGCGAGAGAGAGAGGTCGCGCGCGAGAGAGAGAGGTCGCGCGCGAGAGAGAGAGGTCGCGCGCGAGAGAGAGAGGTCGCGCGCGAGAGAGAGAGGTCGCGCGCGAGAGAGAGAGGTCGCGCGCGAGAGAGAGAGGTCGCGCGCGAGAGAGAGAGGTCGCGCGCGAGAGAGAGAGGTCGCGCGCGAGAGAGAGAGGTCGCGCGCGAGAGAGAGAGGTCGCGCGCGAGAGAGAGAGGTCGCGCGCGAGAGAGAGAGGTCGCGCGCGAGAGAGAGAGGTCGCGCGCGAGAGAGAGAGGTCGCGCGCGAGAGAGAGAGGTCGCGCGCGAGAGAGAGAGGTCGCGCGCGAGAGAGAGAGGTCGCGCGCGAGAGAGAGAGGTCGCGCGCGAGAGAGAGAGGTCGCGCGAGAGAGAGAGGTCGCGCGAGAGAGAGAGGTCGCGCGAGAGAGAGAGGTCGCGCGAGAGAGAGAGGTCGCGCGGAGAGAGGTCGCGAGAGAGAGGTCGCGAGAGAGAGAGAGAGAGGTCGCGCGAGAGAGAGAGAGAGGTCGCGGCGAGAGAGAGAGAGGAGGTCGCGCGCGAGAGAGAGAGAGGTCGCGCGCGAGAGAGAGAGAGGTCGCGCGCGAGAGAGAGAGAGGGTCGCGCGAGAGAGAGAGAGGTCGCGCGCGAGAGAGAGAGAGGTCGCGCGAGCGAGAGAGAGAGAGGTCGCGCGCGAGAGAGAGAGAGGTCGCGCGAGAGAGAGAGAGAGAGAGGTCGCGCGCGCGAGAGAGAGAGAGAGAGGTCGCGCGCGCGAGAGAGAGAGAGAGTGGTGCGCGCGCGCGAGAGAGAGGTCGCGCGCGCGAGAGAGAGAGAGAGAGAGGTCGCGCGCGCGAGAGAGAGAGAGAGAGGTCGCGCGCGCAGCGAGAGAGAGAGAGAGGTCGCGCGCGCGAGAGAGAGAGAGAGAGGTCGCGCGCGCGAGAGAGAGAGAGAGAGGTCGCGCGCGCGAGAGAGAGAGAGAGGTCGCGCGCGCGAGAGAGAGAGAGAGAGAGAGAGGTCGCGCGCGCGAGAGAGAGAGAGAGAGAGAGGTCCAACAGGAAGGGGCGTGTTCTCACGAGACATGACATCACTGGGGACTAGGGCATCATGCACAGGCCGACTTCCAGGATGATTAACCAAATGCCTATCAGTGTGGTATGGCAGGCTACGATCACCATGAGAGAGCAGTCTCACAGCGGTAAGTGCCCTGACAAACCTCCTAGTGTTTTCAGTCGAATGACAGTAGAAATGTGAGCCTATTTAATGTGAGACTCCAGTTAGGGATCTAGTTTCAGTGACGTCATACTGACAGTGACTCAATGACCCCAAGACAAAGAACTGTCGTTACTCAAAAACACACGGTGCAACAAGAACTCATAAAAATTTAAATAAATACTCTCCGATGTATTCGTCTCTGCAGTGAAATGGTCCTCACCTTGAACCTCTTGTCCTGCAGAACCTTCTTGATGGCTATTAGCTCCCCGGAGTCACACAGTTTAGCCTGGTAGACCACGCCGAACGAGCCGTTGCCGATGACCTTAGTGTCTGTATAGCTGACCTCCTGCGGCCGGTCGGGGCCCTGGCCTGGGGTCGCTACCACTGTGGTCACCTTACTGCCATCTTTGTCTCCTGAGAGAAAGAAAGAGAACAAGCAATGTCACACAAGAGATGCAGTATAGGACAACTCATTCAGCCACAGTCTTTACACCAAGAAGCTCCTGTAACATTTGTCATCCTCTCTCGTCACTGCATCTCTAGATGTAGGCTCAGACTGAAGCCTGTAAGCCAGAAATTGGAAGCTGTACTAACCCACTTTTTAGCTATGAGTAATTTCCTAGGAGCAGGGCTACCCATGTTAACGGGCTCTGGCAGACAGTGTAATGACGACAGCCTGAAAGTAAAGTATAAGAATAAAAGGTATAGGCGTAAAGGTTGTGGTGAAAATGAGGATGTAGTTTTAGTCGAAGATAATGTGTGGGTGGGTGCACTGCAAACGGCTAAGCACTTTTCTAGTACTGTTCCTATTTTGAAGCAGCGCTGCAGGCATCAAATGTTTCCCCAAATAATAGCTCCAATTCAACAACTGCACATCGCCATTGCAACTTTTGACAACATGAAAATGGAAGTCTACTGGAGGTGTGAGTTGACAGACCAAGACGAACACTAACAGCCGGTCCCAAATCACTCTTTACCCATCCCGCTTGGCCCTAAGCCTTCATTGTTCGCAGATCGTAACAATAGAGACTATATGGGGGGGGGGGGGGGGGGGATACAGAGTCAATGTGCGGGGGCACCGGTTATTTGAGGTAGTATGTACATGTGGGTAGAGTTATTAAATTACACCACTTCTACTCTCTGTTGTCAAGAGGTGATGAGGGGGGGCCCTGCAAATAGTCTGGGTAGCCATTTGATTAGATGTTCAGGAGTCTTATGGCTTGGGGGTAGAAGCTGTTTAGAAGCCTCTTGGACCTAGACTTGGTGCTCCGGTACCACGAGGTTGCAGAGAGAACAGTCTATGACTAGGGTGGCTGGAGTCTGACAATTCTTTGGGCCTTTCTCTGACACCGCCTGGTATAGAGGTCCTGTATGTAAGAAAGCTTGATGTACTGGGCCGTACGGACTACCCTCTGTAGTGCCTTGCGGTCGGAGGCCGAGCAGTTGTCATACCAGGCAGTAGATATGCAACAGTAATCATGCAACATTCCAATTGGCATGAAGAGAATGAAAGACACCAGCAGTGAAGTATTCCGTAAAGTGAATATTAGTCCTGGGTATCAATTAGACACCAAACTGAATAAATAGAAAACACTCTGAAAGAAGGAGACTACAAAATGCCACTCTCACCAATTTACTAGAGATAATTTATCATCTCAGATCATGCAAGGAACGTAGGCGAGTGGGCTTGATGATTTGTTAAATACAGGGGGATTATTTTTTCCAGTCGCTTTAAAATGGCCACTCCATACTTTGAAGATTTAGCTCTAGGCCTATATACTAGTGATTATACCTTGGAGGAGTGTTGGTGTAGCACTGACCTCTTAGCACCCTGCAATCTGTTTTACAACCAGCACTTGCATATCTCTGTGGTGTACACACACAGAGTGCCCTTATGCCCCTCTAACACTGACCTCTGATATTACTGCCTTAGCTACTGCAGAGGCTTGACGAGGGAAGAGACATTGCAGCAGCAGAATTTCACAACAGCTACATCGGGGGATCCAGCACTGAACTCTGCACTCTCTACAGCGTTGCTACTGTCTGGGTCAGAAGTCAAGGGATAGAGGAAATACTAGAGTCTTAACAAAATGTTAAGTACACATTATCAATGTGCCAATCCTGTCTGAACACGTTGCATCTCTATGTAGGAAGCCACTGAGCTCGTAATGCGGTAGAATATATGGGAATTTGGTCTCGGGGGTCAGACCACTCCAGGTCACACACTTCCTCCCTTTCTCTGCTGAGTAGCAGGAAAGTGGAGCAAAATGTCAGAGCTGTCAAAGCCTGACGGGGAAGGGAGGGACAGAGCAGAGAGTACTGCCAAATTAGGCATCTCCTCCTCCTCTGAACACACACGCACAGAAAACAAGCACCCAACCGGAAGCTTGACACCATCTTACTACTGCAGGGGATGGAATTGTAATGAGGACAATGTCGATTATAATGGTGATCACTGAAGTTAAAGACTGACAATCAGAGATTACAGATTTGACGAGACTGTTCATTATCCTAATGCGTTTGACAGTGTCTACAGTCAGTGACTATTGTATATCCTCGAAATGTCAAAAGAGAAAACCCGACGAGGGGTGGGGTTGTGTGTCTTTTTGTCAATAACAGCTGGTGTGCGATGTCTAATATTAAAGAAGTCTCAAGGTATTGCTCGCCTGAGGTAGAGTACCTTATAATAAGATGTAGACCGCACTATCTGTATTATTCGTAGCCGTCTATTTACCACCACAAAACGAGGCTGGCACTAAGACCGCTCTCAACCAACTCTATAAAGCCAAAAGCAAAGAAGAAAATGCTCACCTAGAAGCGGCGCTCCTAGTGGCCAGGGACTTTAATACAGGCAAACTGAAATTAGTTTTACCAAATTTTTTACCAGCATGTCACATGTGCAACCATGGGGGGAAAAAATCCTAGACCACCTTTACTCCACACACAGAGATGCATACAAAGCTCTCCCCCGCCCTCCATTTGGCAAATCTGACCATAATTATATCCTCCCGATTCCTGCTTACAAGCAAAAACTAAAGCAGGAAGTACCAGTGACTCGCTCAATACGGAAGTGGTCAGATGACACGGATGCTACACTACAGGACCGTTTTGCTAGCACAGACTGGAATATGTTCCGGGATTCATCCAATGGCATTGACTGGAATATGTTCCAGGATTCATCCAATGGCATTACACAGGCTCTGACGCTCGTCGGATGTGGCAGGGCTTGAAAACTATTTACGGACTACAAAGGGAAACCCAGACGCGAGCTGCCCAGTGACGCGAGCCTACCAGACGAGCTAAATGCCTTTTATGCTCACTTCGAGGCAAGCAACACTGAAGCATGCACGAGAGCACCAGCTGTTCTGGATGACTATGTGATAACGCTCTCGGTAACCGATGTGAACAAAACCTTTAAACAGGTCAATATTCACAAAGCCGCTGGGCCAGACAGATTACCAGGACGTGTACTCAAAGCACCAACTGTCAAGTGTCTCACTGACATTTTCAACATCTCCCTGATCGAGTCTGTAATACCTACATGTTTCAAGCAGACCACCATAGTCCCTGTGCCCAAGGAAGTGAAGGTAACCTGACTAAATGATTACCACCACATGGCACTCACGTCGGTAGCCATGAAGTGATTTGAAAGGCTGGTATTGGCTCACATCAACAGCATCCTCCTGGACACCCTAGACCCACTCCAATTCGCATACCGCTCCAACAGATCCACAGATGACACAATCTCAATCGCACTCCACACTAGAGGTCGACCGATTAATCGGCATGGCCGATTAATTACGGCCGATTTCAAGGTTTCATAATCAGTGATCGGCATTTTTTGATGCCGATTATGGCCGATTACATTGCGATCCACGAGGAGACTGCGTGGCAGGCTAACCACCTTTTACGCGAGTGCAGCAAGGAGCCAAGGTAAGTTGCTAGCTAGCATTAAACTTATCTTATAAAAAACAATCAATCTTAACTACACATGGTTGATGATATTACTAGTTTAACTAGCTTGTCCTGCGTTGCATATATAATTAATTGGGGCCGATTTCAAGTTTTCATAACAATCGGTAATCGGTATTTTTGGCCACCGATTTTTTTTTAGACCTTTATTTAACTAGACAAGTCAGATTAAGAACACATTCTTATTTACAATGACGGCCTAGAAACGGGGGTTAACTGCCTTGTTCAGGGAGGATTCGTTTTTGCAACCTTCGGTTACCAGTACAACACTCTAACCACCTGCCTTACATTGCACTCCACAAGGATTAACAGGCTGACTACCTGTAACGCGAGGGCAGCAAGAAGCAAAGGTAAGTTGCTAGCTAGCATTAGACTTATAAAAAACTATCAATCTTAACATAATCACTAGTTAACTACACATGGTTGATGATATTACTAGTTTATCTAACGTGTCCTGCGTTGCATATGATCGATGCGGTGCCTGTTAATTTTCATTGAATCACAGCCTACTTCGACAAACGGGTGTTGATTTAACAAGCGCATTTGCGAAAAAAGTACTGTCGTTGCACCAATGTACCTAACCATAAACATCAATGCCTAACAGGAATATTTAGACTTAGTCACCCGTTAGATAAAATACGGAACGGTTCCGTATGTCACTGAAAGAAAAAAACTTTTGTTTTCGAGATGATAGTTTCCAGATTCGACCATATTAATGACCCAAGGCTCGTATTTCTGTGTGTTTATTATATTATAATTAAGTCTATTATTTGATAGAGCAGTCTGACTGAGCGGTGGTAGGCAGCAGCAGGCTCGTAAGCATTCATTCAAACAGCCCTTCAAGCATTGCGCTGTTTATGACTTCAACCTGGGTGGGTATAATTTGTGGAACATTCCAACAGGAATCTATTCCAAAAACTTCGTAAATAATAAGGTTTCCAAAAAACAACGCATACAAAGTTGTATAGCGGCAGAATAAGATACCGGGTAGGGAGTGGTCTATTTCATAGCGTTTTTCACGCATCACGTTTATTCCGAAAAATGTCTGTCCTCACGTCTGTTTGCCTATGGACAAACATTAAGAATAAGCTACGTGGTGAGTTGATGCCTATTCGGCAGCTAGTTAGCTAGGTTTATATGCGTTGTTGGTTGGCAACCTTTTACTTTACGTTTTTTGGAACAGATTCCTGTTGGAACGTTCCACAAATTATACCCACCCCTTCAAGCCTATCAACTCCCAAGATTAGGCTGGTGTAACCGATGTGAAATGGCTAGCTAGTTAGCCGGGTGCACGCTAATAGCGTTTCAAACGTCACTCGCTCTGAGACTTGGAGTAGTTTTTTCCCTTCCTCTGCATGGGTAACGCTGCTTCGAGGGTGGCTGTTGTCGATGTGTTCCTGGTTTGAGCCCAGGTAGGTGCGAGGAGAGGGACGGAATCTATACTGTTACACTGGCAATACTAAAGTGCTTATAAGAACATCCAATAGTCAAAGGTATTTGAAATACGAATCGTATAGAGAGAAATAGTCCTATAATAACTACAAACCTAAAACTTCTTACCTGGGAATATTGAAGACTCATGTTAAAAGGAACCACTAGCTTTCATATGTTCCCATGTTCTGAGCAAGGCACTTAAACATTAGCTTTCTTACGTGGCACATATTGCACTTTTACTTTCTTCTCCAACACTTTGTTTTGCATTATTTAAACCAAATTGAACATGTTTCATTATTTATTTGAGGCTAAATTGATTTTATTGATGTATTATATTAACTTAAAATAAGTGTTCATTCAGTATTGTTGTAATTGTCATTATATATATATATATATATATATATATATATATATATATATATATATATATAAAAAATAATAATAATCGTCCGATTAACCGGTATCGGCTCTTTTTGGTCCTCCAATAATCGGTATCGGTGTTGAAAAATCATAATCGGTCGACCTCTAATTTAGACTTAGGGTTGCCACCCATTCCGATAAAATACGGAACGGTTCCGTATTTCACTGAAAGAATAAACGTTTTGTTTTCGAAATGATAGTTTCCGGATTTGACCATATTAATGACCTAAGGCTCGTATTTCTGTGTGTTCATTATAATTAAGTCTATGATTTGATATAGCAGTCTGACTGAGCGGTGGTAGGCAGCAGCACGCTCGTAAGCATTCATTCAAACAGCACTTTCCTGCGTTTGCCAGCAGCTCTTTGCAATGCTTGAAGCACAGCGCTGTTTATGACTTCAAACCTATCAACTCCCGAGATTAGGCTGGCAATACTATAGTGCCTATAAGAACATCCAATAGTCAAAAGGTATATGAAATACAAATGGTATTTTTTTTTTTTTAATACAAAGAGAGAGAAATAGTCCTATGAAACACCAGCTTTCATATGTTCTGCGCAAGGAACTTAAACGTTAGCTTTTTTTACATGGCACATGTACTTTCTTCTCCAACACTGTGTTTTTGCATTAATGTTTCATTATTTGAGACTAAATTGATTTGATTTATTTCTTCTTGAACTGCACTGTTGGTTAAGGGCTTGTAAGTAAGCATTTCACAGTCAAGTCTACACTTGTATTCGGCGCATGTGACAAATAACATTTGATTTGATCACATGACCGGATCCATTAGTTCAATGGTCTACTGCAGGGCTCTCCAACCCTGTTCCTGGGGAGCTACCTTCCTGTAGGTTTTCACTCCAACCCCAGTTGTAACTAACCTGATTCAGTTTATCAACCAACGAATTATTAGAAGCAGGTGCACTCGATTAGGGTTGGAGCGAAAACCTACAAGACGGTAGCTCTCCAGGAACAGGGTTGGAGAGCCCTGGTCTACTGAGAGCCCAACCCTCCCTTCCTTCCTATGAGGGACTGACTGACTGGCCACTAACACTGACAGCTTCCCATTTCATGAGTCAGGGCTAGGATGTGGGTTATGGAGGGTCAGCCCCACAGAAAACAATTGACCAGATAGATAGAGCTCTGTACCATTTCTGAGCAAAGGGTTTAGTATTATTGCTCTGTCAACAGGTTTACACCCCTTGTTGTAGGACACCCTTAAGGCTTAGATTGGAAAGGTTTAGTTTAGACTGTCTTAAGTCCAGAGAGAAAAATGACCTCTTGCTGAACAGACAGAGATACTGCCTGACTGACAGTCAGACAGTTACACAACTGTCTCAAACAGTGTCACAGGATTTTTTTGCCATATTATGTTGATACCTTCAGATTAATGTTATCCCCCATCAATTATCATTGGGGTTAATACTACAAAAATATTATGTTTGAAATTGTTATGTCACCGATACACTTTCCATAGAATGCCCAACATTCTGCTATGAACTACACGTGAAAGCCAGGCATCTTACAACTTTTAATTAGACATTTTTCAGAGTTGTGTAATGGAAAGGTAATGCGAAACCTCTTGGATTGCAGAACTCATGTAATGTGTTCCCGGTAGTACCGAGTCCTGAGCACAGATACCTACGTTTTCCTCGCACATTCCAGAGCCTGGCAGGTGGTGAGCCATTTCCCCTCCCTACAGGGACCAGAGGCTCGGCCCACGTCAACAGCTACATCAGAGCCTTTCATTTCCTTCTGTACACTGACTCACACTATCATCATAACATCACACTGGCTACCATTATCAACACTGTCGATACACTACCCAGATGCACATTATCAAATGTACGCAGGGAGGGATGCAAGCAGAGAACCATTCACACAGACTTGCAGGAGACGCAAACAAGCGGCAGACAACACATGATGCTCTTAGGTTGGAAATGATAGAGATCTGGTTTCAGAGACACAGCTGCCATGTGGTCACTCAGTTCCTGAAAACAAGCGTCGCAATCAAAACGGTCCACCTCCTCACACAAATACAGGGTTGGGGAGTAAATGATTACATGTAATCTGACTACGAAACAACTAACCAGCTTTGTTACCAGCTAAAATGTTGTAATCAGATTACAGACACTTGGAAAAACTAGATGATTACTTCTTGGATTAAATTCAGAAAGTATGTTTGTGAAAAAATACATTATCGTACCTTTGTTTTCTCAATGACATTAAATTCAGCATTGAAACAAGGCCCAAGTCAGAGACCACTATGATGACACACCAAATGCATTTGATAGATCATTTGTGTCTTCTTCTAATGCCTAAAGGAAAGTAATCCAAAAGTAACTGAAAGTGATCAGATTACGTTACCGAGTTTGGGTATTCCAAAAAAAATTACGTTACTGATTACAATTTTGGACATGTAACTAGTAACTAACAGATTACATTTAGAAAATAACCTACCCAACCCTGCATACACAGAGTACTGTCATTGATTGCAGTATAGATTTCATTTAAAAAATCTTTATAAGGGCAGGGGATAAAAGCGAAATACTTTTTTTGTTCTTGGCCAGCTGCTTTGGAAACTCCTCAGAGGGGGCAGGATGCAGAGCGAGTAACTAAACAAGCGAGCGAGTCACAAGCTGTTCTAGGTTTGCAGTTGCATCATGATGCTGCTAATACCAGTTCTTCAGATCTGGGGCCACGTTCCCAGCCGCCACATTCAGCAGACAGACTGAGACCGATGCGTTCCCACAGACAGACAAATGCGATTACGATTGGAGCGCAGGCCTGCAGGGCCTGAGCAATATATGGTTAGCCGTTATACTACAAGGGTCTACCTTCTGCACGCACTGTAGCAGGGCAGTACACTGGGGAGAAAGTGAAGCCCATCGCACACAACAGCTTATCCACTAGGAATAATGTGTCACTTCAATGTGGCGAGGGGATGAATGCAATGTGGGTTTGATGTGCTTGAGCAATCCTGTAAAGGAAAGGTTTTTGTGTCTTAGCCCAATACTACCAAAACCTGGTGTGTGAAGAGAACTGAAACAAGTTAGTGATACTACTGTAGGCGTGGGTGTGTGAGTATTCAACGTTGCCTTACAGCATGTTTGATTAGGGCCTCTGGATCAAAAGCTGTTCCTCGGAGAACAAGGTGAGCAGAGTGACGAGGAGCCTGATACCGGCTCAGCACTTTGCTATGTGATGAGTCAGAGCAGAGCCTGTGACAACACAGGCACATTTCCCACCCACCCACCTTCTGACTGACTGACACACACCTAGGCTGTGAACAACCTTTTTCATACAGAGCCACCTTTACTTTTTTTAAAGAACGTATTGCCATTATCATCCAATTCCCTAAACTTTTTTCAGTTTAGCTGTGAGAGATGGGTGGAAGCAGCCTTTTCTTGCCGTCATTAAGAATGTTGATGAGCAATACTCATAAGCTATCAACTGACAGAAATGTATAGAAATTATGAATTTCAGCTTTTTTTTATGAGAATGTGTCTTAACACATTGGCATTCCTTCTCCAACACAAACCACAACCAGGTGAGGACGTATCCTAACGCTGCTTGGTTTGTAGGTTGCCATAGTGCCTCTGCCACGGTGAGTCAGCACGTGATTCCCTCTGATAAGGTGCGGTTTAGCACAACGGGGAGGGAAAGAGCACCCGTGCCTCTAAGTATAGTGTTATAAGCGGAGGATGCTTCACTGTTGCCACATACACACACTCAGCCCAAAATACTGCCCTATAGGTGAGGCCAATCCCGTGAAATAAACACAGACATAACCCACACACTGAGACCAAGGGCGTAACTCCTGGGGGATGTAACGCAGTAACTGCTCCCCCAAACAATTCCCAAACCCTTTTCTTTGACATTGTGTAATGTGCATATTCAGCTATACTTTGCTTATGACTACATTAGCTGATGTCAAGACTATCATGTGCACGAGTAAAATATATGTATGCCGGTGCCACAAACGCCAATAAGGACATTGATTTATTTGAGTTTCCTTACCAGCGGAGTCAATCCCAAAGGCCACGGGGAGAAGCCCTGACACCGGAGCAGCAGTAGCTCAGCAACAGGAAGGAAACAGGACACCAGAGGAGACGCACAACCCACTGAACTGGTCACAAGACCCTTGGCATGTTCGTGACAGTTGGGCCGTAGTAAGCCTGCTGAGAATAAACAGCAAATGTAATCCTATTTTTCATTCAGAGGGGAGTGAGTCGGTGCGGGGAAAAAAAGGCCAATTCAACGAACCAGGCAGCTAGCGACAGTCTTGAAGGATCTGCTGAGGTCTCATATCTGGCTCCAATTTTCTCCCCTATGCGTTACTAAGAGTGGATCGAGGGCAGCTGAAATGGAATTACGTAACGGCACCTCTCTTCTTTATGAGCATCTCACATCGCGTTATCCTGTTACAAAAGCCAAGGCCACACGGAAGAATGAGACAAATTAGCCACTTTTGATGATAACATATGGGCGTAAATAATATATGATGACTTGAACAAGCCATAAAAAGGCTTTTTTTTTTTTTTAAATGTGGTGGACTTCGGTCTTCTCATATGATCCAATTAGATGAGGACTTTAAACTTACGTTTCCCTTCAGTAAACTCCCAAGTCAATTAGGGTTCTTTATCAGCTGTTTTAATTGCATCACCAAGGCTGCGTTTACACAGGCAGTCCAATACGTATTAAAAAAACTTTTAAACACTAAATTGGTCCTTTGACCAATCACATCAGGTTTTTTCACATCAGATCTTTTTCAGAGCTGACCATCAGAAATGTGCTGCCTGTGTAAACGCAGCCCAAGGCATGTCAACTGACCTTCATTACCATGTTTAATGTTCAGTAGGACACACCATAGCAAACAAATGAACATTTGGATTTCTAATTGGGCAGGTCCAGGAAGTTCCTCCCGCTTTAGGGAAAGGGGATAACTAGTCAGTTGCACAACTGAATGCATTCAACAAAAATGTGTCTTCCGCATTTAATCCAACCCCTCTGAAATTAGAGAAGTGAGGGGGGCTGCCTTAATCTACGTTCATGTCATCGGCGCCCGGGAGCAGTTGTTGTTGGGGGTTAACTGCCGTGCTCAAGAGCAGAATGGCAGATATTTCCACCTTGCCGGCGCTGAGATTCCAAACCAGAGATTTTTCAGATACTGGCCCAACGCTCTTAACTGCTAGGCTACCTGCTGCCAAGATTAGGGTTTACTCTGTTTTCAACTGTTTGGTGCCTACTGAACGTTTCCCTTGGAAATGATGGAGAAGATATCTAATTATGATCAATGCCGCCACCTCACCCACCCGCATATCACCCAGTCATCCGTCCATGCTCATATACTCAGCCTTCACGTCCTCCTTCTCCTCCTCTCCCCAGCTGGACATTACTTCTGATGCTTTCTTCTCCAGATCCCTATTTCCATTTCCTCCTGGCTAGTACACAATAGACTATGTCATACACCACTAGGGAGCAAAGCCTTCTCCGAATACAAATAAGGGCTAAAAAGGTAATCTTATGTTGAGCAATTTCCCAACATCTTTGTCCAGGTTATTTAATTTGTACATCAGCAAACAAGCAAGCAAACACCAAGGCATAGCTTGACATTAACGCTTGTCCTCTTGTCCGGGACAAGTAAAAATATAGATTTGAGTAAAAACATATATATATAAATCACAATATCAAACAATTACTCCGATCAGAATAATATTCAAATCAATTTTTCATATTAAAAAAGTCTACATTTCAAAGTGTAGGTGATATGCATATCGGCTAGTCTAATGTCCAAAACGATGCTGATATGAGGAAGGCGGCAGAAAATGTAGGCAAACTTTAATGAGACTTTTAATAACATAAATATAAGTTAAAACGCCACTCATGTTTGACAAATATAATGAAGGATAATTAACATTAATGTCTAAAGGCTTGATTAATATGCTATTGAAACCAGCATTTCTCATGTTCCATTGGTTTTCAAATCAACTTTTTTATTGTCCAGCAGCCAAAGGCATAATTCTAGTCATATTAGTAACCCATGCTAGTTGATGCGTCTTTAAAACTCCCCTATTTCTTAATTTCTAAAGGATATTTTAATCTCTGTCACATTAAACAGATTGTGCGGTACACTTTTGAGACACACAGTGTTTTCCCCCTTATTGCATTTTGGAACATTCATGCATAGCCTACAGCCATGTACGCATTGTTGAGCTTATAATATGAAGTAATAAATATTTATCAACATTTTAAACTAAACGGTCTGACCTGCTGCATCAGCCTCATTTCTGTTTATAAAAAAAATATACGTGCAATGGTCCCATAACTGTCCCAGAGTCTGTTTTGGACTGTAGACATCTTTTTTTATCGTCCCAGGGATGCCGGAACGCTCTTAATTTCGAGCCCTGGAGGGAATTATTTCATAAAAACATAAGTACTTGGTTGTCATTGTAATGTTGCAATATTTTATAGGCTACCAAGGGGGGGGGGGGGGGGGGGGCAACCATCCTCCAGGAGAGCCTTAAAAAAAAGCCAATAGGCAACATGTTGCCTACATTTGTCTTATTCTCTATGGTAAAAAATATGCATTGTATTTTGTAAAGAGGACAAGTGACTTGATCTTTTGGACAAGTAAAAAAAAAGATCTGTCTTAGGACAAGTGGCTAAAAAGTATACACTGATGTGAGAGAAAAGAGCATAGCCCACTGTCATCTTATGTGCACACATAAACAGGATGACTCTCCAAAGATGGGAACTTGGTTTTGGCCTATTTATAATGTAATTAAGTCGGAGTGTTGAAACGAGACAGTTATTTGCTCTCCAAGGGTTGACCAAGCTTTTCAGTAGACAGACATTTTAAAAAGCACTAGCAGGTCAGGATTGACTGACTGACTGGAGTCATGACCAACCATGGATACCTTCAGAGACGTAGGCAGACACCAGATGCTGCGGACCAATCAGAAAGTCCCGGTCCTGCCCCCATTTTCTGGGGTCTGCTGATGCTGAACGATAGAGCAGGGGCCAGCAGCTCTCCATCCGCTGAGCAACTTGTCAATTATTGAGCTGAACAAAGTGCTGATGAGCTGTGTGACCTGGCTGGCTGTGTGTGAAGCTCCAATAGTAGTAGTAGTCAGAACTAGCCTCATTTACCAGATGTTGAAGCTTTACTAGAAGTAGACCTATGCAGCCAAATCATCCAGTATAGAGAATTTAGATGAAGATTAAATCAATTTGGTGAAAGGCCGATGCTCCTATGTGCCAGTTATTATTTTGATGAACCAAGCAATCTTATATTGGTATTAGATGTGAGTATAATGAAATGGAGATACAATGGAATCCTACAGAAAAGTTAAGCAGCGTTTTTAGGTTTTTATCCCACTTTCACAAACCCTTTGGCAAAGACCAATGATACTGTGGGTCACACCTAACCCAACAGTCTAGCAAAACCAACCTGCAATACATACTGTAGGCTCTCCAATCCAGTGGACAGTCCTCTCTTTAAATGTACTGGTCTGGATTAATTCTGTAGCCCCGAGGCTTCATCTGACCTAACCCTGCTCGATACCCGAGAGAGCTCGATCAACACTACCCATGGCGTGTCTGCCTCAGAGCTGCAGGGTGGGGAATGAGTGGATTGAACATGACAGTGTTCCCCTAGGCATGCCCTATCAGCTCTTTCACCAATTCATTGTTTCGGTACTCCCAAAAATCAAGGGGTCAATCTCTAGAGTAGAGGTAAGGCTCAAATGCAGTGATCACTCCTCCTGCCAGAGGCATTTTGACTAGCTTACACATTGAGCACTACAAGCAAAGATACTTTTACATCTAGGCTATTTTATGGTGGTTAATAATATGATCAGTGATCATTTGGAAAGCTACAATGGTATTTTACCATCCATTTACATTTTGTATGATCACGTTTCTCAATAATCCCAGACATAATGCTAATAACGTCATGCAAAATACCAGACGGTGGCTCTAAGTGCACTGGTTGGGTCTAGGTGACAACGGTTAACTAAGCAAATGACTTGGACAGTGAATGGGAGAGTAACGTTACTGTCTGAAAATGTGTGTGGACCCATATGGCATTTCAGTATTAAATGTGAATTAGGCTAGGCCTAGTCCACTCCAATATATATATTTCTACCCTTGTATCATAATAGCAGCAGCAGAGTATTATGACAAAAAAGCACAGAGAACATTTCAGATTTTTTGTTGTTGTAAACTAGCGTTTAGCTCTATGGTCATACTTACTGCTGACTTTCATACTGCCAAATGCTGAGGGCTGCGGCACTGCCTTGCAGCTCTCCGCAAAGGAGGTGGTTCTGGGCCGACCCGACATATTCCAATCCAAGATATCCCTGCTTCTTCTTCAGTCGAATCGTACTTTTTCCAGTACTATTAGTCTTTTGACTTTAAAAGAAAATTGCTAGCTAATTCCACGATAGAGGTCTGCTTCTTCTTATATCGTTTTAGCTAGCCAGCCAGCTAGTTGCTGTCAACTGTCAGTATACTGGAGTATTTTTTTTTTCAACGAGGCCATGAATTTTATTGTTAGCTAGCAAACTAATTTCGAACCGGTCAGCTGTGTCAGGTCTCGAGCTGTCCGTCCAGCCACATTCAGCAAGAATCTGTCATTCCTTTTATTTTGTATGCTCTTTTCACTTACCTAGGCTAACGTTATAAAGGCATTCTATAAAATAACGGCCTGAACCAGGTGTCTCATAAATTGGGCCTCTCAAAGTTGCCAGTACATTAAAAAAAACATAACCGTAAACAGGAATAGGCTACATACAGTGGCATGAACGACAAGTCTGCTTACGTTGAATGATTCCCCAAATAAAACAATATCAGGTCCAATAGCAATTCTTCATATTCTTATATGGAGACTAAAGGATCCGAAAGCACCAGCCATGGCGGCTCCCAGTCTCAGACCGACCAACATTCAAATCGGACACAAATGAACTAAATTCACGATTTTAGGCCGAAAGAAACGCACGGACGTTTCTGTGACAACTTCGCCCCCATAAACACGGAAGCAATTGTCGATAGTCCTTGCTGGCTGACGGCGACGTGAAAGACTATTGCAAATGTGTTTTTTTGTTGAAAATAGTCATGATACAGCACCACTAAATCTGAAATTCTCTTTTGATTCCTTCTTTCTCTGTCTGCTAGTTCTCTTTGTCAGACTACGACCAAAACAACGCAAATTACTTAAACTATTGAGTGGGTGAATCTCCTTTCACGATTTCCACTAAATAGCACAGCCACAAAGAAAAAGTCCCACTATTGTAAAGATTCATGAAAAGAAAACATACATTTTTGGTCTTAATTTCAGGCCATTGTTAGGCATACGGTTAGGATTAAAAACACATTTTAAGAAAATACATTTTAGAAATGGGCGGGGGTTTTGACTTTGTGACTGTGGTAACTAGTGACGACCCTCTACGACGGCCTCTACGCAAATCTTAAACTACGGGAATATCGAATTGTGCACGCTCAATCAGACGCGAGGAGGTCACGTCGACCAATCCAAAGCGAATCCATACGAAATTTGTGTAAGCCCAATGAGCGCGTTGATGTCTGTAGTTTACTGCCTCTACTGTCAAGAAAAAAATGTATTTAAAGGTATTTCGACATACCACATAATGGTGCAGTAGCGTGTATTCATGGGTGCCAAGGAAAGCCAGGCTTAGCCAAATATTTGACAAATAAATCAAATTTAAAAACATTCCCTTTCGTCTCTCGCTTTCTTTTTATAATTTTCCGTCAATTTGCAAGTGTCTGATTCTCACCAGAGAAAGCATCCAAGCGAGTGAAACAGCTCCCCTCTGTTTCAGTATGTGTTCCTTCGGAAATACTTTTTCCAAAATTAGTTACGTTACAGCGTTATTCTACAATTGATTAAATCGTTTTTTCCATCAATCTACACAATGACAAAGCAAAAACATTTAAGAAATGTTTGCTAATTTATTAAAAATAAAAAAGTGAAATATCACATTTACATAAGTATTCAGACACTTTACTCAGTACTTTGTTGAAGCTCCGTTGGCAGCGATTACAGCATAGTGTCTTCTTGGGTATGATGCTACATGCTTCTCTGCAGATCCTCTCAAGCTCTGTCAGGTTGGATGGGGAGATGTTCGATCTGGTTCAAGTCCAGGCTCTGGCTGGGCCACTCAAGGACATTCAGAGATTTGTCCTGAAGCCACTCCTGCGTTTGTCTTGGCTTTGTGCTTAGGGTCATTGTTCTGTTGGAAGGTGAACCTTCGCCCCAGTTTGAGGTCCTGAGCACTCTGGAGAATGTTTTCATCAAGGATCTCTCTGTACTTTGCTCCATTCATCTTTGCCTCGATCCTGACTAGTCTCCCAGTCCCTGCCACTGAAAAACATCCCACACCATGATGCTGCCACCACCATGCTTCCGTCCTACGGTGCTTCGTGGATGGTGCCAGGTTTCCTCCAGATGTGACGCTTGGCATTCAGGCCAAAGAGTTCAAACTTGGTTTCATCAGACCAGAGAATCTTGTTTCTCATGGTCTGAGAGTCTTTCGGGGCCTTTTGGCTAACTCAAAAAGGGCTGTCGTGCCATTTACTGAGGAGTACCTTCTGTCTAGCCACTCAACCATAAAGGCCTGATTGGATTAGTGCTGCAGAGATGGTTGTCCTTCTAGAAGGTTCTCCCATCTCCACAGAAGAACTCTAGAGCTCTGTCAGAGTGACCATCGGGTTCTTGGTCACCTCCCTGACCAAGGCCCTTCTCTCCCTATTGCTCAGTTTGGCTGGGCAGCCAGCTCTAGGAAGAGACTTCATTGTCCCAAACTTCTTCCATTTAAGAATGATGGAGTCCACTGTGTTCTTGGGAACCTTCAATGCTGTAGAATTTGTTTGGTACCCTTCCCCAGATCATGGCTTGGTTTTTGCTCTGACATGCACTGTCAACTGTGGCACCTTACATAGACAGGTGTGTGCCTTTCAAAATCATGTCCAATCAATTGAATTTACCACAGCTAGACTCCAATCAAGTTGTAGAAACATCTCAAGGATGATCAATGGATACAGAATGTTCCTGAGCTCAATTCCGAGTCTCAAAGCAAAGGGTCTGAATACTTAATAAAGTATGTCTGTTTTTTTTTTATACATTTGCACACATTGCTAAAAACTTGTTTTCGCTTTGTCATTATGGGGTATTGTGTGTTGATTGCTGAGGATTAAAAAAAATCAAATTCAGAATAAGGCTGTAACGTAACAAAATGTGGAAAATACTTTCTGAAGGCACTGTATCTGATGCTGTCTGGACCAAAAGAGTATGTTGCTGCCGTAGCATCTGATTGATGCCAGCAAGCATTTGGCCTCCCTTGATAAAATAATTAGCCAAACAGCATTGAGCTGAGCTCAACTGTGGGTTGTCCTGGTGCAGCAAAACGCCCCCCAAGGGAGGCCAGTTTGGATTTGGCTTTACACCAATAAATCGGCCATTTCCTAAGCCATGGATGGAAATGGGGAATTGGACTTAATTCTCTGTACAGGCCAATGATTGTGATGGCGATTCTGATCTAACCATGAATTAATATGTTTTGCCACTGGCCTGAGACAATTGAAATTCAATATGTGGCCTACATGTAGCCTAGTTAGCTAATTTAGCAGGTTCATTGTTGCCCATGTGAGAAAGTTAGGCTAGCAAGCATTTTATCTAGGTAGCCTATGACAACAAAAACTAAAAGTGTACTGTATGCCAGAGCCATAGATCGTTTTGCCAACATGAAAGAAGAGGATAGCATTGGTGTTCAACTAGTTTATAAGTAGGGTGTTTTTACTTGCGAGCACACACACAGAAATAAATCAGTACCATGGACTACCGCATGATATTTAGCTAAATTGATTGGACCAGTGGCGACTCGTCATTCAGGGCAGAGCCCCACCTGTTTAGCTATAAGAAAAAGAAAAAAAACGTGTCATTAATACATTTCACAGATCAGTTTGCGAACAGTGTAAAAAAAAAAAACATGGTCTTTTTTTTGCTTTCTTGAGTAAGGCAGCTCCAAAATGCAGGCGTTTTAGCCTAGCTCAGTGCTTTCTGTGGTGGTGGGGCAGCCAACGGAAAATACAGAGCGTCGGGGTTGATAATGTTCTCTAGTTGGCTGTGATTGGCTCAGTGTTCTGTCACTCATGGGGACACTACATCACAGCAAGCCTCTTGGTTGCTGCCATAGACTTACATTTGAAGTGCCCATCCAAGAAGACTGAAATCCAGTCGATCTAAGATTCAAGTGCTGTAAACACACATGCTCATAATCCACAGCAGCAGCGGGTTATATTTATGTCTGTCTCTAAGGCTTTTGGCTGGCTCTAGGCGATCATAATTCAGCACAAAAAGTCTGCATCCATAATGGGAGCAGTCAGGGTAAAGTAATGGATGTAGCTGTTGCCTTCATAGCAACACAGTGCCTCCAGCTATCATCGTCAACACATCTCTCTTTAAACTCTCCCCGCAAACATACATTTCAAATAAAAAGTTCCTAATGACCCACTCCTCACCCACCTTTAGCTAAATGTGTTGAAAAGCTAATGGATAATTGCTAAGCTCTGGTCACAATGACATGTCATCATTTTAGAAACCTTTTGAAATAAAAGTCAAGGTATTCCATCAAGCGAAACACTTGAGGAAATGAATATGAGGGTTTTTTGATGTTCAGGACACGACTAATGGAACTCAGAAAGTCTTGAATTCATGAATAAATAACGTTGATTGACCTTCCCCAGTAAATTTTCACAAACAACATTTGTATCTAAAATGTATTTTCATGCAATATTGCTTGTATATTTTGTAATGTCACATTTATATTTGATAGATATATGGAAACATACACATTAACCCAACAAAGAATCATAGTCCAGAGTATGGCAGAAAATCTAAAACAAAATTGATGGCTCTGCAATGTTCTATAATGATTTCGTTTTGGTGCAAGTTATGTTAGTGTTCAATGGGACAGTTCAATTGAGACAGAAGATTGATTGATGCTCTAAGACACACTATTTCAATAAGTGGTAGATTTGCTGTATTTTAGTTGTTGGCTCGCCGAGAGACTTATTGTGTTGCCAGGTGTTGCAGATGAGGCTGAGTTTGAGTGAGGAGGCTCTTCTGCACAGGACCAAGGTGCTTAGCTCCTTGTGTGTAGGTAATTGAGTGGGATTCCTGCTGAGTCATTATGGAGCCAGGGCAGCAACGAGTTCCATAAATCATATTCCATCAACATTTTTAAATGCCAGGAGGATCTCCAGTCCCAACCGGGAGTACTGCAAAATCCACAAAGGGAAACTCTGCCAAGAGTTTTATAGCCTAATAAAATCATGGATGGGCACCTGCTTTTACGTGGTACTGATTAGGCCTACTCTATATTTTCACTTGGGTGGACTGCTGCAGTAAAGTCAGGCCTGCTAGGTCTACTCATTATAGTGTTTTTACATTTAGAGAGCTGCTGAAGCGTAGCCCACTGGGCACAGACTTCAATTCAACGTCTATTCCACGTTGGTTCAACATAATTTCATTGAAATGATGTGGAAACAACGTTGATTCAACCAGTGTGTGCCCAGTGGGAGGTGTCATTCAGTGAAACAACTAGGCTTTACATAGACAGGCCTTGGTATTCATGCAGTGGCAGGACCTGAGGAATACTTTCCCAGCATGCCATGTAGACTTTTTGTGAGGCTGTTCAATACAGTCAAAGCAATAGTCGCTACCAGGGGCACAACTTTGGTTTTAGAAGTGGGGGGGACATTTTATTATTATTTTTGTAATAATTTGTATCCGGTTGGATAAACACTCCAAACAGCCTTCCCGACCGCTCGGAGGCGTCTGCATGGTCCTAAAGTACACCATAGCCTCGTTTTGTATCACATTCCAATTAAAAAACTGGGGGGGGGGGGGACAGAAATGCAATTTCAGAATGTAGGGGGGACATGTCCCGCCCCCAGTGAAAGTTGTGCCCCTGGTTGCTACAATTCTTTCCCCTGCAATCTCTGTGTGCTCCTCATTCCTCTTTCCCTCTGTCTGAGTGTGCCTTGTCAGAGAATAGCACAGCTAATTTACCATTGGTTCATGCTGAGGGACAAGAATAAGAACCCTAGTCAACACAAGGTACATTATTTTTCAGGTGCTATGATCTTTTTTCTCTTGATTGATCCAGAAAGACTGGAGGACATATGCTAGCGACATGGCTCTTCTTGACACTGCGCATGGAGATGTAGTTTTTGTTAAACAATACGAAAACCTCCTCTCCTTACAACCCACAAGAAGATTAAACAATTGACAGTAAAAGGGTCCGGATCTAGCAACACTTGGTCTGTTGAGCTGCATCTTTATGGTGGTGGTGTCATGACTCCTTTACACCACAAGAGGGCATGATTTACTCAGCTTTCCATTCATTGAGGTCCTGAATACAACCTAAAAGAGTAAACGTGATAGGCTACTACAGTTCTGGGAATTAAAACGTTAGTCAGACAGGACAGCAATATGATCCAATTGACACACCTGTCACTATAACACGTTGTAATCCCTACTGCCTCTGATCTGGCGGACTCACTAAACACAAATACTGCATTTGTAAATTATGTCTGAGTGTTGGAGTGTGCCCGTCTGTCCGTAAAGAAAAAAAAGTGAATCATGCTGTCTGGTTTGCTTAATATAAGGAAATTGATGTATAGCATTAACTGTTTATTTGAAGTATGGCAATTGAGTACTTTTTTCCACCACTGTACTTAAGTACATTTAAAACCATATACTTTTACACTTCTAATCAAGTAGTATTTTACTGGGTGACTTATACTTTTACTTGAGTCATTTTCTATTAAAGTTACAGTATCTTTACTTTTGATCAATTATGACATTTGAGTACTTGTTCCACCACTGATTTTACACATTAAGTTTAAAATGTCACGTAACATGTCCTACCCACTGTAGTCAGCACATTCCCATATATGCAGTTCTACACGTTCATAGTGCGGTCTTATCTATAGAAACTCATAGATAATAGAGAAGATGACCTTAGGTATCTTTATGAGCCATACCATCTTCAACTATCTTCCCACGCAGCTGCCTCCCAGTAGAACATTACTGAAAAAAGTGCCCAGATAGATGTACTGTACTTCAGCCCAGACACAAATGTGGCAGTACTGCTATAGAATGCATAAATGAAGCAATTCAACTGCATAATGAGATAACACTTCCCTGATATCAGAATTCTACAGTTCCACAGTTGCAGGAGTTGATTAACATTAATGGTGAGAGCCTTCCATGGATAGTTTTACAAAAGAAGCAAGGTGTTATTTTTGATTTATACAATTGGAATTTTTTTCACTCACCTATAAGTATATCGCAATAGATATATGTCATCATACAACTGGCACTGCCACTTCAGTTCTGTAGGGTTGAAGAGTGCAAGCCAGGCACAGAGAAATGGGGATTTTTGCAAGAGCATTCAGAGCAATCTCTTTATCCGCAGGATTACTTTACCACCCAATTAAGAGCCGTTTAAGAACACGTTAAAGGGATGGCCATGGTACAAGATTAGGAATGCTTCATTTGTTGTTGCTATCTTACATGTTCATCAACAATATGGAAGACAAAATAACTTAATAATTGAAATACGGTCATGTGAAAAAGTAAGTACACCCTTTGGAAAGTGGTATTTTTTGCATATTTTTACATATTTCTACACATGGATATTTGAGCTAAATTCCAACCACATTCATTGATAAAGGTAACCCAATTTAACAAATCACACACAAAAACGTTTACTTTGAAAATGTTATGCAATTAAAATAAACAAAAATTGAATTTCCATATGCAGAAAAAATGTGTGCACCCCTACCTTTACCATCACCTAAAATGGCGAAAATTAGGATCAGGTGCACCAAAACAGGTGACAATGATTAGGAAATCATTAGAAAGTACCTTGGGAGGGTCCAGCCTTCCATAAAGATTAGAAACTTGGCCTGGTTTGGTCTTAACCATATGGGTGTGTGGTAATACATCATGCAAAGATCAAAATACCTATCCGAGGCCCTCAGAAGAAAGATTATTGATGCCTGTGAGTCTGGGAGGGAATACAAATCAATTTCTGAGCAATTCGAAGTACATCGTTCCACTGTCTGACAGATCATCTACAAATGGAGAAAATTCCAGACAACACCTGAGTAAAGACCAAAACTACTGGAAAAATGTGCTCTGGACAGATGAGTCAAAGGTGGAGTTGTTTGGCCACAATGCTAGATGTCATCTTAGGCAGAAGAACATCATACCAACCGTAAAGCATGGTGGCGTTATGGTTTAGGGCTGCTCGCTGCCTGAGGGACAATTTTAACGCAACCTGGACACAGAAATGGAAAAAAAACAATATCATGAAATGGTACACTTTTTTTATGAATGAGAGTACATCATGCTAAATTCTTCACATTGGATTGATTATTGCCACAATTATTGCCACGGGTATGAACAGCTAGACGTGACTAGATGTTCTTTGCCATTCTGCCATCAGATTTGCCACCGATGCTCTTTTATAGGACACATAACTACAGTCTATATTCTCCTGTAAACTGGTCATCTCTGTATACCTGTCGCAAGACCCACTGGTTGATGTTTATTTATAAAACCCTCTCAGGCCTCACTCCCCCTTATCTGAGATATCTATTGTAGCCCTCATCCTGCACATACAACACCCGTTCTGCCAGTCACATTTTGTTAAAGGTCCCCAAAGCGCACATCCCTGGGTCACTCGTCTTTTTAGTTCGCTGCAGCTAGCGACTGGAACGAGCTGCAACAAACACTCAGACTGGGCAGTTTTATCTCAATCTCTTTACTCAGACTCAATCATGGACACTCTTACTGACAGTGGCTGCTTTGTGTGATGTATTGTTGTCTCTGCCTTCTTGCCCTTTGTGCTGTTGTCTGTGCCCAATAATGTTTGTACCTTGTTTTGTGCTGCTACCATGTTGTGCTGTTGCTACCATGCTGTGTTGTCATGCTATATTGTCTTAGGTCTCTCTTTATGTAGTGTTGTGTTGTCTCTCGTCGTGATGTGTGTTTTGTCCAATATTTCTATTTATTTTTAATCACAGTCCCCGTCCCCGCAGGCCTTTTGCCAGGCCGTGATTGTAAATAAGAATTTGTTCTTAAATGACATACCTAGTTAAATAAAAAATCAACAGCATTATCTTATGTATCCAGGTAACAGAACAGTACTCATATCAATGATACACTATGTATAAACATAATATTAATTTCAATTTATTCAAATAAATTATTCATTTAAAATAATCAAACCAATGTAAAACATTTAATTCACAGTACAAGCTCTGGATTAGTCTCGTTGAACAAGAAATCATCACATTAGCATACACAACTTTCCCCTTGGTTAGTAACAACAAAAATGGTTGTTTTGTGAGAAGGGAAGGCATTAACGCATGGGGTGTAAATGCTACAGGCGACAGAGACTACTGTATATTAGGACTGCATGTGCAAACAGCCAGTGTCAACAGAAGTATGACGATTAAAAGGTAACTTAAGAGAGGTGATTTAAAACAAGCATGAAACACATTCTGCGTTTCTGAATCTATATTGTAAAGAAAATCAATTGTACATAAAATTCATTCATCCCTTCATTCATCCCTTCATGTTAACACAGAAACTACAAACTGAGGATCTACATGAAAATACATTTGAGGAGTGCCGTACAACAAAAGCAGTACTCCATAAGCTTCAGTTAGATGTTTAAAACACTACGGCTCGAAATATCAATAATAAACGGTGGTTAATTTACGTTACAATCAGTCCTTGAGGAATCCTACATCTCATGTTGAAAGTGGCACTCTATTGTAAGCGAACAGCACAGTGTCAGTGTTTATCGTGTTTGGCACAGGAGAAGTTGGGTTAGTCAGGTCAGTTGGGAGTCATGGAAACTGTCCATCATCCAGTATGTGTCAGTGAACTCGAGGTCCTTTCACTTTCTTCTATCCCAGAAGCACTCTCTGCAGCCTGTCGGCCGACACGCACCTCTCGTCCTCCGACTCAGCATCGCTCTGTGGGTTGGAGCTGCAGGGAGAGGTGCATTCTGGGGAACACAGGTAGTGCATGAAGGGTAGCCGATACTTCCCGCAGAAGTCCACAAACTTGATGTGCCTCACACACGAGTCAAAGTACACACCTGAGAGGAAGAAGTAGCACAACAATATGAGAGCAATAGAAATATCTCAAGGTGTGATTTTATTTACAAAGAATATGTTTTATTTGAATTTCTCCTCAAATTATTGAGGAGGACCAGCCTTCTCTTCCTCCCTGGACGAGCCTCCTCAGATCCACTCACAAATACTAGTACATAAGTATGTAACTTAAACCTGTCCCCTCTCCTCCACTTACCGGTACATTTAGGGTTGGGACACTTGCTGGCCAGGTCCAGGTAGTGCACCAGGTTTCCAGGCAGGTCATTGGGGAGGTAGTGCAGGTTGCGGGACTTGATGGTCCGTCCGGCCAGCTCCAACAGGGAGGGAGGGTCGTAAGTCATGTCTTTGATGAAGCGGACCACCAGGGGGTTGCCGCGGAGACTGAGCTCCTGCAGGTGCACCAGGCTAAGGATCTCCCGCGGTAGGTAGGTAAGTAGGTTGTTATGGAGACTGAGGCAGCGCAGGGAGTAGAGTCTACAAACAGACATATTTAGACATGACCGTGAATCATGGCTTTAGCTCAGCAGGCTAACACAGTCTTATGACACACAGGAGACCTAAGTAAATATAAAAAAGAATAATGTTGGTCAGTCACATGAGCAAATTATGTAAAGTCAGTGTTTCTCCTATGGGATGGCCCTCACCTTGTGAGTTGGGGGGGTACACTCTGTATCCGGTTGTCACAAAGGACCAAGTATCTGAGACCGCGAAGGTTGGCCAGCTCTGGGGGGATGGAGATGATGAGGTTCCCACCCAAATAAAGCATCTCCAGACTGCATCAGATCAGAGAAAAGTGTTTTTCTTCACACTTGGAGTGACAGGGAACATTGCTAAATGAACATACAGATGTAGGATCTTAAATTGAACCAGTTTTCTACAGCCCACAAATAATCCTGTGGATTATATAATGCACAATGTTCAAAGGTCAAGAATGGCCAAACAGTTTGAGTCTAAATCCAGAAGAAGCATGTTAAAATTCCAGGGTTCAAAGATCCCGGAGGACCAGATGTATTGGACTGAGTGATCTGTTTGTTTTTGGAGAACCGCTGCGATAAGTTTACACACATGCACATACTACACTCTTGAACACCTCCAGAACACCTGCCAACTTTCTCTGATCGAGCTGACAACAGAAGAAAGAGAGGAGATAGAGGGAGCGTTCGGAATTTAACTCCAGTTTTTGACAATTTTACGTCAACGGAAGATATACAGAAGAGGTGAGATGATTGTAAAATAACTCTGATTGTTAAACATCTTCTCTTTTTAGAAAGAGATCGAGAGAGAACGAGAGATCCTATGATAGAAACGTCAAGAGAAGGCCTTATGATGCAAAGCACAGCTGCTAACTTAGCTACAATACAGTCGGAAACTGCTGTGGGCTTTTGGGGGGCGTCCAATGGACCTTTTCATCTTGTCTTTATTCTATAACTTCTTCTCCACTCTGTTCCAAATCCTGAACCCCCATTTTCCTCTCACGGTGCCAGTCCCCCACTGTGGCAAGGCAATATGTCAAATGACCTGATTTTGTAACATGGCACACAGCCAGCCAGACAGACTAAGCCACACTGATGAGACGACTCCAAAGAAGTGTGTCAATGCAGCACCAAGATGGAGACTATGGGCTCCTGTACCATCATGCAGGACATGATCAGGAACCACATGCTCATGTGGAACCTATCTAGGTGAATACAGCAACAGTATTGATTTTATGCAAACGTATTTGCCCTTAATCTTAACCCTAACCATCTAGTTCCTGAGTGCACACTATGAAATTACAGCTGCAGTACTGGAGGCCCAGTCATTTCATTAAGTCAGCAACAGAGTTTATTATTCTAGCCTACTACTACATAATGGTTATTATGAGCATGTTATTATCAGGTAGGGTGGCAGGTAGCCTAGTGGTTAAGAGTGATGGGCCAGTAAGTGACAGGATGCTGGTTTGAACCGCTGACCTAGGTGAACAATCTGTCGATGAGCCCTTGAGCAAGGCACTTATCCAGAACGACTCATAGGAGCCATTGGGGTTAAGAGTGTCTGCTAAATTACTAAAATATATATGATAAGGGCAACATAACCTTGATATGGCAATTTCTTTATTCACATTTGAGTGTCCCAACGTTGGGTTATTAGAAGCTAAGCGTTTATAAGCTCAGAAGCTTAAAAAGCTTAAAGCTCATCTAATTTTCAACAACCTCACTTCGTCATGCATAGCTGTGTACAGATAGTTGATTGTTAAAAGTCCCCCTTTTATATTAAGTGGCTATAAAACCTATGATTATATGGCAATTAATGTTACATGGGGTACTACCGTGTAGCCAGTTAGTTGCATTGTGACAAATACCGTTTGCCTAAATTGTTACCGCTATAATGTATCGGTATTCTTACCTGGTAATATTTTCTATCTCTGCGGGGATAGCTTTGAGTCTGTTACCCCCAAGAGACAGATATTTTAATCGCTGGAGTTTTAGAAATTGAATGGGCAACTCTTCAAACATGTTCCCACTGAAGTTCAATGTGTCTATCTGCATGGACCCAAATTCATTTGGGAACGAAAATTCGTTCAAACGGTTGTTCTTGGCAATGAGTGTTTTGAGGTTTGACAAACGTTGAATGTCCTCACAGAGAACCGTTAATCCATTGTTGCTTATATCCAGAACTTCCAATTTGGAGAACAGACATACCGAAGCGGGAAACACTGTCAGTCGGTTGTTATACAGGTAGAGTTGTTGGGTCACTCTCCTCCGTTCGTCACCGACAGTGTCCAAATTTAAACTTTCCAGGTTCAGATGGGACAGGTCCAAAATGCAACCCCCCTGATCAACTGTTGCAAATAGCTCCATATTCAATACCAATTGCTATCCACCTAGTTCAAACATATGAATGAATTACAATGTGATTTTACAAAATATAAGCTCTTTCAGCACTGATCACGACCGTATAAAGCCTCTTTATGCATTCAGCTCATGTGCAAATCCTTTCCAGACCGCACACGCACAGCTGTCACATTTGCATCAAGTTCACATGTAGTCGGTATTAAAGCTTTGGATTCTCCGCCCCCAGTTTAAATTAACCCGTGCATGCCTGCTTGCTCTGGTGCCACAGGTCTCCATGTCCAGAAATCAAGTTTGCACGTGTGGATGCTTTGTAAATGTTTTCACACTGAGATATATGGTCAATTAACTTTGCAATTGGAAACCCCAGCTCTCATTTCTATTAGCAAATGAGGAACCATATCTAATATTTTGTAATATGTCCTACTAGTTTTAGTGGTAGACCTTATGTCACAAAGGTCTGGAGACATGTGAAATCATAAAATACATGTGCAATGATACAACGACGACTATAAACTGGGTGGTTTGAGCCCTGAATGCTGGTTGATTGGCTGAAACCACGGGTATGACAAAACATTTATTTTGTACTGTTCTAATTACAATCGTAACCAGTTTATAATAGCAATAAGGCACCTCGGGGGTTTGTGGTATATGGCCAAAATTCCACGGCTAAGTGATGTATACAGGCACTCCGCATTGCGTCGTGCTAAGGACAGCACTTCGCCGTGGTATATTGGCCATATATCACACCCCCTCGTACCTTATTGCTTAAGTATCCAAAGAACACACGCATGCACACACACATTCAGTCAAAAGTGTATCAATAAAAATGTGCTTAACCATTCCAGTACGTCTATTAAATGTATTTATTGACATGTATAAAGCTTGCATACCTTTTTGACAGTACAGTAGTCTTAATAATCAACAGGGAGTAAATGTTTTATTAAAAGTCTACTGTAACAGCGAACAAAGTGAGATGGTATTATTCTAAAAGTGAGACAATAAAACATTACAAACAAAAGAAACACGGGCTTTTAACTTCAATTAGATCATCCGTTTGGCATGGTTTCATAGTGACAGCCATTGTTCTCAGAGAACGACAGCAGGCTGTCCCATAGGTCTTAGTGAAAATTTAAGGCACTGAATACCACACATTATAAAGACATTGAAGTGAGATCCACCACATTCAAATATTGACATACAGGACATACAGCTCTGAACAAAGAAAGGAAAGCTCAAGTCTATGCTGTGAACCTACTTTCTAAAAGTTACTACACATACTGTACTTCAGGTATCTTGCATTTGAACTTTGGTTTAAGTAATGCCATCTAAAATGTTTTTTAGAGGTTGTTTTGGCAGTTTTTCCCAATCCTTGAGCCTAACAAAGTCATCCAATCAAAGCAACTATATCCTGAGAGACCGACATGCATCAGCTTCCAAAATAAATGAATTGCAGTACTGTTGGCAAAGCATGCACAGATTATGTATGTCTCAGACGGACCAGACAATTGTGTACTTCAAACCAGTAGGAGGGACCCATAGAACTGGAGTACTTGTGTTATCAAGTACTATTAGTACTATTAGTTAGTCCATATCTGCGGCATCCTTGAAATATTTCCCCCTGAACATTCTACAATTGATCAACTTTATTGCTGGGTTTGAGAAGGAGACACAAGCATTATCACAAACTCTCCTAGCAATACAGTACTGTCACTACAGTGATTCAAACAAGCACCATCTATGTGTTTTGGTAGCCTGGATCCATACCGAATTCTTCAGTTTCACTTCACAATCCCAAAAAGTATCCAGGCTAGTGTTTTGGCATTAGATTCATTTTATGGCGTAATAACTCTACAACCCCATGATAGAAAAGCCATTTGTAAATAGATGGACAACATTACCTCATCAGTGTAGACATGTAGCCTACAGATTGAACCCTAGCATCATCACTTTACCTTGAAAAAGCAGGAAACCCTGCACACATCTAATCATAGATTATTGTCATATTGTTGGTGCATAGACCAGAAAATAGAGATGGAATACATGTTCTTGTCTAAGACTGAGTGCGGACACTTCATTTTCCTTTTCCTAACAGATTGAACCCTGGCACCATCAGATGTTATGGGTCAGTGGGTTTTACTGTATATATTACAGATATGATATGAGTAGTTATACTGCCAGGAAAGTGCAATCACACTGTTGATGGATTTACAATGGTATTCAGGTACATTTACAACTCAGCCATGTGTTCATCTTTCATGTGATTCACTGGCCCTATAAAATACTCAGGTGTCTGAAATAGCACCCTGTAAGGTCAATGCATCTGATAAGGCTTTCTCGCTGAATTGCTTATCCTCTGTGATGTGGTTGGTGTGTGTCGTGGCAACAATGAAGTCATTTTCGAGCTAAAAGTTGTTCTTTACAACTTGTGCTTTCTTTAGAGCTCTTCTTCTCTTTTCTACAGATGGGCTAATTTGACTGACAGAAACAACAACAAAAACAACAAATGAACTAAAATGAATACAACTATTAATCCACCACTAGGTGATGGGGATTCTTACCAAGGCTTGGGAGTGTCACTCAAATAAGATAGCAGTACTGTGTTTGTAGGTACACACAATTCAACTAGTCTCCCCTCTACACAATAATATTATAATAGACATTGGTACAGTTTTTAAAAAATCATAATAATTAACATTGTAAAATATAAAAACTAAAAACAAGTGATGCATTTCTTTAGCAACAGTACAAGCTCCAAAGCTTCAGCCAGATAGTGATTGTTGATGGTGGGACTGAAGGAGGGCTCTCTCGCTCTCTCTTAAATCTCCTTAGTGCTCACTTTCATCTTCTCCACAGTTTCCTAACAGGAGTTAAATGAACAAGATTATTGGCTACTGTAGTACAAGTACCGTTATGATACACAGTGAATACAGCATGGGTTCATATCGTTTTTCCCCCTTTAAAATACATTAGCTGCTCGTGATTGAGCTTGCCTGACACAATGGAACCATGAAATAGTCCCAAATGTGCAAACACCGCCCTTCTGGCACCTCAAGCAGGCTCAATCAAATGCTCCTAGTACTAAAAAGAAAGCAAAACCTGTCTGATGTACAGTATAGATGCAGCCAAAAAAGCGAGACATACCTAGAAGCATGGGCATGTAAACTATGACAAATATAGGCCCTGATTATTACAGTAATTGACTCATAAAGTTCTAAGTACAGGTGTGTGTGTGTTGTATAAGTACACAGCCTCATTGACCTATACTGTAACTTAAAGGAGCAATCCACAATTGAAACAATAACACTTCTCAAGTGTTTCGGTTAAAAGCTGAGGGATGGGCTGGAGAAACCACTCTCAAATTCATAGCCAGTGCTATGGATGTAAGGACCGACCATCCATGATATCAGAATTATAGTTTTAACCATGTTTTAAGGCTATACAATGTTTGTTTACATTTACTTTGCTTACAAACATTGGAGTAAAACAAGCTTATATTTTGGGTTCGGATGAAGTGTGACAGTTGAACTAAGCTCATGAGGCATTTACAAACTATACTCTTTAAGAATCAATGGGTACATATCATTCATTTCTAAGTCCAAAAATTGATGTAGCAACTGCAGATTGCCCCTTTAACAAGTAGAAGTGAAACGTCATGTGCTGTTCATGGTGCCAGACTAACCTGATGTTTGTTGAGCTCAGCCACTCTCCGTGTCCACTCCTCCTCTGTCATCTCCTGGTCAGCACCTTCAGTCTTCTCCACAGCAGGCACCTTATCTGTGCCTGCAGGGAGGGAGAGAGGAATAGAGAGAGAGAGAAAAAGAGAGAAAAATAAAGAGAGGAGGGGGGACAGAGGAAGCGAGACACAAGCCAATATGAACAGAGATAGAGAGTAACAACGAGGGAGATAAAGCGAGGGAAGAGACAGACATAAATAGAGAGAGCGAGAGGGAAAGAACATAACTAATCTTAGCGCAGAATCCCCTCACACTATGACCCAGATAAGTAAGGGCCTACTATAACGGCTGGTGTGAGACAGCTAGTCTCACCTTCGCAGGTCACAGCTGTGCAGACCCAGTTCCCACAGGCACAGACACAGCGGTTACACTCCACCTGAGTCTCTGCCCCATCCTCATAGGTCTCATCCTCCAGGGCACACTCTACAGGAAGCAGGAAGTGGATAACAGGAAGTAAGTGGACATCACAGGAAATTACATGTTGATCAGTAACAGCACAGAGTTTTCAAACCCAGAGATCAAAGTGGTCAATACTTTCGGGAGTGCCTTGCGGAAGCAGTCTCAACGGACAAGCCCAGTTTTGGGAAATCAGTAGGAGAAAATTCTTCCTTATTTGTACATTTTCTTTAAATCTATAGACACAACCTACAGTAGATTCGAGCCAATGTTTGAAGCTGAACATGTCATTACTACCACTTTGTGAAAGTGACAAACTGACACGTTTTAATTTTCATCAAAAACAACTTTATATCGAAGGAATGCTTTTGATTTGACAACCTGCACATGCAAAGTTTGGCACAACACGATCGTTAGGCCCGATGACGTGTTTCTGCGCATAACCTTAGATAGCTAACGCTGCCATGACATCGCCTACAAACGTAATCTGGGATATTTATTGGAGAATGTAACGCCCTGGCCATAGAGAGGGGTTTTTGTTCTTTATTTTGGTTAGGCCAGGGTGTTACATTGGGTGGGCGTTCTATGTTCCTTTTTGTATGTTTTTGTATTTCTTTGTTTTGGGCCGTGTGTGGCTCCCAATCAGGCACAGCTGAAGCTCGTTGTTACTGATTGGGTGTCACACATAAGGAGCATGTTTTTCCTTTGGGTTTTGTGGGTAATTGTTTCTGTTTTGAGTATTTTCCTAACAGGACTGTTTGCTGTTGTTTTTGTTCATTTTTGTAGCGTTCTCTTGTTTTTTGAATTAAAATTCTAATGATGAACACATCCTCTGCTGCAACTTGGTCCCCTCTTCCAGACAGCCGTTACAGAGAAGCAGTTTCTGGAAATCTCCATGTATATTTTCTTTGGTAACAGTATTTTATTTATGAATGTGTCTTTTTTGGTGTGTTTTTAAAATGGTCTAATAATCAAATCACATTTAAAAAAACGTAAGGATTGAACATTGGACATAAAAAAAACATAACAGGAAGATACTGTATATGGTGTAAGTCTTACTTCTCTCTGGTGGGTTGAAGCCAGGCTTGAAGCAGTTTAGGAACTCATCGAAGCTCAACTTCCAGTCCGTGTTCTCATCTGAGAGCTCGATGAGGGCATCCACACACAGACTCCTAGTGACCAACAGGAGAAGTGTGGGAATTAACAATAGGGCCAATAAGACACAGGAGGGAAATAGAGTAAAACAGACTACTGTTACCCTCATTTCACTGGAGCTAATGTATATACACTGCATTGACAAAACATTATTGAGTTGCACCCCAGCCCCTTTTGCCCTCAGAACAGCCTCAATTCGTAGGGGCATAGACTCTACAAGGTGTCAAATGCATTCCACATGGTTGCTGGCCCATGTTGACTCCAATGCTTCCCACAGTTGTGTCAAGTTGGCTGGATGTCCTTTGGGTGGTGGACCATTCTAAATACACATGGGAAACTGTTGAGCGTTGGAAAAACCCAGCAGCGTTGCAGTTCTTGACACAAACCAGTGCGCCTGGCACCTACTACCATACCCTGTTCAAAGGTATTTCTGTTTTTTATTTCTAATACATTTGCAAACATTTAAAAAAAATGTTTTTGCTTTGTCATTATGTGTAGATTGATGAGGATTTTTTTAATTTCATCCAATTTAGAATAAGGTTGTAAAATAACAAAATGTGGAAAAGGGGAAGGGTTCTGACTACTTTCCAAATGCACTGTAAATATTACTCAATGTTCCTAAGACTGGGCCTAAAACAAACCACGCCTAAACCAAACCATGCCTTACTATTTTGTTTTTGGCATCTTTTAAAACTAATACATTGGAATGACAATGACCACAGGAGTTGGCAAGACAGCACAAACAGATCTGGGATCAGGCTAATGCCAGTCCAGTTGCCCTTTAACTCTGGTCTATCTCACAGATGACCCCAGATAGCCAGCCGACACACATTGGGAGGAAGGTTCCACACATGAATGAGAGTTGATACTGCCCAAATCCCCGTGGCGCTCTATGCGCTTGCTCCCAGACCCATGATGCATGGGAGAAGGGTATGGTCCCACGGGACAGCCAGTGTGGTGCCACTGAGGCCCAGCCCAATTGCCACCCACACCCACCACCACTTCCCATCAAAACAAGCCGCCTCACCATAACAGAACTGCCAAAACAGCACTTTCAGCCCACCCAAATCACCCATCCCCCTACCCCACCCCTGCCCCCGTACACCCTGTCTCGAGGTCACCATGTAAACAACTGTGATATAACAAATCTACATCACTCATCCTAGTCTCATCAATTACATTCTTTGATGATTCCATACAGTCACAACTGTAGAAATCTACAGCACACTCGCCAAGACTGCAAAGGTGCAGCAGGGTGATTAGACACTAACAACTGAACAGTTCAACATCGGACTTAGAAAACTTTGATAAGGGCAAGAACTGAACAACTGAATTCTACAGAATGTGATTAGCATATATTGATGTATTATACAGGTTGCCATTGCTTCTGTATACGTTAGTTTTATATCAATATGGCAATAACTGATTCACTGAAAGAACTCAATCAAATACTTATTAGCAGTGCAAGCAGTAGCTTCATCATGGCCTTTCCATTGCTTTCAATTGCTCCATGTACTTAATTAAATTAGTGTTAGTCCCTGAAAAATGGCTATTTAACTTATTTTGAAGTTAAGTCCCTGGTTAGGTGCTGGAAATTAAAACCCTGTTCATTTTCTTAGGGAGCTCATTAAGTGCTGAGCCCCACTCATAATATGAGAATGTGTTGGTGGAGATAGCTTCTCTTCTCTTCAAGCAGCAATTGAGAACAATGATTGCAAGGTACAGTCACTAGTCTTTTTAGTAAGTACTCTTATTCAACACAGAAATACACCGAGATATAAATACACCGAGATACTGTCACGTCCTGACCAGTAAAAGGGTTATTGTAGTTTGGTCAGGGTGTGGCAGGGGGTGTTTGTTTTGTGTGGTTCGGTGTTTTTTGTTTATGTTCTATATTTTCTATTTCTATGTGTTTATTTAGCTTTTCTATTTCTATGTTAGTTTTGGCAATGACCTCCAATTAGAGGCAGCTGGTTGTTGTTGTCTCTAATTGGAGGCCATATTTAGTTGTGTTTGTTTTCACTTGTGTTTGTGGGTGGTTGTTTCCGGTATAGTCTGTGCACCTTACTGGACTGTTTTCGTTGTCTGTTTATTTTGTGATTAAGTGTTTTCTTTAATAAATTAAAAAGATGAGCACTTTACCCGCTGCGTTTTGGTCCCCCTTCAACGACGCTTGTGACAGAACCACCCACCAAAGAAGGACCAAGCAGCGGAGGAAGGAGCAGCAGGAGAGCTATTTGGAATCACGGACATGGGAGGAGATCCTCGATGGTAAGAGTCCAGGGAGCCAGGCTGGGGAGTACCAGCGCCCGAAGGAGGAGCAGTCAAGGAATCAAGCGAGGAGCTTGACGCGAGATTCCGGAGAGAGGTACTGGCGGAAAGGGCACGAAGGAGCACCTGTGCTTATTATGGGGAGCGACGGATTAAGCAAGCACCATGTTATGGGGAGATACGCACGGTATCGCCAGTGCGCAGCTACAGCCCGGTGCGCTTGGTGAAAGCTCCTCACAGGCGTCATGCTAGAGCCAGCATCGAGCCAGGACCAGCGACGCAAGTTGCAAGCAACAGACCGCCGGTGAGGGTTCATGGCCCAGTGTATCCTGTTCCTGCTCCTCGTACTCTTCCTCCAGTGCGCCTGCCCAGTCCAGTACCTCCTGTTCCTGCTCCTCGCACTAGCCCTGAGGTGCGTGTCAATAGTCTGGCGCCTCCTAAGCCAGCCCCACGCATCAGGCCTCTAGTGCGCCTGCCCAGTCCAGTACGTCCTGTTCCTGCTCCTCGCACTAGCCCTGAGGTGCGTGTTACTAGGCTGGCGCCTCCAAAACCAGCCCCACACATCAGGCCTCTAGTGTGCCTGCCCAGTCCAGTACGTCCTGTTCCTGCTCCTCGCACTAGCCCTGAGGTGCGTGTCAATAGTCTGGCGCCTCCAAAGCCAGCCCCACGCATCAGGCCTCTAGTGCGCCTGCCCAGTCCCAATACGTCCTGTTCCTGCTCCTCGCACTAGCCCTGAGGTGCGTGTCAATAGTCTGCCGCCTCCAAAGCCAGCCCCATGCATCAGGCCTTCAGTGCGCTGTCCCAGTCCAGAGCTTCCGGCGACAGTTCCCCGTCCAGAGCTTCCGGCGACAGTTCCCCGTCCAGAGCTTCCGGCGACAGTAACCCGTCCAGAGCTTCCGGCGACAGTTCCTCGTCCAGTGCTTCCGGCGACGTCCTACAGTCCAGAACCGACAGAGACGGCCTACAGTCCAGAGCCTGCAGCGACGCTCCTCAGCCCTGAGTCTCCAGCGACGCTCCTCAGCCCTGAGTCTCCAGCGACGCTCCTCAGCCCGAGGTCTCCAGCGACGCACCTCAGCCCAGAGCCTTCAGCAGTGGTCTACAGCCCTGAGCCTTCAGCGGGGGTGGGCAGGTTAGAATGGGGACTAAGCCCGGAGCCAGAGCCACCTCCGTAGTTGGAGGATTGGGGGGGGGGGGGGGGTGTAGCACGGGATCCGTCGTTGCGGTGGCCACCCTCCCTTCCCTCCTTTTAAGTTTGGGGTTCATTTTTGTGGGGTTTTTGTTTTGAGGTGCATTTGGGGTCTGCACCTTGGGGGGGGTACTGTTACGTCCTGACCAGTAAAAGGGGTTATTTGTTATTGTAGTTTGGTCAGGGCATGGCAGGGGGTGTTTGTTTTGTGTGGTTCTGTGTTTTTTGTTTATGTTCTATATTTTCTATTTCTATGTGTTTATCTAGCTTTTCTATTTCTATGTTAGATTTGGCAATGACCTCCAATTAGAGGCAGCTGGTTGTTGTTGTCTCTAATTGGAGGCCATATTTAGTTGTGTTTGTTTTCACTTGTGTTTGTGGGTGGTTGTTTCCGGGATAGTCTGTGCACCTTACTGGACTGTTTTCGTCGTCTGTTTATTTTGTGATGAAGTGTTTTCTTTAATAAATTAAGAAGATGAGCACTTTACCCGCTGCGTTTTGGTCCCCCTTCAACGACGCTTGTGACAGATACCAATATGTTGAGAGACAAACAATCATGATGTTGAGACTACTTGAAGTGAATGCACTGCACTAAGCAAATATCTGTAAGTAACACATGGCATTATATGTCTAAACATTTCAACGTCTGGAATTTAGTCAGGACCATTATGATATGATTATAAGACATTATAATCAGGTCATACTTGCTCATGATTTACAATGCATTATCAATAACCTTTAAAATGCATTATACCTGCAGGCTTTACGTAAAGTGTTACCCGATTATGGTCTGGGCTCAGTGAGAATCAACCAGTGGGCGCAGCTCATCTGAGCTGGTCTGTGATGAGTGACAGCTGTGCGCTACTGACTCTGGGCCAGTGGTCGGGCTCACCTGAGCAGGCGGTTGTTCTCCTCGTCAGCATATGAGGTAATGTTGATGGCTGTTTCATTGTGCTGGAGGAACTTAAGGAACTCAGTGGAATCCAGCTGGGAGTCTCCATTGTCATAGTCCTGTAGGAATATTCATTCATACATTTTTAATTTGAGCCTATGAGGATGCAGGAGATGTATTTTTTTTTGAAGGAGTGCAGTTCCACCACTCTTTAGTATGATTATTTTTGCTTTATTGAGTATGAAAATAAATGGTGGAGATGACCATCAGAGCTCTATGGGCTTTCTGTGAGAAGTGTTAACCACACAGGCACACAGTGGGAGATGATCTTGACTCTTTGGGGGGCCAGAGCAGGAGAGCTGTTGTATAACTGCTGTTATGTGTTCAAGTGCTGGGCAGTGGGAAGAATGTTAAACAGTCTGTTCTTGCTGTGGGGCCTTTTCTATGCTGTGAAGCTTGGCCCACAGGAAAAAAAGACAAAAAAAACTGACAGAGGGGGAGAACTCGGCGAACTTTCAACAGATTCTGTCTCAGTAGAGCTGCTGCAAGTGAAATGTATCATTCTGCTGCTTACGGAGTCATTAAGTAGTCCATACATGCTAACGGATTGTAACCTTAGCCGTTTTATTAAGACGAGGACAGAGGAGGACTTTCTAGAAGTACAGGACTAGAAATAAATACAACTCCATTCCACTTTAAATAATGTGAGCAGTTCGGTACTTTCCCCTGCAGTTTTCCATTATTTTACAACAATAGTTAAACTATGAAAGTATCATTACCTCTCCATACACACACACACACACTGGGCCCACAGCCACACACACACACCCACACCTACCCACCCATCCACCCAACCCCACAAACACGCACAAGTCCGACCTACCTTGAAGTACTTGAGCAGGGTGTCGGAGAAGTTGGAGCCCTTGGCGAACCAGCCGTCAGGGACCACCTCATTCTGCAGCCACTGGATGACCCGGCTGCGCAACTCGTTCCTGTTGGCCAGGTAGCACACGACTACACAGGCAGAGAGTTGAGAAAGTAGAGAGGGTCAGTACTGCAGACAGCTGAATGATTATACAGACTCGCTAATATTTACCGCGTGTTTTTACTGGAACTAAATATGTGAGAGTACTGCTGTTTGTGTGTGTGTGTGTGTGTGTGTGTGGGGGGGGCTGGGTGTGAGTGTGTGTGTGTTGGGGGGGGGCTGGGTGTGAGTGTGTATGTGTGTGTGTGTTGGGGGGGTATGGGTGTGAGTGTGTATGTGTGTGTGTTTCCCTTGAGCGCATAGCTGTCGTGTGAAAGTGTAAAGGAATATCCAACAGTGTATCTTCCACAATGCATGCAAGGACAGTATAAAATGAACATACTGCTATTATTAATAATTTATTCATTAACCTCTCTGAGACAATGGGCCTCATGACCTTGAGCAGTATACTTACTTGGGCTAGCAGCAACAGCTTTGTCTGTCTTTTTCTCTGAAAGAAATCACAACACAATCAAAACAACTGCAAACACTTCGCTTAATCTCCTCTTTATTGCAGAATGTTCCTTGGAACACAGAAATAGAATTCCCAGAACAGACTTTCCATTCAAGGTAATGCTCTGTGATGGGAAGACCAGCAGTCATATTGAGTGTACATATGTGTTTAATTGAAATGTGCATTGTCTGAGGGGCTTTGTCCATTCTAATAATATATTTCTATGCCTTAAGACAACCTGGGGATTCTTTTCAGGGTCCCCTACCTTCACAGTGTCCGTCGTGGTACACCTGGATCTTGAGGCCGGTCAGACAGGCGTCGCGGTGGAGCTCACAGTGGTTGCGGTACGTCTTACCGTTGCTGCCACACACAGAGCGCTTGTGAGGTTTGCATTGCTGAAGACAGAAAGAGAGTACACATGTTTTCAATCTGTGCAGTGAGACATTTGGTCTTTGCCAGGAATGTGTGTGTGTGTGTGTGTGTGTGTGTGTGTGTGTGTGTGTGTGTGTGTGTGTGTGTGTGTGTGTGTGTGTGTGTGTGTGTGTGTGTGTGTGTGTGTGTACATGCATGCGCGCGCGTATGTGTATATGTGTTTGTGTGAGCGCGTGCATGCCTGTGTGTGTGTGTATAGGCTAAGACTCACCTCGATGCACAGGCAGGAAGGTTCCCCTTTCTCTGTCACAGCACACTCCCTGCCAGCCCCACAAAATACATTGGCACACACCTTGGACTTGCTCTTCCCCTCCTACAGGGACACAGAGACACAGAAGACATGGGAGATTATACATCTGATGCCTTCTACTTGTGTGATGATGTCTATAAATACAAATGAACATCTCCTCCCGCAAAGAAATTGAGATTGCATTCCACTTCTTACATGCATTCTTGTAATCTACATGACCAGAAAGATACGAGGAAACACTAAGGAAATTCATAAAAATTAACAGTAATAAGTAATAGGGAAGGGTCCTTCTTTACTGCCGTAAGTAAATACAGAGCGATCTCATTGAAGGTGGCCATCGCCATCTAGTGTTGCCTAAAATAGCTAGATTTACAGGTATAACATTTGACTGGAATGCAGTCATTTTAGGTTTATTTGAGCAATATGCATTATTATACAATTCCTGAGTAATGTTAGATTTAGAAAAAGGGTGATTTTACTGGAACCTGGTCTACTTGACTTGAGTCAGATTGTATTTGAAAAGACTGCACAATTATATCAATAAAATAATATAATGTTATTGACATTGATAATTTTCTGCTGTGATCACAAGTTACTCACTGGCGTATCAGACAGACAGACAGACAGACAGACAGATAGATGTGTATACCGTTACTGTAACACCCTGATCTGGTTCACCTGTCCTTGTGGTTGTCTCCACCCCCTCCAGGTGTCGCTTATTATCCCCAGTGTATACATTCCTGTGTTTCCTGTCTCTCTGTGCCAGTTCGTCTTGTTGCCATGTCAACCAGCAGTTTTCCTTGCTCCTATTTTTGCCCAGTCTCTGTTTGTTTCTAGTCCTCCTGGTTTCGACCCTTGCCTGTCCTGACTCCGAACCCACCTGCCTGACCACTCTGCCTGTTCTGACTACCAGCCTGCCTATCCCCTTGTACTGTTTTTGGACTCGGATCTGGTTTCTGACCCCTTCCTGGCCTGACCTCGAGACTGCCTATCGTCTGGTACTGTTTGGACTCTGACCTGGTTGATGAACTCTCGCCTGTCCTCGACCTGCCTTTGCCTACTCCCTTTGTTATAATAAATATCAGAGCTCCACCATCTGCCTCCTGTGTCTGCATTTTGGTCTCACCTTGTGCCCTTATAATTACGTTCTGTTTCAGATGTCTTGATATACAGTATGTTACATTTTAAGAAACACTATGTCATTTCAATATATATAGATTTTTACACTCAAACACATAGACACCAACATCGAGAGAGAGAGAGAAGTGTGTTGCCCTTTTGTCTGCTATCTAAATCCCCCAGACTGCTATCCAGACCCTCAGTTGCAGATGGAAGTCTGAACAGCCCCGTTGACCTGTGACCTTTCATTCACAGCGAGGGCCGCTAAGCCACAGTGACTTTAGCATAACAATGTTTCGGCAAATGCCCTCCCACACGCATAGCGACACATGTTCTCTCAGCCAACGCAGTCAGACAAAAGACACCCACAATTTTATAGGGCAGATGGTAGACAGACAGACACCGGACCAATATGTCATGGAGTGTCCAGGTGACTGAAGAACACAAACAAACCCACACATACACTATCGTTCAAAAGTTTGGGGTCACTTAGAAATGTCCTTGTTTTTGAAAGAAAAGCACATTTTTTTGTCCATTAAAATAACATAAAATTCATCAGAAATACAGTGTAGACATTGTTAATATTGTAAATGACTATTGTAGCTGGAAACGGCTGATTTCTTCAAATGGAATATCTACATAGGCGTACAGAGGCCCATTATCAGCAGCCATCACTCCTGTGTTCCAATGGCACATTGGGTTAGCTAATCCAAGTTTATCATTTTAAAAGGCTAATTGATCATTAGAAAACCCTTTTGCAATTATGTTAACACAGCTGAAAACTGTTGTTCTGATTAAAGAAGCAATAAAACTGGCCTTCTTAAGACTAGTTGAGTATCTGGAGCATTTGTGGGTTTACAGGCTCAAAATGGCCAGAAACAAAGAACTTTCTTCTGAAACTCGTCAGTCTATTCTTGTTCTGAGAAATGATGGCTATTCCATGCGAGAAATTGCCAAGAAACTGAAGATCTCGTACAACGCTGTGTACTACTCCCTTCACAGAACAGTGCAAACTGTCTCTAACCAGAATAGAAAGAGGAGTGGGAGGCCCCGGTGCACAACTGAGCAAGAGGACAAGTACATTAGAGTGTCTAGTTTGAGAAACAGACGCCTCACAAGTCCTCAACTGGCAGCTTTATTAAATAGTACCCGCAAAACACCAGTCTCAACGTCAACAGTGAAGAGGCGACTCCTGAATGCTGGCCTTCTAGGCAAAGAAGAACATTCGTGAGATGCAGAAAAAATGAAAAGATGCTGGAGGAGTGCTTGACGCCATTTGTCAAGCATGGTGGAGGCAATGTGATGGTCTGGGGGTGCTTTGGTGGTGGTAAAGTGGGAGATTTGTACAGGGTAAAGGGATCTTGAAGAAGGAAGGCTATCACTCCCTTTTGCAACGCCATGCCATACCCTGTGGACGGCGCTTAATTGGAGCCAATCTCCTCCTACAACAGGACAATGACCCAAAGCACAGCTCCAAACTATGCAAGACCTATATAGAGAAGAAGCAGTCAGCTGGTATTCTATCTATAATGGAGTGGCCAGCACAGTCACCGGAACTCAACCCTATTGAGCTGTTGTGGGAGCAGCTTGACCGTATGGTACATAAGAAGTGCCTATCCATCCAACTTGTGGGAGGTGCTTCAGGAAGCACGGGGTGAAATCTCTTCAGATTACCTCAACAAATGGACAACTAGAATCCCAAAGGTCTGCAAGGCTGTAATGTAGGATTCTTTGACGAAAGCAAAGTTTGAAGGAAACAATTATTATTTCAATTAAAAATCCTTATTTATAACCTTGTCAACGTCTTGACTATATTTCCTATTCATTTTGCAACTCATTTCATGTACGTTTTCATGGAAAACAAGGACATTTCTAAGTGACCCCAAACTTCTGAACGGTAGTGTATATAACATATGGCACCAATATGTTATTATATTTTCTATGCAAATATGAGGGGGTTCTAATGGGGGACTGTAGCCTGGTGTCACAGATGGCATAACTGGGGGTCAGAGAGCACCAGCTGCCTGAGCCTTGTGACCCCCGACCTCTCACAATTGATATTTTGGGGTATATTATTAGGATCCCCATTAGGGTCCACACAGCCGCAGCTGCTCTTCTTGCCAGGCCACACAACCCTACTTAAGTATTCCAGGAAATGATTAGTAACAATCATAACTATCTGCTGGTATGTCATTGCTTGGCTGGCATGTGTTTTGAGATTTTCACAGACAAAAGATATGAAGCCTTGTGTAATCTCTCTCTCTATATATATCCCTCCTTATAGAGACATAATCACTCTTTTATACATAAGCTAAACAATCAAGAGGGTTTGCGGTTTTTTGATTCTATTGGTTCCATTGAGCTAGGCAAGCCCAATCAAACCCAACATTTGAAATTCTCTTGAATACTATTTCAATCTAGACCTGACCCACACATGTACGCACTGGCATGTACAGTATGTGCACACTCTAGCACGCAGACACACACTGTACGATATGCAGGTCAGGCAGAGACCCCCTGTCTCAGGCATGTTATTTTCATTAGCCCACGTGAAGACTTATGGCAGGGTCGGTCCGCAGGCCAAGAGCTGATGAGAAAAAAATACTTCCATCTTCGAGTTGTCTAACGGAGGAGCTGTACACACATCAACACACACACACTTGAACACACACACATATTTGCATTCTCAGCTGGAGTGTCTGGTCTGGACTGACTTCTCTCTCTGTGTGCCCAGAGGGAGATGGATAGCGTGAGTGGAAGACAACAAGAAGAAAGACACTTCAGAGAAACGAGGGCGCAAACATTCCCCTGCAGAGCCAAGATGAGGAATTTGGGAGCATGTCCAACCTGTGTCTCTCCCATCCAATCCTAACTTGTTTTATAGGGCAAAGTCAAGACACTGAAAAAAGAAAGCTGGAAGTCAGGGGCATACCAAACCATTCATGGCTTTAATAGCGCTAGAAGAACCAATCAGTTGGGGAGAGAGCCTTCCATCTGTTATCAAAGGAACCTAGTTTCTAAATGAACTACTTATCTGGGTATAACTTAACTCCGGCTAACCCCAAATGCAACACACTCACATTGACCTAATACCAAAATCCCTCACTTTTTGGTATTATTTTTTGTGGACAGATTTTGGGCAGAGTAAATGCTCTCACATTGCCTCTTCCTCTCTGGTGTATCCAGAGAGCTACTGGAGACCCATAACAGAGACGGAAAAGGAAGCGAGACACCCCAATCGCTGTTTTTTTTCTTCCGTTGTTTTTCTGGTGCAATGAAAGTCACTGAACTAACGAGACCAGACCCAGCTGCTATTGCATTGGTGTCTATGGGAGACCGACATTTTTTTCCCCAATGGTAAACAGCCTGAGTGAACTATCTTCATTTATCCACCATCTTTGCCCATATGGCTCAAACAGAGGAAGTGAGTGTGAATGGACTGTGAGCAAAACATAACGGGTATACAATTCTACACAACACTGCCTACATGGCTTTCCCAATAAAAAATATTCTGGCTCCACCAGCACCTTCTGAGGTGACTCAGGGGAAGATGTTAAAATGGCTACACAGGTATAACTGTTTCTGCTCTTTATTTCACAGCCTCTTTGGATCTTTTGGAGGGAGAGGCCTAGAAGGGGCCAGGCAGGAAACAGGAAACAGTTATTACATTAGCAGAGAGACAGACAGCAAACATGGGTTTGGTCTGGTCACTCCACAGGGTGAGGAGAGCAACTGTGTTCTCCAACCGTGGTAAATATTCAAACCAGTGCCAAGACTAAAACTCCATGATTGAGTTATCACTTGGGATGTACTGTAGTGGGGATGACCACGACTTACACTAAACTCCAAAGACTAATGACTACACATTGGCAGACAACCAAAGGTAAATTTATTGGATATATGTTGGATAATGGTATTTTACAGACAGAATGAACTATAAGGCCAACACCAAGTTTTTGTGAGGTTCATACCAGCAACACAGAGAGTTACTAGAAACCCAGAGGCCTCAAACACAGGAAGTGAGTGTGGACGGACTGTGAGCAAAACGCAATGAGTGCACAATTCTACACAACAGTGAGTGATCACTTTGGAGAAACCTTCCAGCGCCCAGCTGTAGACAAGAAACAGACCTAGTCCCAAAAACATACAAACACGGTTTTCTTCGATTCAAACAAAGGACGTGTCACTTTCATCATCCTAATTGGCAAATAAACAACAATGTTAAGGTTTGAGTTCTAATAAACTATTACTGTATTTAGGCCATTAAGATGTCATGTTGGAAGAAACTACTCTCTCCTTTCTGTTCAGTGTGTGTGTGTGTGTGTGTGTGTGTGTGTGTGTGTGTGTGTGTGTGTGTGTGTGCGTGTGTGCGTGCGTGCGTGCGTGCGTGCGTGCGTGCGTGCGTGCGTGCGTGCGTGCGTGCGTGCGTGCGTGCGTGCGTGCGTGTGCGTGTGTATGCATGGACTACTTTGGTTGAATAATGGAAAGATACTGTTCAACGACAAACCAAAGTCACACCCTAGGTGTAACTTCAAGATCCTTTGTCATCAAAGCTTCAAAAGACTTTACATAAAATGTAATTGCCAATGTCATACTTTTCTTTGAAAGCCAGTAAAAAGGCTGTAGAGGCTGATTATACTCTATGACTAATCTTTCCAGCTGGCTGACTGCTGAGACCTTTAATTCTGAAGTTGCTTTCCAGAAGAGGAGTGTGTGTAATGTCTATACTTCATACTTCACCAAGACCCAAATCACTGGGCCCACAGTGGACTGAACATATGAGTCACATTAGTCCTTTGCAATCAGACCAAAAAAGAATTGAGATGGAGGTAGTGGAAATGTTGTTTTTGTACCATAGCCTTGTCTCATGTAAGGCTGTGTCTATGGCTATTGGGGAAGAGGGCCTTATACATCTAAACAGAAGGACAAACAGCAAAGAAAGGCCTCTTGTCTCCCTGCAGAGAGAATATACAGGTAACTGGCAACATAGTATCTTAATAGAGCAGAGCAGAGCCAGAACAGTTTCAAAGCACCTCGGCATGAATTCTACAAGTGTCTGGAACTCTATTGGAGGCATGCGACACCATTCTTCCACGAGAAATTCCATCATTTGGTGTTTTGTTGTCGGTGTTGGAAAACGCTGTGTCAGGCGCCAATCCAGAATCTCCCATAAGTGTTCAATTGGGTTTAGATATGTTGACTGTGACAGCCATGGTGTATGGTTACATTGTTGTCATGCTCGTCAAACCATTCAGTGACCACTTATTGCCCCGTGGACGGGGGCATTGTCATCCAATGGGGGCATAGCCATGGTAGCCAAAATAATGTTGCCCCTGGCTAGCCGTTAAAAAAACTATTGTGCTGTCTGGTTTGCATAATATAAGGAACTTTAAATGATTTACACTTTTAATTTTGATACTTAAGTATATTTTAGGAATTACATTTACTTTTGATACTTAAGTGTACTTAAAACCAAATACTTGTTGACTCTTAATTAAGTAGTATTTTACTGAGTGACTTTCACCTTTACTTGAGTCATTGATTATCCTTGATTTTTCCAGCACATAACTTGAACTACATGGAATTGCAGAACAACTTCAAACTTGTCTTATCCATCTACATAGGATCATGATTTTAGTTTAAACTACACACACACACATAAGTCAATTACAATCAGTTAAGTCGTGCCTCAATAAGTGTGTCTAAAGTGAACAGCATTCTTTCCCTCTATATCCCAGGTCAGGCCCAAATGAGAGAACTCACCCCACATACCAGGCATTCCTGCCCAGGCCAAAGGCCTGATTCGGGGGACTGCTCACCCAGACAAACCCTCTGACTTCCAGTGCCATGGCTGCTCGCTCCAGCTGTGCTGACCCATTTAGCACTTGCAGAGCCCAGCTCCTGCTGCTAAGCCTGCACACACTCACACACACACACGAGCCAAACAAACGAACGCACACACAAACGAACAAACGCCCTCACACACTGGAATGCTCTCACCCATGCATGAGCGCACACAAATTTCAGTGAAGGGGAAAAAACTATGCAATTACATATCGGGATATTATTTTTGACGATATATTCTATCCTATCGTTTTAACAACATTGCAATATTATTTTTGTGCTAGTTTGCTGTACCTGCGCCAAAACATTCCTCCAAAGCTTGTTCTCCATCTTCTTTCTAAATAGAGAGCCCATTTGTTTTCAGCACTTTAATTTCCATGACTGATCAAAAACTAATTTGATCATGGCTGTCTCTTGTCTGCATCAGATGGTGAGCAATATGTTTGGAACACCGAATCGCAATAAAATCACAGTATCGAATTGCATTACATATAGAATCGTGAGAATCGCAATACATGTCCTGATAATATCGTATCGAGGGGTCCCTGGGAATTCCCAGGCCTAATACACATGCACGCACAAGGGTCTGAGCTGTGTGTGACACCCTCACCATGGTGGGAAGTAAGCTGCTGTCGGGAGGGTGAGGGAGGTGGGGGGCCATAGATTTCCACATGGGGGGGTCAGAGGGCTCTGATCATGGAGGAGGTGACCCTGTGTGGCCCTGGCTTGTAAGAGGACATCTGGCCTGAGGTGGCCCAGCTGGGAGTGAAACTTTGTAACCTCCATATCAGTCTTTATGAGACTTCTTCGGGAAGAAGCAGCTGCTTAACCCCAGGTTTTGTGTTCACTACTTACGAGACAGAGTCGGGATTAGAAGGCACTAGCACAAAGTGATTCTTTGACATGTGATTCTTTGACAAAACCTCTCAGTTTTAGACCCTGACTCAGGCATCAGATAGGTCAATAGGTACTAATAATAGTCGCTGTGCACCCTTAAAATGGTACCCGACAAAGAGAATTGAATCAACGCATACATATTTCATCATGTAATGAACCCCAGTTCTTTCTAAAGCTGGCAATGAGTTTTGTTCCACTTTCTTGTTTTGTTTTGCGTTCCCAACAAGCAGTATGCTTGCATAAATAAATAAAAACTTGGATTCCCTGAACATTTCGTTAGAGCGTCCTGCTCGGACAAAAACACGCGTTTCACATTAAGCTTTACAGAGCTACGAGGGCGTTAAGGTGGGCAGTGAATTCCTCCCAGGCTCTCTCACGCCTCGGCTAGCATCCAAAAAGGCCAGCTTTCTAACCCAAGAACTCACATCCTTTTCCTCCACTCACACATTCAACCTGAGCACTGACAACTCGATTCCGTGTTTTAAAAACTTCAGATACAAATTCTATTTGAAAACGCTCTTTCTGATTCTCCCTCTTTTCCATTTCTCTTCACAGATCTTCTGGGAAGTTGCGTCTGTAACAGTATAGCTTCCATCCCTCTCCTCGCCCCTACCTGGGCTCGAACCAGGGACCCTCTGCACAAATCGACAACAGCCACGCTCGAAGCATCGTTACCCATCACTCCACAAAAGCCACAGCCCTCGCAGAGCAAGCGGAACAACTACTTCAAGGTCACAGAGCGAGTGACGTCACTGATTGAACCGCTATTAGCGTGCACCCCGCTAACTAGCTAGCCGTTTCACATCGGTTACACGTCTGCATTTGCAGTGTCCTAGCTGCTGCTGTAGAACTTATTCTCTTTATTTGTCTGTCGCTCTAAAATTAGCATTTAAATAATTCCATGCATTTAAATTAGAATATTGGTAGATGCATTTGCATCATGCATTATGTATTAAAATCTTTCATTAATGAGATTTTGGAGGGGTTATAAATAGGCATTCCACAGGCTCGCATTCATTCTTTCATGGTCTCTGACAAATTCATTCATTAATTCATTCACTGTATTAAAAGTGATTGGTTTAGATAGAGCGTCTCGTTCCTAACGGCTGTTTGAACCAATAAAAGCCAAGGTGATGTCATAACAAAAGGCGGGCTCTAACAGCCTAATCAGCCTATAGCCTTATTGTTTCAAGTTCGATCTCATGCTAGGTGAATGGAATGCCATTACAATGCTTCTCTCATCCACCCAAAAGCCTTGTATATACCATCTCCCATAAATCCTTGGGAAGCTCAGTCCATTCAACTCCTCTCCCCCTAACTGTGTATAGCTCCCTCCTCTCCCCCGTCCTCCCACCCTCTCTCCCCGGCTAGTCTCTCGACTAACTCTCATCGCCTATAACACTCTCTCCCACTCTTGTTTCTCACTTCTTCATCCCACTATCTCTCTCCCACCCACTTTCTTCCTCCCTCCTGTCTCAATCTCTTCTTTTTCTGTCTATAACTCATCTCCCTCTCCCCCCTCTCTTCCTGGCTAGTCTTGGCTGGTGCTGAGTGGTGTCATGGCAGAACGGGTTTGTTCCTGTGTTGCTCTGTGCAGGCGGAGAGGGTGAGCTAATGGCTGACAGATGTTTTAGAGGAGGAGGAGAAGGAGACACACTCTAGGAAAAGGCATGCATTCTTAAGCAGAGCACTGTTCCAATCACACACTCTTGAGGAGGGCCAAACTAGCACACTTAATAAACGTATAAACTGCCATGAACAGTTATAAACCGTTATAGACCATTGTGTTAATACAAGACAACCTTGCTGTAAATAGCCTTTCTGCCCTACAAGGTTGTGTTTATCAGTTGGTGGTTATGCACTCATTTGCGCTGTGTTCCTTATCAGCCGTCCAGGCAACAGCTCCAGTCATCCAGACCACATTTTGAGACTAATTGCCCCCTAATAGGGCTAGAAATCGGCTGGTTTTCTCTCTGTCTCCTTCTCTCCCCCCCCCCCCCTTTTTTCTCTCGCTCTATGAATCAGGGAAGCATGCCAGGGAGAGATTGAAAAAAAGGCAGAGACAAAAGATAAAGAAAGAGAGGGGGAAACCTTAAACTGGCGTAAAACACAGTGAAAAGCTTCAACATTTCCCTTAATGAGCTTCACAAGCTGCTCTGTGTAGGAGAGCAAACAAGCGTTTCCACTGAGGGCATTGAGGATGGCTCTGAAGTAGTGGCAGAAGTGAGGGAATGGGTGCACTGCACCACACCACACGCCTGTCAACCACAACCACACACACACACGCACGCACACACACACACCATAACCATGTTCACAAAACAAGAAGGGAGAAGGGAGGGAAAGAGAGAGAGAGGCAGTTGGATCTCCTCATTGTCTAAGGCTTAGCTGGCTCCTCAGCCATCACACATGCCTGTCAGATCCCAGCCTGCTCCACTCTGACCCCTAAACCATGAACCCTGGCCTTCAATGTAGGACCGGCCCAAAGGACATACAGCAGTAAATTCAATCTGGTGAAGGATAAACAGCCACCTTGGCTCATATCACCATTATGGGCATCATGGTACTGCCTACAATGCTTGCTTTTAGATTATAGAAGGACTGTGCTCCCCGTCAGTAGCTGGTACCTAAAGCTATTTTTCTTTCAGACAACAGTCAAAAGGTTATGGAGCTATGCCCTACTTCCAACAACACGTTGATTTTCCATTCTGAAATCTATAGAAAATGGCTCTGTCTGGGTATCCTTTTTCAAGGGCCTTTGCAACTAATACAGCTTTTAGTTTGACAGATTTGACATGTATTCCTCTAGTGCCGTTACATGTTCATGTCCAGGGTTGGATAACTCAGTCCCCCTGGCTGTGAATGAACTAACAGGCCTGGGAGGGCATGGATGAAGCAGGTCTAACTGTACACAGCTGAGACCATGTCGACTGTCCGTGTCCACACTAACAGATTACAACTGAAATGAGGACATCTGAAATACCAACCTAGTTTCTGCTTGGAGCAGCATGTTTAAAAAAAACAAAAAACATATTCAATGATACTCATTCACTACTATGATATTCGTTGCTGTCTGCACCACAGTATAACCTGGAGGGAAACAGGTAGGAAAGGAGGCTGGCTTTGAAATGAACCTTTAGAAATCTAAACCAACAACTGGGAGAATCCAGACAGATAGAGCAAATTGATTGAACACAGCAACCACTTTTCCTCTTTCTTCCTTGTCAAGACTGCAAGTCTTTGTATGCTGAGGTCTAGGGCATGTTCTCTGACTCAGTGTACATGCGCAGCTAGATGAGGATATAGACACACACAGGCACACACACACATACATCCAAATATAGAAGATGTGGCCCCAGGGCTGTAGATGAAAAGACTGACACATCTGCCATCTGCGTTTGTCAACACCTATGAGCTGCCAAGCTGTGTATTTCACAGCTGTTTAAACAGGTAAAGATTGTTTAAAAAACACACACACACACAAATACATAGTAAAAAAAAAACACCTGGAGTCTTTCATTGCAGGGCACTGGTAGTGTGTATGTGTGTGCATGTGTGTGTGTGGGTGTGCACGCCTGCCTATCTGCAGTGCTTGTGTGTGTGTGGTTGAGGTGCGGCAACAACAACAAAAAAATCCTCATTGGCTTTCTCAATTGTCTGTTATATTGGTCTATTTTCTCTGGGACCATCAATCACCTCTCTGGCCACCGCAGCACAAGACCAGTTCATTAAGAAGTGCCATGAACCTAGCCAGAGCCTCCAACATGTCAACAACACTACACTGGTGGTCAATGACCAAAGTGGCCACCTCTACAAACAACTGTGAACAACTGTTCCTGCATGGCAACCAATCAGAAGTAGTTTACAGGAAACGGGTGAATGTTGACATTGCATCTTTGAAGCTGGACAGATGTGCAAGGCTCTGCCTCTTCTTTTTCTGAACTCGTTGTCTTCTTTAAATTACTATGTTTAGTTATTTATATAAAAACGTACACACATCAGACTGTCCCAAATTAAATTTACCAATCAGACAAGCACGTTACTGTTGGATTATGTACAATTGCCAAATAATTAAAAAGTATACTTTTGAGAAAAAAAAGGACAACATTTGTCGACAGACTAATCGTCCTCTAAAGCGTATATATATTTTTACATCTAAATAATAAAAAGCATTTACCTCGGCATGACAGCAAACGACTGCGACTAGTAGACATACAAGGACACTTCGAAACATCTGCAGAGAACACAAATAAGACAGTTGCTTCAGTGACGGCCTGACAGTCAAAACAAAACTGAAGAAACTTGAGTATTTATGAAAACGAAGATGTTTTCCTTTTTCCAAAAACGTACCATGTTAGCGGGTGATGACCCAAAGGCAGAGGAGAGACGGCAGTGTCCAGACCGAGACAAAGGAGGATAGGAAAATTAGATTGGCGAAATTTGAGCACCACGAAGGAATTTCCCCAGTCTGTCTCCCCCCTCTCTGACTTGGCCAATAGCGCTCGAGGCACTCGAAGCGCGACTGTGCAACAGCAGCAAGAAGTGAAGTGTTCAAGGATGGACAGATGACGGGGAGAGAGTTGATTCAAAGTTTCATGTTATCCAAAAATACATGTGCCATCCATGGTTCCTTAGTTGATTTACTGTGTAGCCTACAGTTGAAGTCGGAAGTTTACATACACTAAGGTTGGAGTCATTAAAACTCGTTTTTCAACCACTCCACAAATGTCTTGTTAACAAACTATAGTTTTGGAATATCGGTTAGGACATCTACTTTGTGCATGACACAAGTAATTTTTCCAACAATTGTTTACAGATTTTTTCACTTATCACAATTCCAGAGGTCAGAAGTTTACATACACTAAGTTGACTGTGCCTTTAAACAGCTTGGAAAATTATGAAATGGCTTTAGAAGCTTCTGATAGTCTAATTGACGATATTTGAGTCAATTGGAGGTGTACCTGATGTATTTCAAGGCCTACCTTCAAACCCAGTGCCTCTTTGCTTGACATCATGGGAAAATCAAAAGAAATCAGCCAAGAAAAAATGTGTAGACCTCCACAAATCTGTTTCATCCTTGGGAGCAATTTCCAAATGCCTGAAGGTACCACGTTCATCTGTACAAACAATAGTACGCAAGTATAAACACCATGGGACCACAAAGTCGTCATACCGTTGCCGTACTTTGGTGCGAAAAGTGCAAATCAATCCCAGAACAACAGCAAAGGACCTTGTGAAGATGCTGGAGGAAACCGGTACAGAAGTATCTATATCCACAGTAAAACGAGTCCTATATCAACATAACCTGAAAGGCCTCTCAGCAAGGAAGAAGCCACTGCTCCAAAACCGGCATAAAAAAGTCAGACTCCGGTTTGCAACTGCACATGAGGACAAAGATTGTACTTTTTGGAGAAATGTCCTCTGGTCTGATGAAACAAAAATATAACTGTTTGGCCATAATGACCATCGTTATGTTTGGAGGAAAAAGGGGGAGGCTTACAAGCCGAAGACGACCATCCCAACCATTGAAGCACGGGGGTGGCAGCATCATGTCGTGGGGATGCTTTGCTGCAGGAGGGACTGGTGCACTTCACAAAATAGATAGCTTCATGAGAAAGGAAAATTATGTGGGTACATTGAAGCAACATCTCAAGACATCAGTCTGGAATTTGAAGCTTGGTCGCAAATGGGTCTTCCGAATGGACAATGACCCCAAGCATACTTCTAAAGTTGTGGCAAAATGGCTTAAGGACAACAAAGGCATGGTATTGGAGTGGCCATCACAAAGCCATGACCTCAATCCTATAGAAAATTTGTTGGCAGAACTGAAAAATAATTCATGGTGGTGGCTAAGCCGTGTGCTGACCGACCAGCAGGAGTGGGCAGTGGTGGAAGCGGTGGAAATGGTGAGGACCAGGAATGACATACTGTACAGCTGTACGGCTGTCCGAAATAAAGTAGGCCATGTAGGAGAACGATGACACCTTTTCCAATGTGGCATCCATCAGCCTACCAACAATCCCTCGCCTTTTGAGGAGGCCCCAGGTATCTATGAAACACATTTACCTGGTGCCTGGACCTGGTAAATGACCTGGACAACGTGGCAGAAACATCTCTAGCTATCTCTGAAGATGGTGTGGTAAGACGTAGGCCATTACTTGGATCCTAAAACTCTGCACACCTAATTGTGTTTTTCAATGAAATTGAGCAGGCCTGTCACGGTGAAGGGATCACCTATGTCATTGTGTGGGACAATGTCAGGTTCCACCATGCAGAGGTGGTTCAGGCATGGTTTTGGGCCCGTCCTTGATTCGTGACTCTATACCTGCCCCCATAGTCTCCTTTTCTCAACCCGATTGAGGATTTTTTTTGAGCATGGGGGTGGAAGGTGTACAATCACCATCCACATGAGCATGCCACCCTACTTCCGGCCATGGATGAGGCATGCGACGACATCAATGCAGACCAATGTCAAGCTTGGATTCGCCATGCCTAAAGGTTTTCCCATGGTGCATGAACAATGAAGACAATCACTGTGATGTGGATTAGAATTTATGGCCAAGACAGGCTTGGTGCAAATTAATGCATGCTAAACTTTATGTTTTATTTTCATTCATTTAATTTGTTTCATTTCATTTGTTACATTTGATTACAGACAGTACACCTATGTTGCAAATGTTTTTTGCATGAATGATTGTAGAGGATGTCTTCATTGATCACACCTTTGATTACACATTGGATAGATATTATGGATATTGTACATTGTTCCGTCAATTGTTGGGGGTAATGTAAGTTTATTGCCTAATGTGAAAACGGTGTAATTTACAGTATTGTAGCATATTACATTCAGCACTTCTAAGGGCGATTTGAAACACCCATCTTGCATCGTTTGCTATTGGATTAACTGGTAGTTAAAACAACTAAATTGAAAAGACATCATCACTATGTTGTGTTTTGGGGATTACACCAATGTTATCATTACATTTCACGATAAACTTGTATTTTGAATCAATGGTTGTGTGGTTTCAATCCAAATGAATGCACAATGACAGGTTTTGAATGAAAGACTGGCTGCGTTACAAGTGTGACCAGTTTGGAGTTGTGAAAATGTACCACATACAGTACCTGTGAAAATAGTACCAAAGCGATAGAAAAAATGAACTTGAATGTGTTTTCCGGTGGTGCTGGTTGAGCACATTTTTACAAAGTTAGAGTGCCACAAGTTTGAACTGTGCGTGTGTGTGCATGTGTCTGTGTGAGCGTGCGTGCCTATATGTGCGTGGGTGTGCATGCCTGTCTATCTGCTGTGCTTGTGTTTGTGTCTGTGGTTGATGTGTGACAAAAACATTTCCTCATTGGCTTTCCCAACTGTCTGTTATATTGGTCAATTTTCTCAGTGGATAGATGCATGAGCACCACAGCACACAAGCAGTTAATTAACAAGATAAACACCATAACCTAGCCCGAGCCACGAATTTTCACAAAATTCTTGCTTTTAGCCTTTATACATTTAAACTATTTATTTACATATTCCTACTCTTCAAGGTCTCTACTAACAGGATTGGTGCAATATTCATCCCCAAAAAGTGTTACGTTGCTGAAATTAGGCAGAATATGCAGGATAAGGCTCTGGATATGGTAAGATCACTACAATAATATAATGCGTTATTATGCCCCTTTTGAAATCTAGATAACACACACGTATTGCTCTAATTTGGTTAGAAACTCAATGGCATCATTTGTAGCAAATTTACAGCAATGTCTTTCATCACCAACAGCTGTTTAACAATGTAACCCCATCAAATCATGTCAGATGAAAAACCTCAACATTGTACTTTTTTGCCGTGGATGCAAACAGTTCTGTAATTATGGGCACTTAGAGTAGCTATCAGAATCGTATTTCTCAGAGATACAGATTTGTGTAGCAGAACATTAAATTGCTATGTTTTATTCACAAACCGTTCTTTAAACCGGCACTACAAACTTTAGCCACATCTAGCTAAAATTAATGGAAGAGATAGATGCAACTTTGTTCGTAAAAAGCCAACCCAAATAATTAAGTTAATTCCGGTTGATTAGACAATAATTCCTTAGAAAACTGTGCAGCTGCCCCTATCTCTTCCATTGATTTCTAGTTAGCAAAGGCTGAAGTTTGTAGAGGCTGTGGACAATTGAAACTTTATTTAACTAGGCAAGTCTATTAAGAACAAATACTTATTCACAATGACAGCCTACCCCGGCCAAACTCAGACGACACCGGGACAATTGGGCACCACCCTTTCACAGCCAGATGTGATGCAGCCTGGATTTGAACCAAGTACTGTAGTAACACCTCTTGTACTGAAATGCACTGTCTAAGACAACTGCGCCACTCGGGAGCCCAAGCAAACAATGGACTAACATTAAGTTGACAAAATACTGGACTTGCCCTTTAACTTAACTATTTGTGTTTTCACTGAAAATGAATTTCCTTATGTTGACTTGCCATCTTATGTCACGGGCGTGATATGGACCCTGGCCAGCCACAGGTAAAGTCAACATCTTTGTCAGAGGGTGACACTGATTTTGAAGTCGCAGGCAGGGCTACCTCATCACAAACCATGAGCCCGACTCATGTCGACTCATGTCCGCTACATTCATCTGCCCTTTGACATCCTCTCCCATGAGTGACAGTCCCACAGTTGGGCGGAAATCTCACGAGCCGGATCTGAACCCTGGTCACCAATGGTAGAAACCAACGTCTTGACCAATAGACCAAGAGGAAATTCCATGGATGAAAAGTACAACTGAGAGTCCTGTAAAACAGTACAGTGTTTTACCCATTTTACTTACCTTTGGTCTTTCTCTTTCTGTAGCTAGCCTTTTTCTTTAGTCAGGGTGTTGTGACTGGTCTGTAACTGGCCTGATATGACCAAAAGGTTAACGTTATAAAAATACAGTATGTAACTATACCACTGATGTTAAAGAATGTTTTAGAGTGAAAGCATACTAAACTTACAGTAGACACATAGGCCTATTATCCCAGCCAGTAGGAGAACACAGCAGCCCATGACACACTAGTATCATTTAAAAACGTTAGAATGCAGGCATTTTACTATTATTTGATAACAATTGCGTATAAGGATAATTTACACATAATTTATCGCATATATTTAGGAACATTTGGGGCGGGGGTACTTAAAAATATATATGTTTTTTACACCATTTTTTATTATTTATTTTTTAAGCGTTTCAGTGTTATGTCACTTACACTGGCACATTGGTCCATAGATATATTTCACATTAGGGTTTTGCTATACTTTCATACAAGACATATTACAATCTACTGTATGTATTGTGATACTTGCGTTGTTTGCTCTATAACCTGTCAATTTATATGCCTTGCGACCGTGATATATATAGGCCTAAAGGCCGAGACAATAAAAAGACACAATGGCAGAATAAATTCAAACACACCTTTGTTTTATCACAAAACCGGATAGCAACCTCTGTCCAGTGAAGTCCACAAAGCATATTGCATGTACAGTAACAGACAATTACATGACCTACAGCATGGTCAAGCAAGTTAATGTTTCCCACGTTTTCGGACGACTAAACAACTAACTATTGATTTAGAACCACATAGAGTTACCGCAGGTCACAAAGAAAACAGGAGCTGCCTCCACTATTCCAGCACCATTTCAAATTCAACATTTCAACATCATCAAATCACCTCTGCTTAGTCTAATACAGTGACAACTAAAAGATAGCAAAACGATTTAGTCCAATCAACATAAGCTAAATATGATGTGGCTGTCCATGGTTCTAATTTTGTTCAAGTAGAAAAACATTTTGACTCACCCTACTTGTAGAGAAACGCCAATGCCATCCTCCTCTCTTTCATGTTGATGAAATGGTCTATCACTCTGTCATACAGTACAGGCTTTTATTTTTTGTTGTCCTAGGCTTCCTGGTTAAAATGCTTGCTCGCTAGCCTAACTTCCATTTTTTATTTTTTATTTTTATTTTTATTTTCTTAATGACTAAAATGTAAATGTAAATAAGCACGTCATTCCATATCCTTCAGCTAAATGGCAATATGGTTATTGATTCATGGGCAACGTTATCTAGTTAACATTAGCCTACATCTAGCTACATATTGAAGTTCTATCCTCTCAGGCCAGGGGCACAACAATGTATGAATTAATTGGTTGGATCAGAATCGCTGTTATAATCATTGGCCAGTACGAAGAATTAAGTAAAACCACAAGTCCAAATCCCTATCTCCATCCATGGCTAATTTAGGAAAGGGCCAAGTTCAGCTAGATGGCTTTTTGATTTTTACCCCTTTTACTCCCCAATTGGTAGTTACGGTTTTGTCCCATCGCTGCAACAGTCCTACGGACTCCAGAGAGGTGAAGGTTGAGAGCCACGCGTCCTCCGAAAACCCTGCCAAGCCACACTGCTCGCTTAACCCGGAAGCCAGCCGCATCAATGTGTTGGAAGAAACACCAACCAGCTGGCAACCGAAGTCAGCTTGCAGGAGCCCAATGCTGGGCCAATTGTGCGCCGCCTCATGGGTCGAAGAACACCACCCCAACCGTGAAGCACGGGGGTGGCAGCATCATATTGTGGGGGTGCTTTGCTGCAGAAGGGACTGATGGCATCATGAGGAATGAAAAGTATGTGGATATATTGAAGAAACATCTCAAGACATCAGTCTGGAAGTTAAAGCTTGGTTGCAAATGGGTCTTCCAAATGGACAATGACCCCAAGCATACTTCCAAAGTTGTGGCAAAATGGCTTAAGGACAACAAAGTCAAGGTTTTGGAGTGGCCATCACAAAGCCATGACCTCAATCCGCTAGAAAATTTGTGGGCAGAACTGAAAAAGTGTGTGCGTGCAACGAGGCCTACAAACCTGACTCAGTTACACCAGCTCTGTCAGGAGGAATGGGCCAAAGTTCACTCAACTTATTGTGGGAAGCTTGTGGAAGGCAACGCGAAACATTTGACCCAAGATTAACAATTGAAAGGCAATGCTACCAAATACTAATTGAGTGTATGTAAACTTCTGAGAGTACTGGGAGAGTGGCGGCAGGTCAAGGAGACACAGGATGAGCAGTAGAGGTCATTGCAGGAGCAGATGTGACAGTGTGTTGGGCGGGGACTTTTGGTGTTGCCGTCTTCGTACGTAGTCCTCTCCTGCATTTCTTGCGGGGACGCAGGGTGGGCAGTGGTCGTGATGATGGCCTATTTGATGACGTCGTCCATCGGGATTCCCCCAAAAAGATGACACTCTGATTCTGGATTGGTCACTGGAGTCAGATGTGAGGGAGTTGGTTGATCGCTACATTAATGGCCCTCTAGGATTATGGCTGGGCTGGCGTTTACCTTTCCAGTTTATTCGTGGGGGAGTGCCAATTGTCTGTCTCGGGCCATCCCCACAGAAATATACCTTCTGCTCCTTGTAATCAACAGTAACCCTTTCAAACTTTTTCCGCTTGTTAGTCTTTGTCTCCTCCGCAAGTTTATCACAAATGTTTTCCACATTGGTCAGAATGTTCGCTCTTTTGTCCTTATGAGTGATCATGGTTTCTAGATCAACATTTAACTGTGTCACTTGATCTCAGTGTCATGTTGGATAGTCATAGCCAGCTAGCTAATGTAGCATCTCTCTGTTTGAGTAGGCTAAACTAGCTACCTGCATTTGCTAGCTAAGTAAGTGAAACTGAAAGTAAAAAAAATCTCTCTCTCTCTTGCGTCTCCTTCATTTTGTAAGAAATTAATTTGTTCAAAACTGCTAAACTATTGTCCCTCTCTCTCTTTGAGTCAACTACTCACCACATTTTATGCACTACAGTGCTAGCTAGCTTTAGCTTATGCTTTCAGTACTAGATTCATTCTCTGATCCTTTGATTGGGTGGACAACATGTCAGTTCATGCTCCAAGAGCTCTGATAGGTTGGAGGACGTCCTCCGGAAGTTGTCATAATTACTGTGTAAGTCTATGGAAGGGAGTAAGAACCATGAGCCTCCTAGGTTTTGTATTGAAGTCATTGTACCCAGAGGAGGACGGAAGCTAGCTGTCCTCTGGCTACACCATGGTGCTACCCTACAGAGTGCTGTTGAGACTACTGTAGACCTTCATGTCAAAACAGTGTGTTTTAATCAATTATTTGGTGACATTTGACTAGTTAGTATAGTTTTATCTAAAAATATTAACTTTTTAAATGGTTTAACATTAACATTTATATGAAACTCACTGAGGATGGTCCTCCCCTTCCTCCTTTGAGGAGCCTCCACTGCTGTGTGTGTGTGTGTGTGTGTGTGTGTGTGTGTGTGTGTGTGTGTGTGTGTGTGTGTGTGTGTGTGTGTGTGTGTGTGTGTGTGTGTGTGTGTGTGTGTGTGTGTGTGTGTGTGTGTGAGTGTGAGTGTGCGTGAGTGCCTTGCTTGTGCATGCATTGATACCTGAAAGATGAGCACCCATTCCGTTCCTTGTGCTTGGCTTGAAAGTTACGACACTCTCATACATATTGTTGTCGATATCCATGATCTTCATTAGGTTTGACTCATCTTCAACTCTTCCTGTGTTTGCATAGATTTCCTCCAACATCTTGACAAACTGGTGCTGAAATGCAGTAACTTTTACTGTTACTTCAGTTCTATTGTAGGTCTGCACCTGTATCTGTTCCCTACACTGCTGTATGATCGTCGGTGCCAGATGCGCCTGATCCAGGATCTCAGAAATGAAAGCCCCGCTGGGCTTTTGAAGCACGACAGTGTCTAGGGTTTACCAAAAATGGCATGACAAACAAACAACATCCAGTCAGCAGCAGTTCTGTGGGCGAAAACAGCTTGTTGATGAGAGAGGTCGAAATAGAATGGCAAGAATTGTGCAAGCTAACAGGCGGCCCACAAACAGACAAATAACAGCACTACAACAGTGGTGTGCAGAACGCCATCTCGGAATGCACAACTCATAGATCATTGTCAGGGATGGGCTATTGCAGAAGATGACTACACTGGGTTCCACGCAATCACCAACGCTGGACAGTTGAGGAGTGGAAAAATCAAATCAAATCGTATTTGTCACATGCGCCGAATACAACAGGTATAGACATGCTTACTTAAAAGCACTTAATCAACAATGCAGCTTTAAGAAAAATGTATGTTAAGAAAGTATTTACAAAAAAGTAAAAGCAAAATTAAAAAAGAAAATAGAAAAATATCATTTATTTATATGGGACAATGCACATTAATCAACATCAATATTACAATAATGCAACATTCATGTAAATGTGCCGGGGTTAGCCAAAAGCTAATTTGGGCAGGTAAGGGACTTTACACAGCCACCATTCAAATACACACCTAAACAATACAAAATCCAAATATATTACATCCAATAATATATCACTATAACAACAACAACAACACTATCATCAACTGTCGTCTTACATATGAGGAACCACAATTAACTCATGTGTACAGGTTTGGATAGATTTGAGCCATGTTTTCAATTTAAATAAAAAAAATCTATAATCAGTGCAACTTCTCAAGCCCATGGGCATTGCATTCCAGTATATTGTAGCTCTAACAGAGAAGGCCGATTGGCCCATTTTACTGTGTCGAAAAGGGACAACGCAATCCCCTCTAGTTACTGCCCTTGTTATCCTGGAGGTGCTTTCCTTGAGCATGATATGCCGGCATAGGGGTGGAGGGGCAAGACCATAAAGGATCTTAAAGATAAGGCTTGCATCTACATACTGCTTAAAGCTATCCAGACTAAATAAATTATGTTTGTAAATGATATGACAATGGTGGTAACTGTTTGGTTTGTTATCAAAAATCTTAAGTGTTTGTTTGTAGTGATTCAATTGGTTTCAGAATAGTAGTTCCTGCTTGTGACCAGCGTGTGAGGCAATATCTCAGATGTGAAAAGATCATAGCATGCATATATAGTTTGGAGGCCTCCAAAGGAAGGAAAGGTCTTATAAACCTGAAGTTGGATAATCCGAACTTGACCGTGTTAACCATCTTCTTCAGATGTTTCTTAAATGCCAAGTTGGAGTCCAAAATGATGCCGAGATACCTGAAGTTAGACACAACTTTCAGATTCTCCCCATTAACAAGAACAGCTTGTTAGGAAGAATCAATGGATTTCTTAGAGAATTACATACAAACAGTCGTGTCGATATTTAAATGCAGGCAAGAGTTAGTCATCCATTTAAAAACATGTACCATAGCTTCAGTTAACTATTTAACAAGTTGTCTATTTTTTGAGTGTACATACAGAACTATATCGTCTGCATACATCTGCATGTTAACTTGTGGGCAAGCAAGTGGGAGATTATTTATATAGAAGGTAAACAGAAAGGGGCCTAATATTGACCCTTGTGGGAGCCCAATGTTATAGTAAAGACACTCCGACTGAGTGTCCCCCAAACAAACCCTTTGACTTCTGTTTGTCAGATAGGAATACATCCAACTAATAACTTCAGTGGACACATTGGGTCACCAGATTTTAAAACAGGTATCACTGGAGCAGACTTCCAAGCATTGGGGAAGAACCCATATTTGATGGACAGATTAACTAGATGTACAATCATTGGCAATCAGAGAATATTTGTGAATCTTCAGGAATACAGCCTCTAGACCAAATACATATTTTGCTCTAGAGCTCCTGATGAAGCTAATAATACTGTCAACTGCTGACGCTGAGATTTCAGGAATTCCAAATATTGGTTTATTATTATTATCTATGGGAGTGAGAACTGGGATCTTGGTTGAACATCTTTGAGCCAGTTCCCTGACAGAGTTAACAAAAAAATTGTTAAAGGTGGTGGATATGAAATCGGAGCCTTGAATTAGAATCCCATTAACCTTTAATTCAGGATGTTTTTTGGACTTTTCAGCTCCTCTCCCTGTTAGTTTGAGATTTTCCCAAATCACTTCGCCATTTCCTTAATTGATCACTCTAAGAAAGAACTCTGCTTTTGCTTTTTTTTATATTCCTTACCACCTTATTTCTCAGTGCTGTAAATATACTCCTGTCATCATTCTGACCAGACTTCAGTGCTTTTTTTAAGGAAAGATCCCTTTCACTCATCTGCCTCCAGAGGTCCTTGTTGAGTCTTGGCTTACATTGAAATGTCCTAGTAAAAGAGGTATCCACTTTGTCAATAGCTGACAGAAATGTTCTGTATCCAGACTCTAGGTCTTCATTGCTTAACAGATCAGACCAGTCAATTTGACTTATAGCTGCATCGTAGTTACTGTGATCACTTTTCAGGATTTTTTTTAATCATACAGTTGCACATTAATATGGTTCTTAATTATCTTTTTAGTGAGCTTTCCAACCACCAATGTAACATTGTGGTCAGATATGACAGTAAGTTAGTGGACTTAGTTATTCGATCAGGTCTGTTAGTAAACACCAGATCAATTTGAGTCTGGGATGACTGTTACTCTAGTTGGACCTTGTATTCTTTGAGTCAGGTTGAAATAGTCTTTGATCTCTTTGAGTTTTTTCATGCAAGTTTTGTTTTCCCAGTTTATATTGAAATCGCCCATGAAGATGATGTCCTTCTTATGATCACATTCTTTAAGCATGGCATTTAGATGGTTGTAAAACGAGATATCAGATGTTGGTGGTCGATATAATCCAATAATAGTGAGAGACATATGAGGGGAGAGGAAGACATTCAGCCCCATACATTCAAGGTCATTGGCACGTTTCCATACGATACGAATGCATTTATTGTTATCTTTCATGTACATAAGCAATCCACCCCCTCTGTCCTCTCCACTGTCTATGCTGAATATGGAATATCCAGGGACATTAAAGGCAAAAATAGGAGAAGATTTCTTCAGCAATGTCTCAGAGATTTAGAAAAAATCAGTCATTCAATAAATGTTCTACCTGTTCACTCTTAGAAATAGTGCTACGAATATTCAGATGCCATCCCAATATTCCTCTAGGTTTGGAACGAGGGTCCCAGAGCATTTTGGCCTGATTAACAGTTTGAAAAAGTTTCATGGTACAATGTTTTCTAATACCTGGGTTAAGGGAACTGAGTTTCTGTCTTGAAGGGAGGTTTTGTTTGGGACATGTATCAAGAGTTTGCATTAAAATTAAATTATCTGCAGATTGCTCATTCTCTTGAAAAGCCATGTTAGCGACAGAGGTTATGCTCACATACACAGATGTCTTTCTCTGAACCAGATAATACTGAAATATAGATTATTTCAATCATTCATGTTCCACCGTTCATCAATGTTTTCGGTATGGATGGCTAATTAGGGGGACTTTTTTCCACTTCTCCCAGAATGTGTAATGCCCTGGCCATAGAGAGGGGTTTTTGTTCTTTATTTTGGTTAGGCCAGGGTGTTACAATTGATTTTATCTCTCACATAACGTGTACTTCAATAGATGGCTCGCTAGCTGATTAAATGGTAGGTGATATTTTTTGTTCCTTTTTCTATGTTTTTGTATTTCTTTGTTTTGGGCCGTGTGTGGCTCCCAATCAGGCACAGCTGAAGCTCGTTGTTGCTGATTGGGAGTCACACATAAGGAGCATGTTTTTCCTTTGGGTTTTGTGGGTAATTGTTTCTGTTAGTGTTTTGCACCTGACAGGACTGTTTTGCTGTTGTTTTGTTCATTTTTGTAGTGTTCTCTTGTTTTTTAATTAAAATTCTAATGATGAACACATCCTCTGCTGCACCTTGGTCTACTTCCACAGACAGCCGTTACAGAATGACATCCTCCATATCACCCTTTTTTTCTGCAGGTGACCTAACTCCAGACTCTGATGGGGAGCTTGGTACGCTGGGCCGCTTGGGTGTTTGTTGATTCCGGATTGCTTGAATGAAGGCCAGCATTGATGTTTGGCTGCCTTCTTTTGTATTCCGCAGAGAGGTGCATCGCCTTCGGGGTCGCTTATTATCCTCAGAGTTTTCTATTGGATTATGATTGTCACTGGTCTCAGTTGCTACTTTCCCAGCTTAATTTTTAGCATTTTTCCTCTTATTCTTCTTCTTTTTCTTGGAATGAGAAGTCACCGTTGTAGACTCTGGCTCACCAGGTACCAACTCCAATGTTTTATTCACTCCGTCTTTGTCTTTGGAAGCCGAGGAATTATCCTCTTCAACCTCAGTCTCACGTTCTGTCATTTCAGCTGAGATATGTGATACGTCTGCCCTACTCATGAGGACAGGATTGTTGTCCTGCACATAGTGTGAAAAAGTTTCCACTATGAACCTTATGTTCTCCAATGTAATAGGACTGTACTCTACCATCTCCTGTCCCCCTCTAGCGTTGGATTTTGTCAGCCAGTCCTGTCTACGCGCAGGACCTAGTCCATCATAAAATACTTTGATCCAGTGAGGGCCCATCTTTACAGACCGTGCTATAGGAATTATGGGTGCTGCTTCAACATATGCAAAACGATCTCCATTGGAGAAGTTTGTAAGTTGACCCTTGTATCTTATCATGCACCTCATCAACACCTTACATCTAGTTTTAGCCAGACACTCAGTCACAACATTATTACCTGCTGAATCAGGTAGTTATTTAATTGTAACTTGAATTGAGTTCTGGTCAGCGATGCGCGACTTCAAACTGAATGGATTATAGATTAAATATCTCTTGGTAAATAGTGTGGTCTTCAGCTTATCTTGAGATACTCTACCTCAGGTGAGCAAAACCTCAAGACTTCCTTAATATTAGATTTCATGCACCAGCTGTTATTTACAAACTGACACAGACCGCCACCCCTTGTCTTACCGGAGGCAGCTGTTCTATCTTGCCGATGCACGGAAAACCCAGCCAGCTATATGTTATCCATGTCATCGTTCAACCACGACCCAATAGGTCCACAGACGACGCAATCGCAATCACACGGCACACTGCCCTAACCCATCTGGACAAGAGCAATACCTATGTAAGAATGCTGTTCATCGATTACAGCTCAGAATTTAACACCATAGTACCCTCCAAACCCGTCATTAAGCTCGAGACCCTGGGCAACTGGGTCCTGGACTTTCTGACGGGCTGCCCCCAGGTGGTGAGGGTAGGAAACAACATCTCCACCCGCTGATCCTCAACACTTGGGCGTTCCCAGCCATCTCCTGTACTCCCTGTTCACCCATGACTGCGTGGCCATGCACGCCTCCAACTCAATCATCAAGTTTGCAGACGACACTACAGTGTTAGGCTTGATTACCAACAATGACGAGATGGCCTACAGGGAGGAGGTGAGGGCCGTCGGAGTGTGGTGTCAGGAAAATAACCTCACACTCAACGTCAACAAAACAAAGGAGATGATCGTGGACTTCAGGAAACAGCAGAGGGAGAACCCCCCTATCCACATCGACGGGACAGTAGTGGACAAGATGGAAAGTTTTAAGTTCCTCGGAGAACACATCATGGACAAACTGAAATGGTCCACCCACACAGACAGCGTGGTGAAGAAGGGGCAACAGCGCCTCTTCAACCTCAGGAGGCTGAAGAAATTTGGCTTGTCACCGAAAACACTCACAAAATTTTACAGATGCACAATCGAAAACATCCTGTCGGGCTGTATCACCGCCTGGTACGGCAACTGCTCCGCCCACAACCGTAAGGCTCTCCAGAGGGTAGTGAGGTCTGCACAACGCATCACCGAGGGCAAACTACCTGCCCTCCAGGACACCTACCACCACTCGATGTCACAGGAAGGCCAAAAAGATCATCAAGGACAACAACCACCCAAACCACTGCCTGTTCACCCCGCTATCATCCAGAAGGCGAGGTCAGTACAGGTGCATCAAAGCTGGGACCGCGAGAGTGAAAAACAGCTTCTTATCTCAAGGCCATCAGACTGTTAAACAGCCATCACTAACATTGGCTGCTGCCAACATATTGGCTCAAATCTCTAGCTACTTTAATAATACAAAATTGGATGTAATAAATGTATCACTAGTCACGTTAAACAATGCCACTTTATATAATGTTTACATCCCCTACATTACTCATCTCATATGTATATACTGTACTCTATACCATCTACTGCATCTTGCCTATGCCGCACGGCCATCGCTCATCCATATATTTATATGTACATATTCTTATTCATTCCTTTACACTTCTGTGTTTAAGGTAGTTGTTGTGAAATTGTTAGATTACTTGTTAGATATTACTGCATGGTCGGAACTAGAAGCACAAGCATTTCGCTACACTCGCATTAACATCTGCTAACTATGTGTATGTGACCAATATACTTTGATTTGATTTGACTCGGTGAAACATAACATATTACGTTTTTTTATGTCCCGTTGGTAGGATAGTCTTGATCGGAGCTTATCCAGTTTATTATCCAATGATTGCACTTTGGCTAATAGGACTGATGGTAGAGGCGGATTACCCACTCGCCGTTGGATCCTTACAAGGCACATCGACCTACGTCCCCGATATCTCCGTCTCTTCTTCATGCGAATGACGGGGATTTGGGCCTTGTCCGGTGTCTGAAGTAAATCCTTTGCTTCTGACTCATTAAAGAAAAAATCTTTGTCTAGTACGAGGTGAGAAATCGCTGTCCTGATATCCAGAAGCTCTTTTCGGTCATAAGCGACGGTGGCAGAAACAAGTTACAAATAACGCAAATAAACACACAATAGCACAATTGGTTAGAAGCCCGTAAAAGGGAAAAGCCATCTCCTCCGGCGCCATTAACACCTGTCTCCTGGAACATGACAGCAAGTTCAGTTTACTTGAGTGGCCTGAGCAGTCTCCAGACCTAAACCCAATAGAGCATCTTTATGATGAGATGGAACAGGCTGTTCACAGCATGAATGTACCACCGTCCAATCTGCAGCAACTTCAAGATGCCATCGCATCAGCATGGACCAACTTCCCTATGGAACGTTTCCAACACCTTGTAGAATGCCCCGAATAATTCAGGCTGTTCTGGAGGCAAAGAAGGCTCTGAGTGTATATTGCACGATGCATCCTTGACTAAGCCACTAACGTTAGACAAAATTCAAAATGCTAGTTTTCGTATACAGATGTTGGATCTTAATTTGTTTACTCTTATGTCACATAAATGTTTCCTGCGCATCAGGAAATTCAAGCCTTGAGATTTAGATACGTTCACTGAAAAAATTTAGTTTTCTTTCTCTCCATGCGGGGGCAGTCGAGTCATTCGGACCAGTGCCATCTGTCAAAATCATCCTCCCTCTCTTGCCTGCTCAAATGCTAAAGTAATATTAAGAAATGTCCTACTGCTAATTTAGGCCTAAAGGTCCTATTACTGCAACAGTCAAATGTACAAAAACAATTCTGAAATGTATCCATACACATCAACAACAATAGTTTTATATTTTACATTTTAGTCATTTAGCAGACGCTCTTATCCAGAGCGACTTACAAGTAGTAAGAGGATTCTCCATGGATTCTCCATGCAGTGGTAGGATTGTACAGTGGCTTCAGAGAAGTCGAAAGTAGAAGTCGAAGTAGTGTATTTTGTTTCATAATTAACAACTGGTGTGCTGCTTCAAGTGTGATATAGAATACCACATGGTAAACTGCAGACCCTTTTGTCTACCAAGAGTGTTCTCATCCGTAATTATCATGGCTGTCTAGATCCCTCCCCAAGCCAACACCTCTCTGGCACTCAACAATCTGAATGAGACCATAAACAAACAAGAAACCGCTCACCCAGAAGCAGCGTTTGGGCGGAGACTTTAATACGGGGAGACTTAAAACCATCCTACCTCACTTCTACCAACACATCTCCTGCGCCACCAGGAGTGCTAAAACTCTAGAGCACTTTTATTCTACCCACAGAAATGCATAGAAGGCCCTGCCTTGTCCTCCCTTCAGAAAATCTGACCATGACTCCATTCTCCTGCTTTCAAAAGCTCAAACATGAAGTACCAGAAGTGCACACAATACAGAAGTGTTCAGATGAACAAACGCGGGGCTACAAGACTGTTTGCTAGTACAGACTGGGATATGTTCCGGGATTCATCCGATAGCATTGAGGAGTTTATCAGAAAAGTCACAGTGATGATATCGTCTCCACAGTGACTATAGGAACATATCCAAACTAAAAACCATGGATTACAGGCAATATCCGCACGGGGCTAAAGGCTAGATCTACCGCGGACATGGACGTATATAAGAAAGCCCACTATGACCTCCGACAAGACATCAAACATGCAAATAACAATATAGGAGGAAGGTCGAATCCTATAACACCGGCTCCAACGCTAGTTGTATGTGGCAGGGCTTGCAGACGATAATGGATTACAAAGGGAAACCCAACCATGAGTTGCCCAGGGATACAGAACTCCCAAACGAGCGAAATGCCTTTCATGCTCACTTCGAGGAATATAACACTGTCCCTGTTTATGATATGAGTAAAATGTTTAAACAGGTTAACAATCACAAGGCCGCCAGGCCAGACAGAATAGCAGAGCACATTCTCAAAGACCAGCTGGCAAGTATCTTCACAGCCATTTTCAATCTATCCTTGTCCCAGTCTGTAATCCTAACATGTTTCAAGATGACCACCATTGTCCCTGTTCCCAAGAGCACCAAGGTAACCTGCCTAAATTACTATCTTCCTGTAGAACTCATCTGTAATTCTGAAGTGCTTTAAAAGGCTGGTCATGACACACATCAACACCATCATCCGAGACACCCTAGACCCACTCCAATTCGCATACCACCCCAACAGATCCACAGATGATGCAACCTCAATCACTCTTCACACTGCCCTCTCCCACCTGGACCAGAGGGGAAATAACTGTGTGAGAATGCTATTCATAGACTACAGCTCAGCGTTCAACACCACACTCCCCTCCAAGTGCATCACCCTGGGACTGAACCCCTCCCTCTGCAGCTGGATCCTGGACTCCCTGATGGGCCAGCCCCAGGTGGTGAGGGTAGGCAACAACACCTCTGCCATGCTGACCCTCAACACAGGGGCCCCTCAGGGGTATGTGCTTAGTCCCCTGCTGTACTCCCTGTTCACCCAAGACTGTGCGGCCACGCACAACTCCAACAGCATCATCAAGTTTGCTGAAGACACGACTGTGGTAGGTCTGATAACTGACGGCAATGAGTCAGCCTACAGGGAGGAGGTCAGAGGCAGTGTGATGCCAGGACAACATTCTCTCCCTCAACGTCAGTAAGACCAAGGAGCTGATCGTGGACTATAAGAGAAAGAGGGGAGAACACGCCCCCATCCACATCAACGGGGCTGTTGTGGAGCGGGTCAAGAGCTTAAATTCCCTTGGCGACCACATCATTAAAGACTTAACATGGTTCACACACACCCACACAGTTGTGAAGAGGGTACTGCAGCACCTCTTTCCCCTTTTGCATGGGCCCTCGGTTTCTCAAAGATTTCTACAGCTGCACCATCGAGAGCATCTTGAATGCCTGCATCACCGCTTGGTATGGCAAATGCACCGCCCTAGACCTCAAAGCACTACAGAGGATGGTGTAAACAGCCTTGTACATCACTGAGGCCGAACTCCCTGCCATCCAGGTCCTCTATATTAGGCAGTGTCAGAGGAAGGCCCGAAAAATGGGCAAAGACTCCAGCCACCCAAGCCATAGACTGTTCACTCTGCTACCGTCCGGCAAACAGTGCTATAGAGCATCGGCTCACAGACCAACAAGCTTCGAGAGCTTCTACCCCCAAGCCATAAGACTGCTAAATAGCCAGACTGCTTAATAGTCAATTAATGGTACCCAAACTATCTGCACTTACTCCATCTTGCACTGACCCTACGCACACTCACTAGACTATATATACAAATCACCTACACACTCATTCACACACACTAAACTGACACTCACAAAACCCACACACATTCACATACACTACATATGCACACACACACATAACACAAACACGCAGACCAGCGTAACACAAACACACATACATACACATTACACACATGCACTCACACACACATGATTTGCTGCTGCTACTCTTATTATTATCTATCCTGATGCCTAGTCACTTTACCCTGCCTTCATGTACATACAGTATCTACCTCAAAATACCTTGTACCTCTGCCATTGATCTGGTACTGGTACTCCCTGTATATACTGTAGCTCCATTCGTAAAATTTGATTTGTCACATGCGCCCAATACAACTGGTTGTAAGACTTTACCGTGAAATGTTTGTTTACGAGCCATTCCCAACTAGCCTCGTACGAACCATCCTGATCTATCGAGCCTTTCCCTCTAGCAAAACAGATTGTAAGCTCGCAAGATCAGGATGGTTCATACAAGGCTAGTTGGAAAGGGTTTGTAAGCAAGCATCAGTTGTATTTGGCACCTGTGACAAATTAAGTTTGATTTCTTATCCAGAGCAACTTCATATGCAACTTCATATGTCTCCTGGCATTGCAAGCACCATGCCCTACCAACTGAGCCACACTGGACATATATAAATATAATAGCAGATGTAAAGACAAGATTAATTTGAGAATAGTGAGGTAGTCTACGGAATGGAGTGGAATGGCGCATGAAAGAGAGTGACTGGCGTGAAAACCCCAAAAAAACAGCCCATGGTCTTTTAGATCTACAGCTTATATTATCGAAAAAGAGGACGGCTTATGGTTTCTAGTGAACCTAAGGTTACGTATCAAGTGTCAAAATGTAGTTCAATCGTGGCCTGGGATGGTCTAGAGGTTAGGGCCATTGCCTTCAGCGTATACATACAGTTGAAGTCGAAAGTTTACATACACTTAGGTTGGAGTCATTAAAACTCATTTTTCAACCACTCCACAAATTTCTTGTTAACAAACTATAGTTTTGACAAGTCGGTTAGGACATCTACTTTGTGCATGATACAAGTAATTTTTCAAGGCCTACCTTCAAACTCAGTGCCTCTTTGCTTGACATCATGAGAAAATCAAAAGAAATCAGCCAAGACCACAGAAAATAAATTGTAGACCTCCAATAGTCTGGTTCATCCTTGGGAGCAATTTTCAAATTTCCAAGGTACCACGTTCATCTGTACAAATAATAGTACGCAAGTATAAACACCATGGGACCATGCAGCCGTCATACCACTCAGGAAGGAGACGCGTTCTGTCTCCTAGAGATGAACGTACTTTGGTGCGAAAAGTGCAAATCAATCCCAGAACAACAGCAAAGGACCTTGTGAAGATGCTGGAGGAAACAGGTACAAAAGTATCTATATCCACAGTAAAACGAGTCCTATATTGACATAACCTGAAAGGCCGCTCAGCAAGGAAGAAGCCACTGCTCCAAAACCCCCATGAAAAAAGCCAGACTACAGTTTGCAACTGCACATGGGGACAAAGATCGTACTTTTTGGAGAAATGTTCTCTGGTCTGATGAAACAAAAATATAACTGTTTGGCCTTAATGACCATCGTTATGCTTGGAGGAAAAAGGGGGAAGCTTGCAAGCCAAAGAACACCATCCCAACCGTGAAGCACGGGGGTGGCAGCATCATGTTGTGGGGGTGCTTTGCTGCAGGAGGGACTGGTGCACTTCACAAAATAGATGGCATCATGAGGTTGGAAAATTATGTGGATATATTGAAGAAACATCTCAAGATATCGGTCAGGAAGTTAAAGCTTGGTTGCAAATGGGTCTTCCAAATGGACAATGACCCCAAGCATACTTCCAAAGTTGTGGCAAAATGGCTTAAGGACAACAAAGTCAAGGTATTGGTGTGGCCATCACAAAGCCCTGACCTCAATCCTATAGAAAAGTTGTGGGCAGAACTGAAAAAGTGTGTGCAACAAGGAGGCCTACAAACCTGACTCAGTTACACCAGCTCTGTCAGGAGGAATGGGCCAAAATTTACCCAATTTATTGTGGGAAGCTTGTGGAAGGCTACCCGGAACGTTTGACCCAAGTTAAACAATTTAATGGCAATGCTACCAAATACTAATTGAGTATTCTTAAAAAAAGTGGTGATCCTAACTGACCTAATACAGGGAATTATTACTAGGATTAAATGTCAGGAATTGTGAAAAACGGAGTTTAAATGTATTTGGCTAAGGTGTTGGTAAACTTCCGACTTCAACTGTATAGGCCTACCGGTATGGGTTTGATTTCCGACCCATACCCTTCTAGCACAATACCTCAATCCCCCCCTTTGATTTAGTTACACATTTTAAATACCCCGATATTGATAAGAAATTACCATAACAGACACTTTTATTTTAAAGACAGTAGTATTTTAATGGCTAACATAAATAGGAAACAAATAAAAATATTAACAGGCTACACCAAAAGTTTTCATTCATACAAAATGTCTGGTAAATTGCCACAGTAGATTTGCAGTGGTAAATGAGGAAATACTTGATTTATGTTGTATGGAATGCTTGTCCGCTAGATAAATCACCCTTAGTCTGTTAAAAAGGACTAAATAGTTCCGAAGATAATACCAACCAGAGGGTGAACATATCTCAAAGGACTTTGGTTGCAAGAATGACTGAGGTGACACTCATTCGTTGCTCCCCATAATAAGCACGGGGAGTTGGCTCAGGTCTCCATCCTGACTCTGCCCAACTCCCCGTGTGCCCCCCCAAAAGAATGTTCTTGGGGATGCCTCTCGGTCTTCCTTACATCCTCCATAGCCCTGGATATGCTCATCCTCATCTCTGCCCATGTCCATTCTTCTTCACCATGCTCCTTACCCCGCTGCTTGGTCCGTTGGTGGTGGGTAGTTCTGTCACGTTCGGTGTAGGAATTGGACCAAAGCACAGCGGGAATGTGTATGCTCATCTTCTTTATTTAATGAGAAGAAAACGAAACAAAACACTTAATACAAAAAACATCGACGAGAAACAGTCCTGTAAGGCACACAACTACACAAGGAACAACTACCCACAAAAACCCATGAAAAAACACCCCTACTAAATAGGACCTTCAATTAGAGGCAACGAGGAACAGCTGCCTCCAATTGAAGGTCAACCCAATAACCTAAACATAGAAATAGAAAGACTAGAATGAACATAGAAATATACCAACATAGAACATTAACCAAAAGAAAAAAAATAACACATAAAACAAACACCCCCTGCCACGCCCTGACCAAACTACAATAACAAACAACCCCTTTTACTGGTCAGGACGTGACAGAAGTGGATGATTATTATAATAATGCATGTAATATATTATACATTTAAGTGTACACGTCTATGTAATATAGCCTATATAATAAACCTCATTATTATCAGTGTATTTGTGTCTATATGGCTGAAGAAAGACGTAGCTCCTCATTACATTTATTCTTAATCTTCATTTTCAAGGCATTGGCTGCACTTCCCTTCGCAACACACTAACACAATAATTATAATTCTACATTATAAAATGTTAAAATAATATCTCATCTGGGATTCAAGCCCTTGCCACAAACTGGGACCATTTTCAGGAGCGAGGCTCGCTACACTTTCAGCTAGCTCGTGGGACTGCAAATGCATACTGTGTGCCTTTACTTGTCTAAAAGCAGATTAAAACTGAAGATTTGACTCCAAGTGACCAAGCAGTCTATAGCGTAGATTGCACATATCAATTTGGTGTGTGAGGTATGACATTCCTCCTTGCATGTTTATATGATTACATGATGAGCCATGTATCTTTGTATGACCACATAATGAGAGTTTCGTAATATAATAATAATAATATATGCCGTTTAGCAGACGCTTTTATCCACAGATTTTATCCAAAGTGACTTACAGTCATGTGTGCATTCTTCCTCTACTATTATCCAAAGGGTGTTTTTATATGGCACAGTCTGTGGGTGGTGTACAGAAAGGTGTTGCCATAAGGTGGACCTTGTGCAGCATTCCATTAACAGGCTATAGCAAACTGATTTAGACACCATATAAAATGATCGGAAAGTACAAGTGTGGATGCTTTTGGGACACACCCAGATAGAGAACTTCCAGGTCAAAGGTCATGTCCTGCTCCCTGTGCTGGTAATTTGTCAGGCATGCACATGTAGATTGAGTTGATCTTCTCTTTGTAGCTTCTGTGCCCTCTGCCTACTTTCTTCTCGCGCATACCAGAGACCTGAGAACAACAGAGGCTACATATCATCACATACTTTATATTAAACAGACACATCTATAGCTGGCTTAGCAGAACAAACATCATTTGGTATTTTCATTTTAACACCTTTCAATCACTTCTAAATAAATAGATCAGTTAGCTACCTCGGGCTGGTGTTCTACCACATCCTGTTGAGACATAGTCCTACAACACAAATAGAGTATCAGTGCTGTCTCTCACACACACACACACACACAATTAACCCTATGTGTCACAATATTCAATAACACTTGTAGGTAAATAGTTTCAGATTGATATGCAGTCTTAAAGGGAGAGATCACTTCATACATTTAAGTCATTTAGCAGACACTCTTATACAGCACAATTTACAGTGGTGAGTGCATACATTTTTCATACTGTCTCCAGCGCAATGCTCTAACAAGTGAGCCACACACTCTCTGAGAAGAAGCAGGTTGCTATAATGTTGTAGTACTTGAGACCAGTCTCGGTCTCGAGGCCGGTCTTGAGACCACATATTGAGTGTCTAGGTTTTGTCTTGGTGTTAGATACATTTGTACTCGGTCTTGACTTGGTCTCGGATAGTGAGGACTTGTCATTTCTTCAGAGACCAGCCAAGACCAGCGGAATAAAAACCTCATAATAATCAGCTTCCATTCAGTCAGCGCATAAAACCTCTTTGCCAGGCCAAATATATACACTCCTTTCTTGAAACATTAAACGGTATCTTAACAGCCTTTATATATATTATAGACATGTTGGCGAAGTGGTGAACCTGTAGGCCTTCAGTGTGTGACAGATTTGTGATTCTGAAAGGACAGCCACCGTAATACCAGCGCACTCATGTAGGAGAGTGCACTTTTTGTAAAACACAAAGTGTTAGCGGTGTAGTATGGCTATATGCAAGTAAAGTATAAACCCTATACCAAATTATTTTTCAGTGGACATTGCGTATACTCACTTCTTAATTCCTACTAATGCATATCAAACTAGTGTAGTGGAGGTATACGATTTATCAATTATGTAGTACAATAGAGAAATCATGCACAAAGTATCCTACACAATCGCAAAGCACGTGACAAATATTCACACGCGCGGCGCACACAGCCTAGTTTTAGCGGAATATCATCTGCAGGCAGCAAGAGTGAGTAGCTCTCAACTGGTTTTGGCACAGAATAATGACATCGGTAGCCGGTAGGGTAGGAAAGACGTTTGAGTTTATGATACCTACCAAATAATGCTAAGGCAAAAATGGGTATGCAAAGCAGGTATTGAAAATGTTTAGTCCAAAGTGTTGTTTGTTTGCATCAGGGAAGTAGACGGGCCTGGGTGGAAAGAGGCTCACCACTGGGGACATAATAAGCCAGGAGGTCCCAATCATAAGAATACAAAAACACCATCATTAAGCATTTCCCAATCGAAATGTACAACTATTACTTCCCATTGGAAAAAACATTTCACGTTTAGCACACAAAGTAACCAGTGACCTACAGTTTAAAGTGGAACTGACAGTGTTTTAACTAATTTACAGATATGAAACAAACAGACAATCATACAGTGCATTCGGAAAATATTCAGACCCCTTGACTTTTTCCACATTTTGTTACGTTACAGTATTTTCTAAAAATTGATGAGATGTGTTTTTTCCCTCATCAATCTACACACAATACCCAATAATGGCAAAGCGAAAACAGGTTTGCAAATGTATTTAAAAAAAAATAGAAATACCTTACTTAAATAAGTATTCAGGCCCTTTGCTATGAGACTCGAAATTGAGCTCAGGTGCAATTTCCATTGATCATCCTTGAGATGCTTCTACAACTTGATTGGAGTCCAGCTGTGGTAAGTACAATTGATTGGACATGATTTGGAAAGGCACACACCTGTCTATATAAGGTCCCACAGTTGACAGTGCATGTCGGAGCAAAAACCAAGCCATGAGGTCGAAGGAATTGTCCATAGAGCACCAAGACAGGATTGTGTCGAGGCACAGATCTAGGGAAGTTTACCAAACAATATCTGCAGCATTGAAGATCCCCATGAACACAGTGGCCGCCATCATTTTTAAATGGAAGAAGTTTGGAACCACCAAGACTCTTCCTAGAGCTGGCCGCCCGACAAACTGAGCAATCGGGGGAAAGGGCCTAGGTCAGGGAGGTGGCCAAGAACCCAAAGGTCACTTTGACAGCGCTTCAGAGTTCCTCTGTGGAGATGTGAGAGCCTTCCAGAAGAACAACCATCTCTGCAGGACTCCACCAATCAGGCCTTTATGGTATAGTGACCAGACAGAAGCCACTCCTCAGTAAAAGGCACATGACAGACAACTTGGAGTTTGCCAAAAGGAACCTAAAGGATGCAGACTATGAGAAACAAGATTCTCTGGTCTGATGAAATCAAGGTTGAACTTTTGACCTGAATGCCAAGGATCACGTCTGTAGGAAACCTGACACCATCTCTATGGTGAAGCATGGTGGTGGCAGCATTATGATGTGGGGATGTTTTTCAGCGGCAGGGAGTGGGATCGAGGGAAAGATGAACGGAGCAAAGTACAGAGAGATCCTTGATGAAAACCTGCTCCAGAGTGCTCAGGACCTCAGACTGGGGTGAAGGTTCACCTTCCAACAAGACAACGACCCTAAGCACACAGCCTAGACAACGTGGGAGTGACTTCGGGACAACTCTCTGAATGTCCTTGAGTGGCCCAGCCAGACCCCGAAGTTGAACCCAATCAAATATCTCTTGAGTGACCTGAAAATGGCTGTGCAGCACCGCTCCCCATCCAACCTGACAGAGCTTGAAAGGATCTGCAGAGGAGAATGGGAGAAACTCCCCAAATACAGGTGTGCCAAGCTTGTTGCGTCATTCCCAAGATGACTCGAGGCTGTAATCGCTGCTAAAGGTTCCTCAACAAAGTACTAAGTAATGGGTCTGAATACTTAGGTAAATGTGCTATTTCTGTTTTTTATTACAGGGTATTGTGTGTAGATTGATGAGGGGAAAAAATATATAATCCATTTTAAAATAAGGCTGTAACATAACAAAATGTTTAAAAAAGTCAAGGGGTCTGAATACTTTCCGAATGCACTTGAAATATCAGTCAAATATATAAAATTCCCAGTTTATAATACAAAACCAACTTTGTAGGTTTTAAAAATAGGTTATATTTGACTCAATGTTCAACGATGGCATTGTTGGCAGATTAGATGGATGCAATTCAGTGCATGATTCATATAACTCACCAATACATTTCTTGGTTGTCCAAAATATATTGCTATCAGGTTGTAAATCATAGCTGATCTGGTACATTGTTTGCTGCCTCCATTCGGGATGCACTGTTTCAGTTTCAAGGACTCAATATTCTGGACAAAAACAGGTGAATGTAACTAACGCTGGGAATGTCAATACAATCAAACTAGCCATGGCAATTATCACAAGTCAGTCATAATGTGGCTAATAGGCTAGCGTATCTTTTTATGTTGCAATGTAAAATACAGGAGCCTAACATTAGCTAGATAGCTAGGTAGCTGCTAGGAGGATTGCATGGCATGCTATTGGAGGAGTGGGAAAGTGAATACATTTTTCCCCTCATATACTTTTTTGGTGGCTATACACAGCTAGAGATGCAGGAGTCATTTGGTTAGTTAGCAAGAACTTGAACGACTGTTATCCAGTTAGCTTATCTCTTGCGTTTGCAAATTCACTCTGGCTATCTACTCCGATTTCAGAGCACTCTCGTCTGAGTGTGCCAGAGCGCAGAACAACTGATGAATTTATGAATGCGCAACACTCGCTGAATATGACCGGTGTCAGTAAACGTAGACAAAAAAGTCATAGTTAGTCAAGAACGCTCTAGATACCATTTAAACAGCACAACCCGCTCTGCTACGGTGAGTAAAATGGTCAGGTTGAGGTGAACTCTCATTTGTGTCTGGAAGTAGCTAGTTAGCAAGCTAGCCAACTTTAGACAGTTAGCGTGGGTGCTTGCTTGGGACAAGCATGCATAGGCAGGCAAGCTGCAGAAGAACAAACGAGACTACAATTCCCAATCGTTTATCAGTGCAGTTTTGACAGCCAACTAGCTGAAAAAGTTTGACAGGGTTTATCTAATGTTCCTTTGTTAGATTTTAGCTAATCTTGCTCTGGCTAGCATTAGTTGTTGATCTTGTTGTTGTTGATGTGCATAACTGAGGGAGAGAGAGACTATCTTTCATGGTTGTTTGATCAATAGGAATGTAAAGTTCCCAAATGTAAGAGGACTCCCGTGGTGTTTACACATTTGCAGAAATCCATTCATTGTGACTTTTGGCAAATGTGTTCTAATGATCTAAAGTCATGCTGTTGCAACTGCCTGAAAACACACAGTCCAGTTCAAAGTGAATGATCCCAGGTCGTGTGGCAAATGTCTTGTTTATATAAAGACTTACTGTAGACTCCGGTCCTGGACAAGACAGATGTTTTTATTCGCTTTAATTTACTGAAGCATCTATTAATTGTCCAAATGCACAGCCACTTTCCCACTTGATATCGCTTTAGAATTTTGACAAATGCTATACATAATTCCCAAACATTACAAGAATTTATGAAAACGTGAAAATGACCATATCTATGTGGCCGCTTGTCAAAAAAATTGTGCTAAGTGTCATTTCTTCCTCAGGGTGTATATGAAAAGATTTGAATAAGATTTCATGTTGCTAAAATGCTGTCAGTTCTGCTTTAAATGCAACAATTTTCCACACACAAGTTATTTTCAAAGAGACAGCAAGCGCCCAGATGATGATGATGATTTGAAACTTAACTTCCTGTTTAAAGTAATTTTTGACATGACAAGGGAGAAGCTAACAAATTAGCAGCAACATCCTCTTTGATAACACCTGCTGTATTCACTGCAAACTAGCGACAACAAAAGCTAGCTCGACTGTGGGAAAACTACTGCTCACTATTGCGCAGTGACCTGTTGGTCTTCAAGAAAGCAGAAGTTTATGTAGTTTATGTATTTTTTTAAAAACATTCCCCCCCATTAAGTCAAAATGTGATTGGTTGTCACTGCAAATTTAGGCCCTGATACAGTTGAATGGCAGATGCCTTTATCTAGCTTCCGATGGCCTAGGATATGTCTGACTTAGCTTGCTAGATTCATCTCCCCAGAAACCAGCTAACAAAAATCCTGATTGGGTCTTTTTTCTCTTCAGTGTTAACCCTTTCCTTTCCAATAAAAACTGAAGAGATTACATTAGAATATCACTGAAAATAATAGTAATAGTATAATCATTAAGTATATTATTATAATCATAATTGTTTTAATCCTTAGCCCTCTGAAGGTGTAGAAGACCCATTGTTCTCCACTGTGTTTGGGTTAGCAATAATGTTGTTCTGAAAAATGAACACAGAAATACTGGACATTTGGAACTCTTATTATGGTGGTAATGTGACAAAACTGCAGTCATGGTCTTGAATTGGACTCGCATTTTTCTGGAATCGGCCTTGACTCGGACCCCTTGTCCCCTTCCTGGTCTTGACTCGGTGTCGATTTGCTCCGGTCTTAGTTTTGAATCAGTCTCGCTTTAGGTAGTCTCGAACACAACACTGGGTTGCTATACATTACTTTTACACATTGAATAAGAGACTCATCCGAAATTGAAAAAATCCAGGCATTCATTTATAAAATCCAGTTTGAATGTTTTTGTTAACGGTCATATATGATAATGTACTTCTAAAATCCAAACAGGACAAGTATCACCAACCTGTGTATCTTCAGTTTGTGAAGGTGGGTGAAGATGGCATATGAGAGAACGAGCATGATCGACAAACCCAGACACGTGATAGACAGTCGAATAAAACGAAGAAGTTCTGAAGAACAAGGAAATAAAAATAAAAATGTTTGGGAAGTTTAACTTGTTGCTTAGTGGCAATTCTACTGCTTTATCATGAATGTTACTGGCCTTGTACACAGTCAGGTTTTACAACTGATGTACAACACATTTGGCAGATTGATTGTGATACAACAGAGTATTTGTCATGGAACCCAAAATGGTTATACCTGAAACCAAAAAGGGTTCTCCTATGGACAACCGAAGAACCCTTTTTTCTAAGAGTGTATATCACAACAACTGTGTCAAATGTATTGTATATCAGTTGTGTGTAAAGGGCTTCTATGTTTTGAATATGTTGTGCATATAAGATAGATTTAATATCTAAATGCCATCCTGTAACTCACCAAGCTTTTTTCCATCTGTTGTTCCAGTGGTTCCATTCGCACTATGTTTGGTTTGGTTCAGAGAATATTCACCTGTGTGTCCAATAGGTTGATAAAACTTAATCATAGTGCTGTTTAGTACACAACAATATGTAATAACAACATCGAGAGACAGTAGAAATCAGCAGAATACAGTGGGTGACATTTTCATCACACAAAAGAGCACACATCTCTGAAACAGAAAACACAGCTAGATTCTGTGCAAGAATTAAGGCTGCTGGCTACCTGACAGGCTCACTTTCCTGTTGAACTTGTCATCTTTCTTCTCGAATCCACAGGACATAAAACAATATAAAGTGCCTTGCAAAAGTATGTAGACCCTTTGGATTTCTTAAAATTTTATCGTGTTACAAAGTGGAAATAAAATTGATTGAGTTGTCATTTCTTTTTAAAGATAACAAATTCATAACTAAAATATAGACTTTGCATAATATGAGTGTAACCTTCGACGTCTTACCCCAGCATGTTGAAAGGACAAACAAAACCATGAAAAAAACATTGGCCATCATCTCAAAACTTCTCTATTACTTCCTTAATACTTAAATAGTACTAAACAATATCCAAGCAGCACCTTATCGTTTCTTGGCTAGTGTTATCTTGACTGTCTTGATATATTTTGTAACACATTAAGCCCAAAGAAGCAGCAAAAATTGAAAAAAAAATCTCACACTTCAGCCAACATGTCATGAATGCCAATGATTATATTTACATATCCTGTCCCCCCACCACACACACACACACAATTAACCCTCTCATCGCTCTCATCTTGATCTTTATTGTAACAGAGAATGTGTTCTCAAGGATTTACCTGGTTAAATAAAGGCACAATAAACAATAAACGCAAACACATTAGAAATGTCCATGACTTTCACCACTTGTACTGGTGTAAAATTTCGCCCAACCTAAACCCTTACATTTCACAGATTCTATGGTACTCTGAATGAGTGTCTGCTAGTGTCAAATACTGTGATAATGCAATACATGTTTGGTTATTACTGTAGGCCAAATATACTCCACAAAAAGCTTGCATGTGTAAGGATAAACAGTTTGAAAAGACATCATGTCTCATCACACTGTGACCAATAGGGAGCAGCAGAAAACTAAACTCATTTTCAGCTTAAATAGTTGTAGTAGTGTAGTCATAGCAAGCAACATGATGGCAGGGCATAGAGTATAGTATGCTTTCAAACTCTAAGGTTGTACAGTAGCTTATGTTTTATTGGAATTCCTGTGTGTGTGTGTGTCTCTATGTGTGAATGTGTGAATGTGTGTGTGTGTGTGTGTGTGTGTGTGTGTGTGTGTGTGTGTGTGTGTGTGTGTGTGTGTGTGTGTGTGTGTGTGTGTGTGTGTGTGTGTGAGTGATGCGCGAATGTGTGTATGTGCAAGTGTGTGTGTGTGTATATGTGTCCGTGAGTGCTGCGTGATGAGTGCTGCGTGATTATGTGTGTGTGTGTGTGTGTGTGTGTGTGTGTGTGTGTGTGTGTGTGTGTGTGTGTGTGTGTGTGTGTGTGTGTGTGTGTGTGTGTGTGTGTGTGTGTGTGTGTGTGTGTGTGTGTGTGTGAGAGAACCAAGTTTGTATCTGAAAAGACAAGGAGGCAGCACATCTTGACCACACGTTTCAAAGATGATACTTGCACACAACTATAAGCAAATAAGACTGCAAGTTAGTAAAAATTGTCTTTTTTTCAAAGACTAAGAATCCTTATTTTGATCGTAAAAACAGAGTAAAAGACTGACTTTGATACTGCTAGGACACTTAACCCTATGTTGAGGTTTGAAATCATGAGGCCCTCGTCTGTCTCTTGATTATTGGAAATGTACACAGCTTGAAAAATAAACTAATAGTCCTCTAATATTTACTATTGATATTCCTAATATTACCCTGACATTCAGGTGAGCAGGGCAGCAAGGTCGACTACTTTCAGCATGCTAAATGTTTAACTGAATACCTTGCCAACGTCATGAATTCGTTTTGGATTTCATTTTTAAATGAGATTTAATCCAAATGAACAGCACCCCATCTGGAGCAGCCCTCAGAAGTAAATGTCTGCCCCATTCACATTACTTACAGAGCTGAGGTTTGGGCTAAGTTGATAAGCTTGGCCACTGCACTATACTGAGATGGTTTGCATTTGTTTGTTGAACAAGGCTCAATGCTCCCCCCTTCGCAGAAGCATTACTTTCCTAATCATATCAACACTCAGAAACGTTTGCTTTGCCCCCTCTGACTGGTAATTGTTCAAAACGCTTCTCATAAATTGTTGCAATGTGTCAGTGTTGGAAAAAGTACCCAATTGTCATATTTGAGTAAAAGTAAAGATACCAGTAAAAGTGAGTCACCCAGAAAATACTACTTGAGTAAAAGTCTAAAATAATTTGTTTTTAAATATACGTAAGTACCAAAAGTAAATGTAATTGCTAAAATATATTTAAGTATAAAAAGTAAAAGTATACATCATTCCAAATTTCTCATATTAAGCAATCCAGATGGCACATTTAAAAAATAATAATAACAATTAACGGCAGTGGCGACCCATCATTCAGAGCCTCACCTGTTTTGCAATTTTTTATTAATAAAAAAGAAATCTAACATTTTGTAAAAATTTTTTGCTTGTTTTGCACTTTATTTTGGCATTAATACGTGTCACATATCAGTTAGCAAACGATGTAAAACAATATATATAATTCATTGAGTTAATAAAGCCTCATACATACTTGGCCTCATTTTTGCTTTCTTGAGTAAGTAAGCTCCAAAATGCAGGTGTTTCAGCCTAGCTCAATATTTTACTAATTCCTTTGCCTTTGAATATCGAGGAGACTAAAGATTTATTTGCTCTTTATTCATGTGTTACACATGTATCATTCACTTAATTTAGTAGAAAGAGAATGATTAGTCAGTAATTGTTATGAATGACTTGCTCAAATCTAGAACCGGACTGCCGTCAGAGAAAGTGTTTCCAGGTTTGAGGTCATGTCCTGCTCCCTGTGCTGGTATTGGTCAGGCATGCACATGTAGATTGAGTTGATCTTCTGTTTGTAGCTTCGGTGTCCTCTTTCTACTGTCCTCTCTGCACACCAGAGACAAGAGAATGCACAACAACAGATAGGCTACATATCATCACACACTTTCTGTTAAACAGACACATGTTTTTGCGTCATCATCAAACAGGGGATATGGCACATGTACTGTATACAGATAGGATCTCATTTTGATCACCCTGTTGTTGCAGGAAATGCCTGCAGGTTGACAAAGTGCGTCAACTTTGTTCGAAGGGCAAAAATGATCTGATTGGTTTAGGGCAGAAAAAATCTGATTAGTTTCTAAAAAAAAATCACAGAAATTTCCTACACAGCAGGACATGCAAACATGTAGTTTATATGAGGTTTAAAAAGGCCTCTAAAGTTTATTTCCACTTTAAAATGGCAGACTTGACTTGCACTAACTAAAAATATAACCAACAAAATGTCCATTAATTATAATCCACACAATAATTCACATTTCCTGCTGCAGGGTCATTTTCCTGCTATGAGAAACTGGTCATTTTAACACCTTTCAATCATTAATTAAATAGATCAGTGAGCTACCTCGGGCTGGTCTTTAACCACATCCTGTTGATACATAGTCCTACAAAACAAACAGAGAGCATCAGCGCTGTCTCACACACACACACACACACACACACACACACACACACACATACACACACACACACACACACACACACACACACACACACACACACAGGGATGGACTGGGACAAGAATCCAGCCCTGGCATTCTATCCATACCTGCCCATATTGCTGTGCGCGCCCGCCTTCAACTCAAATCATGAGTATTCATCTAAGAAAGTAATTCATAGTGCTTTAATAGGAAGTATGATAAATATACTTTTGAGGTATGAATAGACAATTGAGGTATTCAATAAATTAGTTGTTTCATCTAACACATCTAAGCAGGAATGCATGATTCAAGATATTTTGATGTATAACCGAATCTAGTGATCCAGGTGGAATCTGACTTAAGCTGTGTTATCTAGTGGTGACCCTCCTTTCCCGCCTGCCTGATTGCCTGCCTCATACGAGTGAACACAAATGTTCATGGAAAACAAGGTACGTGTTAACAAAATCCGTTAATAAAAGCAGTTTTGTAATTCTCTTAAACTATCTAGAATGATCCAATCTATAGCTAGCTAACAAAACTACTAATGTTAGCTTGCTGTTGATTATTCACGAATTAAGCAGAGCCAGTTCAGAAAGAAAACCTGAATGCCCCACCTCAGCTGATGCATACGCGGAGATGGTACCAATTAGAAGCTAGTATCAATCACATCTACCTTATTTGACGGTCTACTTAAACTGACCGGGTACGCTCACTCATTCTGCTGCTGCTTGCTGTGCTCGAGTCTTCTTGGGTATGACGCTACAAGCTTGGCACACCTGTATTTGGGGAGTTTCTCCCATTCTTCTCTGCAGATCCTCTCACGATATGTCAGGTTGGATGGGGAGAGTCGCTGCACAGCTTTTATCAGGTCTCTCCAGAGATGTTCGATCGGGTTAGAGTCCAGGCTCTGACTGGGCCACTCAAGGACATTCAGAGACTTGTCCCAAAGCCACTCCTGCGTTGTCTAGGCTGTGTGCTTAGGGTTGTTGTCCTATTGGAAGGTGAACCTTCGCCCCAGTCTAAGATCCTGAGCGCTCTGGAGCAGGTTTTCATCAAGGATCTCTCTGTATTTTGCTCCATTCATCTTTCCCTCGATCCTGACTAGTCTCCCAGTCCCTGTCGCTGAAAAACATCCCCACAGCATGATGCTGCCATCACCATGCTTCATCGTAGGGGTGGTGCCAGATTTCCTCCAGACGTGACGCTTGGCATTCAGACCATGGAGTCTTGGGTTCATCAGATCAGATCATCAGATCAGATCAGAATCTTGTTTCTCAGACCAGAGAGTCTTTAGCTGCCATGTGCCTTATACTAAGGAGTGGCTTCCATCTGGCCACTCTACCATAAAGGCCTGATTGGTGGAGTGCTCCAGAGATTGTTGTCCTTCTAGAAGGTTCTCCCATCTCCATAGAGGAACTCTGGAGCTCTGTCAGAGTGACCAATAGGTCTTTGGTCACCTCCCTGACCAAGGCCCTTCTTCTCCGATTGCTCAGTTTGGTCTAGTGGCGAGCTCTAGGAAGAGTCTTGGTGGTTCCAAACTTCTTCCATTTAAGAATGATGCAGGCCACTGTGTTCTTGGGGACATTCAATGCTTCAGAGATTTTTTTGGTACTCTTCCCCAGGTCTGTGCCTTGACACAATCCTGTCTCAGAGTTCTATGGACAATTCCTTTGACCTCATGGCTTGGTTTTTGCTCTGACATGTACTGTCAACTGTGAGACCTTATATAGACAGGTGTGTGCCTTTACAAATCATATCCAATCAATTGAATTTACCACAGGTGGACTTCAATGAAGTTGTAAAAACATCACAAGGATGATAAATGGAAACAGTATGCGCCTGAGCTCAATTTCGAGTATCATTGCAAAGCGTCTGAATACATATGTATATAATGTATTTCTGTTTTCTGTTTTCACTTTGTCATTATGAGGTATTTTGTGTAGATTGATGAGGATTTTTTTTTAATTCAAGGGTTCTGAATACATTCTGAATGCATTGTATGTCGCCTTAATAAATTGTTAAACATATTTCTTCACTGAACAAAAAATATAAACGCAATATGTAACGATTTCAAAGATTTTACTGAGTTACAGTTCATAATATGAAATCAGTCAATTGAAATAAATTCATTAGGCCCTAATCTATGGATTTCACATTACTGGGAATACAGATATGCATCTGTCGGTCACAGATACCTTTAAAAAAAAGTAGGGGCGTGGATCAGAAAATGAGTCAGTATCTGGTGTGACCACCATTTGCTTCATGCAACGCGACACATCTCCTTCGCATAGAGTTGATCAGGCTGTTGATTGTGGCCTGTGGAATGTTGTCCCACTCCTCTTCAATGGCTGTGCGAAGTTGCTGGATATTGGCGGGAACTGGAACACGCTGTCGTAGACGTCGATCCAGAGCATCCCAAACATGCTCAATGGGTGATATGTCTGGTGAGTACACAGGCCGTGGAAGAACTGGGACATTTTCAGCTTCCAGGTATTGTGTACAGATTTTTCGACATGGGGCCGTGCATTGATGATGAAACATGAGGTGATGGTGGTGGATGAATGGCACAACAATGGGCCTCAGGATCTCATCATGGTATATCTGTGCATTCAAGTTGCCATTGATAAAATGCAATTGTGTTTGTTGTCCGTAGTTTATGCCTGCCCATACCATAACCCCACCGCCACCATGGGGCACTCTGTTGACACAATGTTGACATCAGCAAATCGCTCGCCCACACGACACCATCTGCCCGGTACAGTTGAAAGTGGGATTCATCCGTGAAGAGCAAACTTCTCCAGCATGCCAGTGGCCGTCGAAGGTGAGCATTTGCCCACTGAAGTCGGTTACGATGCCAATCTGCAGTCAGGTCAAGACCCTGGTCAGGACGACAAGCACGCAGATGAGCTTCCCTGAGACAGTTTCTGACAATTTGTGCAGAAATTCTTTGGTTGTGCAAACCCACAGTTTCATCAGCTGTCTAAGTGGCTGGTCTCAGACGATCCCACAGGTGAAGAAGTCTGATGTCAAGGACCTGGGCTGGCATGGTTACATGTGATCTGCGGTTGTGAGGCTGGTTGGACGTACTGCCAATTCTCTAAAACGACGTTGGAGGCGGCTTATAATAGAGAAATTAGCATTCAATTCTCTGCCAACAGCTCTGGTGGACATTCCAAAATATTTGACATCTGTGGCATTGTGTTGGTGACAAAACTACATATTTTAGAGTGATGTTTTATTGTCCACAGCACAAGGTGCACCTGTGTAATGATCTTGCTGAAATGCTCATTAACAGGATGTAAACACATTTGTGCACAAAATTTAAGAGAAATAAGATTTTTGTGCATATGGTACATTTCTGGGATCTTTTATTTCAGCTCATGGGACCAACATTTTACATATTGTGATTATATATATATTTTTCTTTATGAACTGTTCGTGGCACAAATTCTTTAACTTTTAGATTTGTAAGGATGGGTTGCCAGGACCGGTGGTTAGTAGACCGGCGACGTCGAGCGCCGGAGCGGGAGTGGACGTGACAAGGGACACCAAAGACCCAAACTCATGCGGTTTTAGATGTATATGTAATTTGGACTGGAAGCTGTTGGAAATGTGATCTGTACGTGAATTAATAACCGCAGCTGTATAGGAGAAATATTTGTAGAAAATCAAAGGGGAGGAATACAAAATAAATAAAAGGTGTACCTTTGATAAGGGAGGTCAAGGAACCCACCACACTTGTCTGTAGATCTGTAGCTCATATGGGCAGTGAGCAATTTGACCCATCGCAGGAAATATTCATGGCAAATCAGTGAAATGAAAAATGGCAATTCTGATGGGTGTAGCCTACTAAGGACGAGGGAAGTCAGAGACCTAACCACAAGTGGTTTTAGATGTATATGTGGATAGGAAGCTATTGAACATCAGATCTGTATGTTAATTAATATCTAAATCTGTAATAGGAAAACTATTTGGAAGAGAATCAAAGAGGAGGAATAAAAAAAAGTGTAATTTTGATAGGAGAGTTGAAGGAACCCACAGCCCTTGTCTGTATATCTTTAGCTCATATGGATAGAAAGGTATTCAAAGTTAGACCTATCAAAAGAAATATGCCTATAAAATCAAGGAAGTGGTGAACTGGAATTTTAATGAATGTAGTATGGATGAGGGGGGTCAGTGACTTCACATTATGTGGTTGTACATTTCCATTTCACCTGGATAGGGAGCTTTTGAAAAGTACATTTGTAAATGGGTCAATAATAAAAATGTTGGGCCCTTAAGTGACTGGAGGCCCTATGAGGTGTGTGTAATCTTCATGGGAACGCAAAAACAAATATTTTTTTTGCTTACATGCAATCACATGTATTGCACTTTTACGATGGTCCCTAAACCATCTGAAAACAGCACAATGCCTCCTTTTCGGCTCTGTTAAAGATACACTATGCAGAAATGTATTTGTGTTATTATAATTTATGCTATGAAATCCTGTGATTTCATTGGGGCAGTTCCCCCTCATAGCAAATAACTGGCAAAACAATCTAAGCAATGTTCGCATGACCTGTAAGCCCACAGAGCTGGCAGTCAGTAACCAGGTTTCCATCCAACCCTTTTATGCCAGTGACAGTCCTGATGGAAACAGAAGATTTGTCAGTAAACTTTCCAAATGTCCAAAACACACAGAGACACTGAGGCTGTGTTTACAAAGGTAGCCGAATTCTCATATTCTTTCCATTAATTGGTATTTTGACCAATCGCATCAGACCTTTTCACATCAGATCTTTTTCAGAGCTGTTCTGGATTGGTCAAAAGACCAATTAGTGAAAATTGTCAGAATTGGGCTGTGTGTGTAAATGCAGCCACACACACACACACACACCCCTATCCACATCGATGGGACCGCAGTGGAGAAGGTGGAAAGCTTCAAGTTCCTCGGCGTACACATCACTGACAAACCAAAATGGTCCACCCACACAGATAGTGTGGTGAAGAAGGCACAACCGCCTCTTCAACCTCAGGAGGTTAAAGAAATGTGGCTTTACACCTAAAACCCTCACAAACTTTTACAGATGAACAATTGAGAGCATCCAGTTAGGCTGTATCACCGCCTGGTACGGTAACTGCACCGCCAAAAACCGCAAAGCTCTCCAGAGGGTGGTGCGGTCTGCCCAACGCATTACCAGGGGCAAACTTCCCGCCCTCCTGGACACCTACAGCACCCGATGCCATAGGAAGGCCAAAAAGATCATCAAGGACATCAACCACCCGAGCCATTGCCTGTTCACCCCGCTATCATCCAGAAGGCGAGGTCAGTACAGGTGCATCAAAGCTGGGACCGAGAGGCTGAAAAACAGTTTCTATCTCAAGGCCATCAGACTGCTAAACAGACATCACTAGCACATCAGAGGCTGCTGCCTATAGACATAGAATAGGAATCACTGGCCACTTTTAGAAATGGATCACTAGCCACTTTAATAATGTTTCCGTATCTAGCATTACCCATCTCATATGTATAAACAGCACTCCACACTATTCTGCGGTATCTTAGTCACTTTTAAATTGTGTTTACATATTGCATCACCCATCTCATATGTATATACTGTATTGTATTCTATACTACATCACTGACTGTTAAACAGCCATCTCCAGCACATCAGAGGCTGCTGCCTATAGACATAGATTAGGAATCACTGGCAACTTTAAGGAAATGAAACACTATCCACTTTAATAATTTCTCTGTATCTTACATTACTCATCTCATATGTATAAACTGTACTCTATACTATTCTACGGTATCTTAGTCACTTTAATTGTGTGTACATATTGCATCACCCATCTCATATGTATATACTGTACTCTATACTATGCCACTACCTTAGTCCAACGCCACTCTGACATATGTATATATATATTCTTAATCCATTCCTTACTTAGATTTACGTGTATTTTGTGTATATGTTGTTTAACTGTTAGATATTACTTGTTAGATATTACTGCACTGTCGGAGCTAGAAGCACAAGCATTTCGCTACACCCGTAATAACATCTGCTAAACACGTGTATGTGACCAATACATTTCATTTGATTTGACACACACACACACACACACACACACACACACACACACACACACACACACACACACACACACACACACACACACACACACACACACACACACATACTGGTAGGAATATTCCAATAAAACATAAGCTACTGTGCTACCTTAGAGTTTGAACGCATACTATACTCTATGCCCAGCCATCATTTTGCTCGGTGTGACTACACAACTACAACAGTCTAAGCTGATCAAGAGTTTAGTTTGCTGCTGCTGTGATGAGACATGTTGTCTTTCCACATTTACATTCAAATTGTTTATCTTTACACGTGCTTCTCAATACAAGCTTTTTGTGGAGTATATTTGGCCTACAGTAATAACCAAACATTTGTTGCATTATCACAGTATTTGACACAAGCAGACACTCAGTCAGAGTACCAAAGAATCTGTGAAATGTAAGGGTTTAGGTTTGGTGAAATGTATTACACACTGATTCGAATTGATGAAAGTCATGGCCTTTTATACTTGCTAATTAAAATATATACTGTGTGTGTGTGTGTGTGTGTGTGTGTGTGTGTGTGTGTGTGCGTGTGCGTGCGTGCGTGCGTGCGTGCGTGCGTGCGTGTGTGTGTGTGTGTGCGCGACCCAAGTCTGTATGTGTGATGCAGAAAAGACAAGGAGGCGGCACCTCTTGACCACACCTGACCTTTTATTGGATTTGTTCACAGTTTCAAAAGATGATACTTGCACACAACTATGAGCAAATAGGACTACAAGTTAGTAAAACGTTTATTTTCTTTTTACTAAGAATACTTATTTTGATCTTAAAAACAGTAAAAGACTGACTTTGATACTGCTAGGACACTTAACCCTATGTTGAGGTTTGAAATCATGAGGCCCTCGTCTGTCTCTTGATTATTGGAAATGTACACAGCTTGATAAGAAACTAATATTCCTCTGATATTTCCTACTGATATTCAGATGAGCAGAGCAGCAAGGCCGATGACTTTCAGCATGGCTCAATGTTTAACTGGATACCTTGCCAATATCATGAATTCGTTTTGGATTTCATTTTTAAATGAGATTTAATCCAAATGAACAGCACCCCATCTGGAACAGCCCTCAGAAGTAAATGTCTGCCCTATTCACATTACACACATACTGTATCTGAGCTTTGGGCTAAGTTGATAACCTTGTAGCTTGTAGCATCCTGTCTAGGACATGGGTTTGAGGGGCCACTGCACTATACTGAGATGGTTTGCATTTGTTTGTTGAACAAGGCTCAATATTCCCCCCTCTGTGGAAGCATTACTTTCCCAACTAAATTAACAATCAGAAATGTTTGCTTTGCCTCCTCTGACTGGTGATTGTGCTAAACGCCTCTCATAATTTGTTGCAATGTGTTGATGGCGATACTGATTGCTGAATCATTCGGCCTCTGGCAAAATGGCAGGACTTAGTTGGAATGAAAGCACCATTGAAATGTTCATCAGATCTCTGGTCTGTGTCTTGTTCATTAGGGCACACAACGGAACATGTTTTAAAATGTTTTTGCCATGGCAATCAAAACCAAGCCAGTTACAGTACTCCCTTTCTGTTTGTCTGTTTTTGTCCGTTTTGTTGCCTGATCAACACGAGCCTGGTGTTTTTCTGAAGTAGGGTGATGGGTAACAGATATGCAAAACTTTGAGGAAGGAAGATAGGAGGAGGATTCTATTTCTCTAAACTGTATGTTTGAATAACCTAAAATAGAATTGGGATTTAATTCAAATGAACAACATTAGAGCAGTTCCCAGAGCAACAATGCCTTAACCACTACAACATTTTAAATAGCATTTTTTGTAAAATAATGAAAATAGAAATAAAAGCGACCATTAACATGGAATCAATTGACGCTCATCAAAACATTACAGACATTCTATTTAGACACACAGTTCAACTTTCAATTTCACAATATGATGTTTCAACGTCACAATATGGAAGGGCTCATACAGACTGAAGACAAGTATCAGAAAGTATATCCTTGAGGCACTTACAGTAATAAATGTTTCCATATTTCAAAAGCAAGGTTGATTTTAAGGACTGTAAATTGTTTCACTTCAGCATTTATGTTCTGTCACTGTCCAGTTAGCAGAATTAGTGTCAATGGGTTTCTGATATGTATAGTCTTCATTTGTAACACAAATGAATCAACTAGATAACCAATACAATTTAAAAGAATACCTCTTCATCATATATTTGTACATATGAACATTGGTAAAGCAAGATGGCATGTTGCCTGACAATATGACTCATGGTTGAACTGTGTCGACACCTGACCGACATGATAGACGTTAGTGTGTTGACCACTGTGTAAATGAATTTATTGACGAGGCCCTTAGTTGAATCATTTAATTCCAGTTTTGATATATACATTGCGAACTGAGCACTTTGTCTACACTGCTTATGGTTGTCACATTTCGTCAAATGGAATCAAAAAGTTGTTTTCTTTCAAACTTTGTCAAGGAAGGCCTGTTTTGTGAATATGAGTTTGTTATTTTATTCTCTCTTGTTCAACAATAATTTGTGCTGATAGGGCAAGATCTTTATCATCATGGCGGCTGTGTGTAGAGGAAGGGAAGAAAGTATTTGGCCCACAGTAGTTTCCATGGTTCCCATAGTTATCAACAAAATATATCTTTATCAAGGTTTTTTGATACATGTTGTGGATTAAAAACGTAAATGCCTAGATTGATGTCAATTTTCATTTAACCCGTGGTTGTTTCTTTTTCATTTTTTTGATGGCAATTCTATGAGAATGTGATGTTTCACCTCACAGATAAAATAAAATGGACATTATACAGCTTGCACACATACTGTAGGTCTATTAGGTGAAATAAATGAGTTGTATTTGTGTGAGTAGATGTGAAATTATTGTAATACATACACACACGCTCAAGTGTAACCCTGACAGTACTGCAAAAATAACTTGCTCAATAGAAATATAACATTTAACATCAAGCTAAATGGCTAATCAAAAAATGTAAACATCGGAAGCGTTTGGTTTTTGGTTAAACTCTTGATAGAAAATATGTGAATTAAAAAACAGCACGTTTTTGTTAAATAATAACCTCCTCTGTACGATATGAATCCTGCTGAAAATGACCTTTTTTCTTTTTGTTAGCTTTTAAATAGATTGATAAAAACAGTACAAAAAATGCTGTCTTATAAAATACAAGTTTATCTTTCTTTTAAAACTAAAGGCTCCTTGCACATTGCACAGCATTTTAAACTCTTTTTCCCGAATAACAAGCTGATGTTAACTTTCCTCACAGCGAGAGTTAAGGCTCTGTGAGGCTTTGCTCCCATGCTTTTTCACATTTCTTTCACTTTCATACTGTCAAATCGTCTGACCTTGCCCTGCTGCTGGCTTTGCTTAAACTGCTGAGTGGTCTGGTGTCTGCTATCGTGTCGGTAGCCTCCACGTCGGGGTCCGCGGGGCCCTCGTCCTCACCGCTTTCCGGTAGGACCCTCACCTCCGCCCCAGTGGTCTGGACGTAGGAAGGCAAAGACTCGTCGTACACTTTAGAGACGTTCTCACTTCCCGCCTGGTAAGGTGCGTGCAGCCTGCCTGCCTCCATGCCCACCTCTGTCAAGGGGAAGAAGTGCGATGCGGGCTTGTCCTCCTCCAGCAGCCGGTAGCCCTTGGCCTTCTGGATGGACGACACGGCCATGGAGTGCAGGCTCTTTTCCCCAGTTGGGCTCTGGCATTCGCCGCCCTGACCGCCCTGGGTCTGGGGCGGTGGCTTGCGGAACACGAAGCGGATCTTCTTCAGGCCCAGGTGGCTGATCTCCACGAAGTTGAGGAAGAGCGAGACGCATGCCACGGCCAACATGAAGATGATGAAGACAGTCTTCTCGGTGGGGCGTGACACGAAGCAGTCCACGGTGTTGGGGCAGGGCCAGCGGCTGCACTGGTACAGCGGCAGGATGCGGAAGCCGTAAAGGAAGTACTGGCCCACCACGAATCCCACCTCGAACAGCGTCTTGAAGATGATGTGGCAGATGTAGGTCCTCAGTAGGGTGCCCTCCAGCCTGAACTTCTTGCTGCCCTTGGTGCTGGTCTCCTTGGTGGTACGCACACTACCCTGGTCAGGCGCTAGCGGCAGCCTCTCCTCACTCAGCTCCTGCTGGCGGCTCAGCTCGGCCTCCTCGCGCTCCTTGCGTTTCTCCTCCATGTGGACATAGTGCACAGCGTGACCAACGTACACCAGCGAGGGCGTAGACACAAAGATGATCTGGAGAACCCACAGACGGATGTGCGAGATGGGGAAAGCCTCGTCGTAGCACACGTTCTCACAACCAGGCTGCTGGGTGTTGCACACGTAATCCGACTGCTCGTCGCCCCACACAAACTCAGCGGCTGTGCCCAGGATGAGGATCCGGAAGATGAAGAGCACTGTGAGCCACACCCTCCCAATCACCGTTGAGTGTTCATTTACTTCCTCTAATATGTTTCCCAAGAAGCTCCAGTCACCCATGATCAACAATCAGCGCTACATATTGAGGGTTGAAGAAGAGAAAAGCAAGTTATAAATCGATCTGACGACAAAGAATGCAAAGAATCCTTAAGTTGCATCCACAACTTTCTTTTGTCATTTTTCGATCCCCATATAACAATAAAAAATGTTCTTTATAGCTAGCTACACTGTGGCTAAAAACATTTTGTAACTACAGCACTCACTCTTTGTCAGATCCAGAGAGAGCAAACACAAAATTGTTGCATGCCTCGTTGCCTCACCCCAAATGACTAAAACCAGTCCAAAAGCACATTTTGCAACAAACATCATAGCAATAAACATCTTAACTCTCTAAATTCTATATAAATAATCAATCCCAGGTTATATTATTCCCGAAACACAAATATAATATTGGTGAAAGTTAACAAATGGGCAACTTGCCACAGTGAGAGCTCCAGTGTAGTTGTGTTCCCCTTCTCTTGGCACCCAATGGTGTGAAGTGAACTTTTTTCCTCTCTCTTTCCCACCTAAGGCCCCCAGTCCTTGTCGCACCACTGAGCAGAAGTGAATGAATTGAGTCTGATGGTTGGTTTTTAGTTTGCTGCAATATTTAAGCTGGGAGCCAGACAGCCTTTATTCGCCGGGCGACGTGTGGTGACGCAGAAGACAATAGGATCATCCAACACAAATGGGAATGTATGGGACACCGCAGTTGGGAATGATACCAACTCACGTAGTGTACAATATACATGGTGTGTCCCATTGAATGGTTTTATATTAGGGAGGGAAAGGAGGACAGGCAAGGCACATCCTAATGAACTAGCTGCCGACAATAAAGCTGTTTACTGACTTGGTTAGACTGAGAGATATAGCAACTGATGTAGATTGTTTATTGGTGAATTATACGTTTCATGTGGAATGTACTGTGATCAGCAATAAATAATCTAGTGTACACTGTTCTGAAATGTGTGTGCTTTTTTGAGAAAGTTTACATATTGCTGGTATTGGCTTGGAGTAAGTGGGTAATAATAGTATACCACAGAGTGACCTCATCAGCGGTCTACGTACTCACAATACCCCAGACTCATCCTAATGAATCGTGTCATGTTATCATCAACTTATGATTGACAAACAAAGAGTTACCAGTAATAGGCATTATAAAGCATTATATCTAGCTTTATATCCTGTCTTAACCTCACAAGACCATGGTTTGTTAGCCAAATACAGTTACTATGTAATGTAATAAAATTGTATCAGAGCTGGAAAGTGCTAAATTACCTATTTCCGTTATTACCATGTTATTGCTAAATTATTCTACGCCGTAGAGTGCTACCGATATTTCTGTATTGCTATTATTGTATTTGTATTTTTTGTTATTGACATCTTTATTTTATTTGTATATTTAGCATGGCCCCAGTGTTTAAATGAAATGTACACAAACTACCACATTATCTGATGTTATTGTCTGCAGTGTTTAGTCGTACTCAAACAAAAAATAAGACATAAGATTGTACATGGGTTACCTAATGGGTTAGATATGGGGGTAACACTTTGGTGTACAGGGGTATAATGCATATGAGTGCATCATAATACATAAGCCTTGTAATAAGTACCTTTGAACTGCTTATAATGTGTTAGTAGTCTTATAATGAACCAGAGCTAATATCAGTCATTTTGAAACAGTTGAAAAATTGACACATAGAAAGATGTAACGTATTATTAATTGATATAATATTATAACAAGTAATAACACATAACTCCATGCCTTAATCTCTACGGGATCGGTGTCCCTATACCATGACAGTTGAGCTAACATGCGCTAATGTGATTAGCATGACTGTTGTAAGTAACACCAAACTTTCCAGGACATAGACATGTCTTATATGGGCAGAAAGCTTAAATTCTTGTTAATCTAACTGCACTGTCCAACTTACAGTAGCTATTACAGTGAAAAAAGACCATGCTATTGTTTGAGGAGAGGGCACAACAACAAAACTTATCATGGCAACTGGTTTGATACATTGACCTCTGAAGGTAAATAATGTACTTACATTTAGTAATCTTGCTCTGATTTGTTATGCTGAATGTAGCATAGTTTTGTTTGATAAAATACATTTTTTTATATTCAAATGTTCTGCAGTTTGAACCCCTGCTGTCTCTGGTTCCACACCCACCCCGCCCGGCCATCTAGATGTGTGAAAGTTAGTGTATAAGCTAATGATCCATCATGTATGACATTCCTGGGAGTGTGTTGTATTACCATATCATGTTTGTATGTTCTCTATAGTTATGTACATGGAAATGTATCAATTGACCAATTCAGGAAACATTTGGGCAGACTTGATACAAAATATTGTCCAGTATTGCAATGCTTCACTGGATCAATCTGAAACTTTGCGCACACACTGCTGCAATCTAGTGGACAAAATCTAAATTGTGCTTAAACTGCAATATTACATTATGGCCTTTAGCTTGCATTTCAAAGATAATGGAACAACAAAAAATAGATAATGCATGTTTTTTTGTTTGTATTATCTTTTACCAGATCTAATGTGTTATATTCTCCTACATTAATTTCACATTTCCACATACTTCAAGGAGTTTCCTTTCAAATGGTACCAAGAATATGCATATCCTTGCTTCAGGTCCTGAGCTACAGGGAGTTAGATTTGGGTACGTCATTTTAGGCGAAAATTGAAATAAAAAGGGTACGATCCTTAAGATGTTTTTAAGTAAAGTGTTACTAAAATCGGTTTCAACAGGGCGTGTCCTCAGGGTCATAATTCACGAACCACATCCTCTCTGCTGATTTTATTGGATCCACAACAGGACGTACCTTTCATCCAATGAGAAAGCAATCTGCAGATGATACCTCCTGTCTCCCATTGGCTGAAGTGCAACAGTGGGTCCTCGGGTATGAGGGGGTTTGCTGATGACCCACTTGTTTTTAAGTAGAATACTGCATCTTTTCTTTGCCATAGCTGTAAGTATCAGTTCTATGGATTGCAATATGCCCAAAAAAAGTTCCATCATCCCTCTAGATAGAAAGAGTTTCATTCCAAAACTCTATATATACATTTTCAGAACTGTTGGCAAATAAGCTTTTATTGTTTAAAGAAATTATGAAAGAGATGTGTTTTTTTCACTATATAATCATGGCATGGGGTCATTCAATGACAAATATGTATTTGTTTGAAATGAAACCATCATGTGATATATTTTAAAGAGACAAATAATCATGTTTTTTTGCAAAAGGCTATATATCCGCCCCTCTCTCAGAGAAATAAGTAGTACCGCTAGGTTTTACACAGTCAAATGTAACAAATAACAAAACAATTTTATAAAGAACTGTACAAATGATACATTGGTGACATCAATATTTAAAAAATATATATATATATATATATATATATTTCAATACAGTAATATGAGATCTATATGTAAAACATTTACATTTGACATTTTTATCATTTAGCAGATGCTCTTATCCAGAGCAACTTACAGTAAGTGCATTCCTCTTAAAAAAGCTTGGTGAGACAACCACATATCACAGTGAAATATGCAGATTATGAATATTCCATTCCAGCTAAACTATTTAAATACTGTATAGTGTTTAGCAAAAAAAACACATTTTCATGCACATCTAAAATACAATTTACAACCACATGAAGGTACCCATAATCAATCATTTCTGATGAAAAAAAAAAACACAAATGTAAAAGATTGGTGCGTTTCGGAAGTAAGCTCTTCATTATATCCCATTTTATCTGAAGTGTTTGATGACTGACCGGAGGTGGAAAGCATGGATTAGAGTCTTTGAGCGACTATACAGTTGAAGTCAGAAGTTTACATACACCTTAGCCAATTACATTTAAACTCAGTTTTTCACAATTCCTGACATTTAATCCTAGTAAAAATTCCCTGTCTTAGGTCAGTTAGGATCACCACTATATTTTAAGAATGGAAAATGTCAGAATAAAAGTAGAGAGAATGATTTATTTCAGCTTTTATTTCTTTCATCACATTCCCAGTGGGTCAGAAGTTTACATACATTCAATTAGTATTTGGTAGCATTGCCTTTAAATTGTTTAACTTTGGTCAAATGTTTCGGGTAGCCTTCCACAAGCTTCCCACAATAAGTTGTACAAAAAAAAATGCATGAAATGAAATGGATGCATTCACTACTGTAAGTCGCTCTGGATAAGAGCGTCTGCTAAATGACGTAAATGTAAATGTAAAAAAATGTAAATTTTGGCCCATTCCTCCTGACAGAGCTGGTGTAACTGAGTCAGGTTTGTAGGCCTCCTTACTCGCACACACTTTTTCAGTTCTGCCCACAAATCTTCTATAGGATTGATGTCAGGGCTTTGTGATGGCCACTCCAATACCTTGACTTTGTTGTCCTTAAGCCATTTTGCCACAACTGTGGAAGTATGCTTGGGGTCATTGTCCATTTGGAAGACCCATTTGCGACCAAGCTTTAACTTCCTGACTGATGTCTTGATGCTGCTTCAATATACGGACATCATTTTCCACCCTCATGATGCCATCTATTTTGTGAAGTGCACCAGTCCCTCCTGCAGCAAAGCACCCCCACAACATGATGCTGCCACCCCCGTGCTTCACGGTTGGGATGGTGTTATTTGGCTTGCAAGCCTCCCCCTTTTTCCTCCAAACATAACGATGGTCATTATGGCCAAACAGTTCTATTTTTGTTTCATCAGACCAGAGGACATTTCTCCAAAAAGTACGATCTTTGTCCCCATGTGCAGTTGCAAACCGTAGTCTGGCTTTTTTATGGCGGTTTTGGAGCAGTGGCTTCTTCCTTGCTGAGCGGCCTTTCAGGTTATGTCGATATAGGACTCGTTTTACTGTGGATTTACTGTGGATATAGATACATTTCCTCCAGCATCTTCACAAGGTCCTTTGCTGTTATTCTATGATTGATTTGCACTTTTCGCACCAATGTACGTTCATCTCTTGGAGACAGAACGCATCTCCTTCCTGTGCGGTATGACGGCTCCGTGGTCCCATGGTGTTTATACTTGCGTACTATTGTTTGTACTGAAGAACGTGGTACCTTCAGGCATTTGGAAATTGCTCCCAAGGATGAACCAGACTTGTGGAGGTCTACAATTTCTTTTCTGAGGTCTTGGCTGATTTATTTTTATTTTCCCATGATGTCAAGCAAAGAGGCACTGAGTTTGAAGGTAGGCCTTGAAATATATCCACAGGTACACCTCCAATTGACTCAAATGATGTCAGTTAGCTTGACATCATTTTCTGGAATTTTCCAAGCTGTTTAAAGGCACAGTCAACTTAGTGTATGTAAACTTCTGACCCACTAGAATTGTGATAAGTGAAATAATATGTCTGTAAACAATTGTTGGAAAATTACTTGTGTCATGCACAAAGTAGATGTCCTAACCGACTTGCCAAAACTATAGTTTGTTAACAAGACATTTGTGGAGTAGTTGAAAAATGAGTTTTAATGACTCCAACATAAGTGTATGTAAACTTCCGACTTCAACTGTATAACTGGTCCAACTATATGATATTACAGAATAAAAATAATAATGCTCTATTTCAAAACATATCAATTCTAAACGTATTTTGGTGAGAAAAATTGGTTGTGCGAGAACACAGGACAGCCAGCAGTAGTGATGCCCTTCAGCACATTGAGGCTGGGGTCATGGAGGTCATAGCACTAGACTGAGGGAAGAGTCAGACCAGACATTAGTGGGTCAAGGAGGACTGCTAGTTCTGACCGTGTGGTTTAGTTAATTTTTCATCTCAGGAACAAAATGAAGCTGTCATTTTATTTACAGCTTTTACATTGTTGTCCCCAAATTCTGTGCATCAATAACCAGTCTTCCCCAAACTTTCCCTAAGTGAATTTGAAAGGATATCCAGGTACAGAGACACATGTATACTAACTGGGCTAGTTCTCCGCGCTGTACTTGTCTGTTAAGGGCACTACTTGTTGATATTGCCGGCGTTAGTGGCCTAAGCCGAGAGCAGGGCTGTGAATGGCGCAGGGATTTTGTACAAAAGCATGATGTCATGATGGGGCATGCGGGCTCTTTTGAGCAAGGGCGCTGAGGCGTGAGCCCAGATTGTGCCAATGAAGCACCTACTCGTCGCTAAGCGGAGGACCATCCTGCCAACAAAGTTATCTTACGCTTATCTGCCTACCCGCCGTCGCGCCACACGTTTCCTGCTCTTGGGGTTGCGATTTAGCTGACGATCCCAGAATGATGCGACGATTTGGGATAGAGAGGATGCAAGGCATTAGGGGAAATGAAGGCCAGAGGGGACTCTCACGCTAGCATGTAGTAGTTATTTGGAGGAGAAGCGTGTTAGTGCGAGTGGGTCTGGCTTTGATTGCACCCTATATGGAAATTTAAACAGGTAGAACAATGCAGATGTGTCACTGTCTTAGGATATCCCACCTGCATTAATTTATTTAGCTGTACCCAATTCCCAAAGCACTGAGGTTATTTCTTAGAGCTATTTCTTGCACTGTAACAATACGGCTATAAGTATTCTCCTTGATCTTTGGGTGCTGCACAGTTGGTCTCTCTATCTGTCAGTTAGTGAACATCCCAGTCCCACATTGACTTCCCTCATCTCGTCTTCCTGTCATAATCCCATTAATCTCTATTCCAGGATCAGTCGTTTGATGCTACCCAGGCGGGATGCTCTCTTCTCGGTTCTTTGTGCATACCAGAGATACCAGCCACAATAAGAAGGATTTGTACGATTCAGCTCACTTACACTGGTGTGTGGGGGGGATAGGGAATGGGAATAGAGCGAATGGATGGACGGACGGTCCCTCTTTGCTGCCTTCCAGTGGAAAGCGATGTTATAGTTGGAGTGGGACAAAACCAGGGCAGCAATGATACATTGCATGTGTAATAAACTGTTATCTCACCACCTCAAACAAACTTTAATGTGGGTATTTTTTTTGTTTGATGTTATTTGGTGTCATGGAATGCAGTCAAACTAAATGTGCACATATACAGTACCAGTCAAAAGTTTGGACGCACCTACTCATTCCAGGATTTTACTATTTTCTACATTGTAGGATAATAGTGAAGACATCAAAACTATGAAATAATACATATGGAATCATGTAGTAACTAAAAAAGTGTTAAACAAATCAAAATAGTTTATATTTCAGATTCTTCAAAGTAGCCACCCTTTGCCTTGACGACAGCTTTGCACACTCTTGACATTCTCTCAACCAACTTCATGAGGTAGTCACCTGGAATGCATGTCAATGCATTGCAAAGTTAATTTGTGGAATTTCTTTCCTTCTTAATCTGTTTGATCCAATCAGTTGTGTTGTGACAAGGTACGGGTGGTATACAGAAGATAGCCCTATTTGGTAAAAGACCAAGTCCATATTATATCAAGAACAGTTCAAATAAACAAAGAGAAATGACAGTCCATCAGTACTTTAAGACATGAAGGTCAGTCAATCCGGAAAATTTCAAAAACTTCAAAAAGACTTGAACTTCAATTTCAAGAATTTCAAACATTTCTTCAAGTGCAGTCGCAAAAACCATCAAGCGCTATGATGGACCTGGCTCTCATGAAGACTGCCACAGGAACGGATGACCCAGAGCTACCTCTGCTGCAGAGGATTAATTCATTAGAGTAATCAGCCTCAGAAATTGCAGCCGAAATAAATGCTTCACTGAGTTCAAGCAACAAACACATCTCAACATCAACTGTTAAGAGGAGACTGCTAGAATCAGGCCTTCATGGTCGAATTGCTGCAAAGAAACCACTACTAAAGGACACCAATAATAAGAAGAGACTTGCTTGAGCCAGAAACACGAGCAATGGACATTAGACCAGTGGAAATCTGTCCTTTGGTCTGATGAGTACAAATTTGAGATTTTTGGTTCAAACTGGCGTGTCTTTGTGAGATGCAGAGTAGGTGAATGGATGATATCCGCATGTGTGGTTCCCACCATGAAACATGGAGGAGGTGTGGGGGTGTTTTGCCCATGACACTGTCTGTGATTTATTTAGAATTCAAGGCACACTTAACCAGTATGGCTACCACAGCATTCTGCAGCGATACGCCATCCCATCTGGTTTGGACTTAGTGGGGCTATCATTTGTTTTTCAACAGTACAATGATCAAACACACCTGCAGGCTGTGTAAGGGCTATTTGACGAAGAAGGAAAGTGATGGAGTGCTGCATCAGATGACCTGGCTTCCACAATCACCGGACCTCAACCCAATTGAGATGGTTTGGGATGAGTTGGACCGCAGAGTGAAGGAAAAGCAGCCATCAAGTGCTCAGCATATAGTTGAAGTCGGAAGTTTACATACACTTAGGTTGGAGTTATTAAAACTCATTTTTGAACCACTCCACAAATTTCTTGTTAACAAACTATAGTTTTGGCAAGTTGGTTAGGACATCTACTGTGTGCATGACACAAGTAATTTTTCCAACAATTGTTTACAGACAGATTATTTCACTTATAATTCACTGTATCACAATTCCAGTGGGTCAGAAGTTTACATACACTAAGTTGACTGTGCCTTTAAACAGCTTGGAAAATTCCAGAAAATGATGTCATATCCTTTGAAGCTGTTGATAGGCTGATTGACATCATTTGAGTCAATTGGAGGTGTACCTGTGGATGTATTTCAAGGCCTACCTTCAAACTCAGTGCCTCTTTGCTTGACATTATGGGAAAATCAAAAGAAATCAGCCAAGACCTCAGAAAACAAATTCTAGACCTCCACAAGTCTGGTTCATCTTTGGGAGCAATTTCCAAATGCCTGAGGTACCACGTTTATCTGTACAAACAATAGTATGCAAGTATAAACACCATGGGACCACGCAGCCGTCATACCGCTCAGGGAGGAGACGCGTTCTGTCTCCTAGAGATGAACGTACTTTGGTGCGAAAAGTGCAAATCAATCCCAGAACAACAGCATAGGACCTTGTGAAGATGCTGGAGGAAACAGGTACAAAAGTATCTATATCCACAGTAAAACGAGCCCAATATCGACATAAACTGATAGGCCGCTCAGCAAGGAAGAAGCCACTGCTTCAAAACCGCCATAAAAAAAGCCAGACTACGGTTTTCAACTGCACATGGGGACCATTCCCTATCCCCCCCAAAAAGATCATACTTTTTGGAGAAATGTCCTTTGGTCTGATGAAACAAAAATAGAACTGTTTGGCCATAATGACCATCGTTATGTTTGGAGGAAAAAGGGGGAGGCTTGCAAGACTAAGAACACCATCCCAACCATGAAGCACGGTGTGGCAGCATCATGTTGTGGTGGTGCTTTGCTGCAGGAGGGACTGGTGCACTTCACAAAATAGATGGCATCATGAGGCTGGAAAATTATGTGGATATATTGAAGCAACATCAAGACATCAGTCAGGAAGTTAAAGCTTGGTCGCAAATGGGTCTTCCAAATGGATAATGACCCCAAGCATACTTCTAAAATTGTGGCAAAATGGCTTAAAGACAACAAAGTCAAGGTATTGGAGTGGCCATCATAAAGCCCTGACCTCAATCCTATAGAAAATTTGTGGGCAGAACTGAAAAAGTGTGTGCGAGCAAGGAGGCCTACAAACCTGACTCAGTTACACCAGCTCTGTCAGGAGGAATGGGCCAAAATTCACCCAACTTATTGTGGGAGCTTGTGGAAGGCTACCCGAAACATTTGACCCAAGTTATTGAGTGTATGTAAACTTCTGACCCACTGGGAATGTGATGAAAGAAATAAAAGCTGAAATAAATCATTCTCTCTACTATTATTCTGACATTTCACATTCTTAAAATATAGTGGTGATCCTAACTGACCTAAAACAGGGAATTTTTACTAGGATTAAATGTCAGGAATTGTGAAAAACTGAGTTTAAATGTATTTGGCTAAGGTGTATGTAAACTTCCGACTTCAACTGTACGTGGGAACTCCTTCAAGACTGTTGGAAACATTCCAGGTAAAGCTGGTTGAGAGAATGCCAAGAGTGTGCAAAGCTGTCATCAAGGCAAAGGAATAATCTGAAATATAAAATATTTTTTAATTTTTTGAAGACTTTTTTGGTTCCTACATGATTCCATGTGTTATTTCATAGTGTTGATGTCTTCACAATTATTCTACAATGTAGAAAATAGTAAAAATTAAGAAAAATCCTTGAACGAGTAGGTGTGTCCAAACTTTGAATGGGAATGTATGTCTATCATATTTTTCATTTGTTGCTCCAATTATGAAAACTGTAGACCATTGAACAACATGGGAGGGAAAAAGACAAATCTTTCACTTAAGAAGCAAAAACCTTATATTTTTTTGCCATCTTGGTGTTCATCAGAATTAGTGCAAACAGAGAGACACACAGAAAACAAAATTGCATAGAATTAGGCGAAAGAGACAAAATCACCATTGCTGACGTGAACAAGCAACTTGCCTGTGGGACCAGGCAGCCACACTGGTCTACTTTGTACATATCTGGACACAATAAATATTTAGAATACTTGTTGGAAGGTTCAATTGTTTGGCATTACCACCTCTGTTTTGGCTGCACATTTCCATTTCCAGGTTCAGCCCCAAAACACAAACGAGACAAAATTATACAAAGGAAAATAAATATCCGGACCCATTGCTAATCTGGTTATTAGGCCACTTATACAGGACCAGTCAAAAGTTTGGACACACCTACTCATTCAAGGGTTTTTCTTAATTTGTAGTATTTTCTACATTGTAGAACAATAGTGAAGACATCAAAACCATTAAATAACACATATGGAATCATGTAGTAACCAAAAAAGTGTTAAACAAATCAAAATATATTTAAATTCTTCAAAGCAGCCACCCTTTGCCTTGATGACAGCTTGACACACTCTTGGCATTCTCTCAACAGGCTTCATGAGGAATGCTTTTCCAACAGTCTTGAAGAGTTCCCACATATGCTGAGCACTTGTTGGCTGATTTTCCTTCACTCTGCGGTCCAACTCATCCCAAACCATCTCAATTGGGTTGAGGGCAGGTGATTGTGGAGGCCAAGTCATCTGATCCAGCACTCCATCACTCTCCTTCTTGGTCAAATAGCCCTTACATAGCCTGAACGTATGTTTTTGGTCATTGTCCTGTTGAAAAACAAATTATATTCCACTAAGCGCAAACCAGATGGGATGGTGTACCGCTGCAGAATGCTGTGGTAGCCATGCTGGTTAAGTGTGCCTGGAATTCTAAATAAATCACAGACATTGTCACCAGAAAAGCACCCCCACCCCATCACACCTCCTCCTCCATGCTTCAAGGTGGGAACCACACATGCAGAGATCATACGCTCCTCTACGTCACACAAACACACGGCGGTTGGAACCAAAAATCTCAAATTTGGACTCATCATACCAAAGGACAGATTTCCACCAGTCTAATCTCCACTGCTTGTGTTTCTTGACCCAAGAAAGTCTCTTCTGATTGGTGCCCTTTAGTAGTGGTTTCTTTGCAGCAATTAGACAATGAAGGCCTGATTCACGTAGTCTCCTCTGAACAGTTGATTTTGAGATGTGTTAATTGAACTCTGTGAAGCATTTATTTAGGCTGCAATCTGAGGTGTAGTTAATGAACTCTAATGCACTTATCCTCTGCAGTAGAGGTAACTATGGGTCTTCCTTGAAATAAAGAAAAACCCTGGAACGAGTACGTGTGTCCAAACTTTTTATTTTTAAGCAAAGTGAAGTGACGTTATATTGCTTGATGTGAATGAAATTGAGCTTCATTGTACTTTGTTCTTCAAAATATTATTAATTTGTCTAATAATTGTGGTATCACAGCATTTGACACTAGTTAAATGCCCATTCCTTAATTAAAAAACAGCAAAACGGAAACACTTCACACAGGGATGGCCCTGGAGAAATGTCACCACTCTCAAAACTACAGATGTCCCAAATGCCTAGTTCCCTGTACATCACAATAGGCCTGCATGGCTACACCTTATCCCTGTTCTATAGTCACCAATGATCCCACCCCTAATCATGCTTCCAAACAACCAGTGTTGGCTATAGATTCCACCCTGTTGGACACAGCCATAAACACAGACGCACGCACAGACGCACGCACAGACGCACGCACAGACGCACGCGCAGACGCACGCACAGCGCACGCACAGACGCACACACACACACACACACACACACACACACACACACACACACACACACACACACACACACACACACACACACACACACACACACACACATACATAATGGACAAGGGACAAGGCCATAGAAGAGAGGAGAGGAGAAAGGGGTAATTGATTGTTCCCTCCATTCTGAGCGGAAGTGAATCCAGAGGTTCCTCTGTGACTGTGTGGAGCTGAAGGACCAGTGGGAGGATAGATAGGCTCATGGCTCATACAATGGAGGAAAGAGAAAGAGTGGAACTGGTGCTGTAGTCACAGTGGAGAGAAAGAGAGAGCGGTGGAGAGTAAGAAAGTGTGTGTTTAGCAATGAGAAAGACAAGAAAAGAGATATAAATACATGAAAGAAGGAAGTAGAGATGATGAAATAAACAGTGAAGCAAGAGAGAGAAGTAGACTGTTTTAGAAGAGAGTTAAAGGAGTATCAGAACTCAACGCTTTTGTTCCACCCAAAGCAGCCAGTCAGATATGAGTTCACCCCCAAGTTCCTGTTGCCAGCTGCTGTAACACAATGTTATCAGCCTGTGCGCACGCAATGGCCATTCCGTTCTGTTTGGACACACACACACACACACACACACACACACACACACACACACACACACACACACACACACACACACACACACACACACACACACACACACACACACACACACACACACACACACACACACACACACACACACACACACACACAACACACCATCTCCCAGGGCCAGGATTCTATCAGGTTTCAGATACAAGCTCCCCTCAGCACCACCCATGTGGATGGGACACACTTTGTCAGACGATAACCCTGCCCTGCATGGTGTGGCTATCACACGCCAGGGTTTAACAGCGCTAGGGGTCATTATAAAAATAGAGGTTAGGGTTTATGTCCCACTACACTCTAGATTTATTTCACAGAAATACATCTGTGCTAAAAGTAACAGTTGAAGATGTCAATGGATGTGAGGGAAGTACCTGGAAATTGTAATTATGTCTAAAACTTGAGTACTTCTTGTTAAAAGGCCACAGTTCAAAAGATTGTTATGATACTCATTAGCACACGCATTTAGCTTCCTGGGAGACATCACAATGGAACTTGGTACATTTATTTTCCTCAAACTCAAAAATCTATAACTTTGATCTAGATCTGTAATCTATACCAAGGTTATGTTCTTTTGCCATTTCATAAATGCTATTTGTGGACATATAAATTGAACAGGGTAAATCGGTAGAAACTGAATGACTCTATGAGTCTAGCACGTATGTTATGTGCAGTCAGATGGTGAGGTGCCCCACCCAGCAGTGTGAGAGCAGGCCAGGGCAGAGGGATGACTGAGAGTCAGGTGTCTAGACCAGGAGACCCAACCATACAGAATGTAGTAGTAGAAGTGGTAGTGTAGTAGTAGTAGCAGTAGTAGAAGTAGTAACAGTAATAGAAGGAGTAGCAGTAGTAGAAGTAGCATTAGTAGTAGTAGCAGTAGTAGTACGGGACTCTGTAGCTCAGTTGGAGAGCATGCCGCTTGCAACGCAGGGTTGTGGGTTCGATTCCCACGGGGGACCAGTATTTAAAAATGTAATAAAAATGTATGCACTCTACTGTAAGTCGCTCTGGATAAGAGTGTCTGCTAAATGACTAAAATGTAAATGTAGTAGCAGCAGTAGGAGTAGTACAGTCATACTAGTAGCAGTAGTAGTAGTTTTGATTGCTGTAACGTTAGAAACCACAAGTGTCTATCCAGATAATGAAAAGGCACCCACGAAAGAAAGTTCAAGGGACTTACAGTTACATGTCATTTGTGGCATGTGCATGATCATGAGCAGACCCACTGGGCATAATTTGGTTGAATCACTGTTGTTTCCATGTCATTTCAACCAAAAACCAAAAAATATGATGATGTTGAATCAATGTGGAAAACTCATTGGATTTGCAAAAACATCAACGTAAGGGCATTTTTTTATGTCACTTTTAACCTAAATCCAATGACAAACTGTTTTTTGTTGATTTCACGTTGAATTCAGAATATTTGACAACTCAACCAAATGTAAATCAAAACTAGACATTGAACTGGCGTCTGTGCCCAGTGGGAAGCCATTGTAGCCTATCATTTCACATCCCATGTGAGAACCATGAGCACGGGCTGACATAGCTTTGTTGTACCGCAGCAGAAGCCTGCCAGCAGCCTACCTACCAAAGGTTGCACCATGTCCATTACAATGTAGAAAAACGCATATCAGCTATCTTTCAATAGCTATCCATATTACAGGCGCTTCATCTTATTGTAACTATTTCTATGCCGAATTTGCGGCCACAATTTATGGAAGCTGACAAAAATTTGGAGATAACAATAGTTGACAAAGTCAAAGATAGTCCAGTGGTTTCCCTAAATCAATGCTTATAACAAATCCTGCTCCAGAAACAGCCATAGCTGGCTAATCTTTTGAATACGGGTGTAGAAAAAAACACCAGCAACAACAGATAACGTTAGATAGCTAGATAAGGTTAGCATGCTAGCTAGATACACTGACAGCTGTCAGTGCCCTATTTGTTGATGTTTATCAACTCTACATTGAAATTCCCACACCCAATTCAAAAATAAGTATTAGGTGGAACCTAAACGTGCATTTTCTCTCCAGGAGGGTCCTTTAAAATCATTTCAATTTCAATAGAGAAGTACAGACATTTAATGATTAGATAAAAGAACACCCTTCCTTCTTTCTAATCGCATCATCAAATATATTAATACATGTTCACACATAAAAAGGATAGTTTAAAAATGCAAAATGCACCATATCCTTTGGAGAACTAGCAACATTGCTAAAGCTTAGCTTTGGATGAGTAAACAAGTCCCATATCTCAGAATAGTTTTTTGATGTCTCCCTCTTTCATGACCTACAATTATTTTTTATTGATAACCCAGCTTTGTGTGATTTGATTGCAGATAGGACCTTGTAACACCAAGTTCAAATATGTGTGCACATTGAACAATCTAATTGCAAAAAAAATGTAAATCATAACTTATAAAACATTTTTTTATCTGACATATCTCACATGTGAAGGAACACTTAAAGAGCACCTCTATATGAATAACAAAGTTTTTCCTGCAATTCGTATGATATGTTATAAATTCCGATGCGTATAATATGTTACGAATTTGTAAGTACATAAGGTCCCGTTCAATCTCTTTAAATCGTTTAACCACTTTCTACCTAGTTTTAGTCGTTTAAGTACAGACTGGAGTATTTTTTCATCAAAACCAAAAATCTATAATATTTTTTTTTTTACTCAGACACCTGCAATCCATTCAAAACCTCCCACAACTACCAAAGTTGGGTCGCCACCCACTAGTTGAGAATCGCTGACCTAAAGGGCTTCTGAGAAAGGGCACTGTGTCACACCGTCCACAGAAGGTGGCGCCCCTCCCCGGTCGGGCGGTGCTCGGCGGTCGTCGCCGGCCTACTAGCTGCCACCGAGCTACGTTTCTGTGTCTTTTGGTTTTGTCTGTCTAGGTCCGCACATGTTCCTTGTTAGTCATTAGTGGGGGTGGGATTTAGTTTGTCCTTTTTGTTTGGGAATTCGTGCGGGATTGTTTCATGTCATGTTCTTTGTGACAGTCGGCATTTTGCGCTGCTTCAGCCACGTGTGTTTTGTATTTTGGAGCTGTCCTCCTGTCGGATATTCTGTGCACCCTGCCTTGTGGCGACTTTATTTATTCAGTGATTATTAAAACATCTGTTCAAACGGACCTCAGTCTCCTGCACTTGACTCTACCCTTTCCTGCTATCAAGGATAGCTCTGACACACTGAATATCAACACCTAAAATTGTAGTCACAAAGCCAGTGTAGGCCTGTGGTTTTCTAATCTCTTTTTTCTATAGTTTCATGACTCTTCAAAAGTCACTATAGTGGATATTTTGTGTGACCGTAGGACAATCCTGTATGCACTTTTCAGGAATACTTCAAAGGTTTGAACTGCAATGAGCAATTTTGTATTTTTGGTTGGACTAACTGCCAATTCAGAATAATCCAAAGATCAATGAAGAATGAATGCTATCTGAATTCATGTTAATTTCACTGCCAAACTCTTCCTTTAATCTGGAAGAATTCCTAATCATTCCAACTTCACACATTTTATCTTGCATGAGGTAATTCAGCACATTTGTGAGATGAGCATGGATTTGACAGAGTACCGTGAAATTGAAAATTGAGTTGAAAATTTGTCTGGTATTCACTTTTCTCTGCAGGGAGAACGTTCCCGGGCCGTGTCACCATCGCACAAAGTGCTTTCCCCTCTCTGTCTCTCGCTTTCTCTCTGTTCTTAATACCAGGTTCAGATGTCAGTTCGGGGAAAGGATGACTTGTCTGAAATATCAGCAGAACTTTTGTTGGGCAGAGTCGATAAGAGTGAACCCTTCTGCTGAGTAGGGAAATCTGCTGTCTTTCTCCCTATTGTTCAGGGAGGTTAAAGAAAAGAATGAGAGGTGACACGGGTCCACCAGGGGAGACGGATGCAAACACCAAGGGGTCGAGGGGTTTTTGTCTCTTTTTGTCCTCGAAACAGAGTTTTTAATGGTCAAAGTATTAACCTCCTAAAGAGACACCTATTGTCACGGCTGTCGAAAGGAGGGGACCAAAGTGCAGCGTGGTTGTAGTTCCACATTTTATTAAATCCGTGAAACTTTGCAGTACATAAATAACTGAATTAACAAAACAACAAACCGTGACGCAGAGAGAAACAAACTCTACTCAAAATATAATAACCCACAAAAACAGGAAGAAAAAACCCCTACTTAAATATGATCTCCAATCAGAGGTAACGAGGACCAGCTGCCTCCAATTGGAGATCAACCCAAACAACCCCAACATAGAAATAGAAAAACTAGAACTTAAACATAGAAATATAAAACATAGAAAAACACAAAACACCCCCTGTCACGCCCTGACCTACTCTACTATAGAGAATGACATCTTACTAGGGTCAGGACGTGACACCTATGTCTTTTGTTTGGCCATTGAGAAGCCAAACGACATGATTGTGCTGACATTGCAACACAACAGTGTTAATTTCGCCGACAAAAATATTAGTCAAACACCTATTTTTCAGTGGCATTTGACAACACTATAACTGACTAAATAGGCACTGAAGAAACTAAAACAAGATGAGACAAAATGATCTCTGTGACTAAAATCTGTCTGCTTAGTGCACTGAACTAGTGTTTGGAGAGATTGAGAGCTTTTCAGTGAAAAGCACAATTCATATTAGCAGCACAGATGCGCTGCGCAGTTCTGTCAGCAGTGGGAAGGACGCCACACCCGACACACACAGCCTACATCAGCTGGTGAGCTGCAGGGGAACAAGCGATGAGTGTGGGCAGACAGGCAGACAGACTCCGCTCCGCCTCCGATTATACACTGTCTGACTCGATTCAGACTGGAGGTTTAGTGACTCGACTACATCACTGGGAGAAACAGTCATTAGCTACCGTTCTACTTTTGGACACCAATGTGGCTGCAGCGTCTGTGGAACGTTGATATCAATGGCAATGTCACTGAGTGATGGAGGTGCAACCCATATTACTTTGCCAATAGTCTGGTGATTGTGCTACTCTCTCTCTCTCTCTCTCTCTCCCTCTCTCTGCGCTTGTGTGTGTCTGTTTGTTTTGTATCTGATGTTCAATATCTATGTAGCCTGAATTAGGAATTTATATGGCCAGATCCTTCTTATATTCTATATGTTTGTCATATTTCTGCTGTTGGGAATAGAATAGCATTGTATGCAGAAAAATATGTTGGTAGGACAAGGCTATTTATGTTTGTGCACATGGAAGTCAGTGATGTATGTTTACTATAAGTTAATGAGGCAATAGAAATGTGATGTGTCTTAAATGAAAAGGCATCTAGTTGGCAAAAATGTCCCATTGTTTGTCATTTTGATAGTAACTACACTAAATCATTATTCAAATGACAAAAATGTGACTAAGACTTGTATTTTAGCCCCAAAAACTAAGACTAGACTAAATCAAAAAAATAGTGCCAAAATGAACACTGCAACATAATTTCCAACAAATATGTCACTTATGAATGAGACATCAAATATGCATGTCACATATTGACATATTGTGAAGATTTGACATATAATATATTCCACTTAGCATATGCTTTTACAGCAACACATAATGGTATTCATGGTATTTACAGTGGTGTAAAGTACTTAAGTAAAAATACTTGAAAGTACTACTTAAGTAGTTTTTTGGGGTGTCTACTCTACTTTACTACTTTACTATTTATATTTTTGACAACTTATAACGATGTGCGCTGAGAGTCGGGAAGCAAGTTCAGGGAGTGAGTGTTTTAATAAACACACCATAATACAAAATAAAAAACACAAACAACGCACAGACATGACACAGGAACAGAAACAATGACGCCTGGGGAAGGAACCAAAGGGAGTGACATATATAGGGAAGGTAATCAGGGAGGTGATGGAGTCCAGCTGAGTCTGATTACGCGCAGGTGCGTGTAACGATGGTGACAGGTGTGCGCCATCATGAGCAGCCTGGTGACCTAGAGGCCGGAGAGGAAGCACACGTGACACAACCTTTACTTCACTACATTCCTAAATAAAAAAATATACTTTTTACTTCATACATTTTCCCTGACACTCAAAAGTACTCGTTACATTTTGAATGCTTAAGCAGGACAGGAAAATGGTCTAATTCATGCACTTATCAAGAGAACATACCTGGTCATCCCTACTTCCTCTGATCTGGCTGACTCTAAACACATGCTTCATTTGTAAATGGTGTCTGAGTGTTGGAGTGTGCACCTGGCTATCTGTTAAAAAAAAATATATGCCGTCTGGTTTGCTTAATTTAAGGAATTTGAAACGATTTATACTTTTACTTTTGACACTTAAGGATATTTTATCAATTATATTTACTTTGATACTTAAGTATATTTAAAAGCAAATACTTTTAGACTTTTACTCAAGTACTATTTTACCTGGATGACTTTCACTTGAGTCATTTTTTGTTAAGGTATCTTTACTTTTACTCAAGTATGAAAATTGGGTACTTTTTCCACCACTGGGTATTTGACTAGTTAATTTTTTTCGCATTTCATGTCCAAATCATAAACTTAGGGCTAGATTCACACCGTATTGCAGAAGTATTGCAGAAGATCCGCGTTATTGCTCAATTTAAACTTTAAGGCAATGTTCCCGCGTTCGCAGAGACTGCATTCACAGAAAACACTGCATATGTCGGCTCAATCAGAAAATTACCTTAAAAAGTTAATAGAGGTCTTCCGCGATACGGATTGAATCCAGCTCTTAATTGAGCTACACAATCAATTTTAGACACTTTGGTATGATTTGGACATGAAACATGCTTATATCGGATAAAGACTGGCATTGGATTCTTGCCACAGTAAACGAATGTCATTTTGGAATTTGGTTGAACTATCCCTTTAAGAGATTGGGTTGGAATTTGACAATGATGAAGATTAGCGACAGTTGGACAACTCCTGTCATTTTCTATACACTGTATTAACTAACCTCCAAACAAGCTTCAATGCCATACAACACTCCATCTGTGGCCTCCAACTGCTCTTAAACGCTAGCAAAACCAAATGCATGCTTTTCAACCGTTCGCTACCTGCACCCGCCCGCCTGACTAGCATCACTACTCTGGACGGTTCTGACCTAGAATACGTGCACAACTACAAATACCTAGGTGTCTGGCTAGACTGTAAACTCTCCTTCCAGACTCATATCAAACATCTCCAATCCAAAATCAAATCTAGAATCGGCTTCCTATTCCGCAACAAAGCCTCCTTCACTCATGCTGCCAAACTTACCCTCATTAAACTGACTATCGTACCGATCCTCGACTTCGGCGATGTCATCTACAAAATAGCTTCCAATACTCTACTCAGCAAATTGGATGTAGTATATCACAGTGCCATCCGTTTTGTTACCAAAGCGCCTTATACCACCCACCACTGCGACCTGTATGCTCTAGTCGGCTGGCCCTCGCTATATATTCGTCGCCAGACCCACTGGCTCCAGGTCATCTATAAGTCTATGCTAGGTAAAGCTCCGCCTTATCTCAGCTCACTGGTCACGATAACAACACCCACTCGTAGCACGCGCTCCAGCAGGTATATCTCACTGGTCATCCCCAAAGCCAACACCTCCTTTGGCCGCCTTTCCTTCCAGTTCTCTGCTGCCAGTGACTGGAATGAATTGCAAAAATCGCTGAAGCTGGAGACTTACATTTCCCTCATTAACTTTAAACATCAGCTATCTGAGCAGCTAACCGATCGCTGCAGCTGTACATTGTCCATCTGTAAATAGCCCAACCAATCTACCTACCTCATCCCCATATTTTTTGTTTTTATTTACTTTGCTGCTCTTTTGAACACCAGTATCACTACTTACACATCTGCACATCATCATCTGCTTAACTATCACTCCAGTGTTAATCTGCTAAATTGTAATTACTTTGCTACTATGGCCTATTTATTGCCTTACCTCCTCATGCCATTTGCACACACTGAATATAGACTTTCTTTTTTTCTATTGTGTTATTGACTGTACGCTTGTTTATTCCATGTGTAACTCTGTGTTGTTTTTGTTGCACTGCTTTGCTTTGCTTTATCTTGGCCAGGCCGCAGTTGTAAATGAGAACTTGTTCTCAACTAGCTTACCTGGTTAAATAAAGGTGAAATAATTATTATTTTTTTTTAAGTATTTTGGCTTCATCTATTGTGTAAACCTGCATATTAACTTGTTTTCATCATATAAATCATCCCATCCAGATCTGTCTCATTTCAGGTACTTTGATTGTTTGATTGAGCTTGGAGGTGCCAGGTGTGCGGGGTTTGCACTTTTAGCACACTTTATTGGTTCTATTGCACCAGGCAAGCTCAATCAAGTGCAGCTAATGTATTGGGGTGGAAAACAAATACTATTTGAACCCAGGTCTGGACCCACCCCTAGATGAAATATGTACTTAAGTATTACATTAGGTTGCTGAATCTAGTCAGTGTACCCATCCTCACCATATTAGGGTGTCCCCTCTCTCCCCTTTCCCCTTTTATCAAGACATAAGCAAGGCTCTCCCTGACAGGCTCATTTAAGGCAGGCGATTGCCCTGGCATTGCTCTCACCTATGCTGGGTGGAGTGAGAGAGGGCTAAATAAAGGGAAGGCATTTTATCTGCGTTCTCATGACCAGCAATATAGACAGGCAATATGAGAGGTGTCAGAAGTCAGAGAGGTGCTGATGACAAGCGCTAGAGGCCTGGTCACACTTTCCACTTAAAGTTACAAACCCCATCACCATAGAGGGAGGGAGGGAAATGGTGGGAGAGAGAGAGAGTGAGAAACAGTGGAAGAGAGCAAGAGATAGAAACAGTGGAAGAGAGCGAAACGGTGAAAGAGAGAGAGAGAAACGGTGAAAGAGAGAGAGAGAAACAGTGGAAGAGAGAGAGACAGTGGAAGAGAGAGAGACAGTGGAAGAGAGAGAGACAGTGGAAGAGAGAGAGACAGTGGAAGACAGAGAGACAGTGGAAGAGAGAGAAATGGTGAAAGAGAGAGAGAGAGACAGTGGAAGAGAGAGAGACAGTGGAAGAGAGAGAGACAGTGGAAGAGAGAGAGACAGTGGAAGACAGAGAAACAGAGGAAGAGAGAGAGAGAAACAGTGAAAAACAGTGGAAGAGAGAGAGAGAGAGAGAGAGGAGAGAGAGAGAGAGTGGAAGAGGGAGAAACAGTGGAAGAGGGAGAAACAGTGGAAGAGAGAGAAATAGAGGAAGAGAGAGAGAGAAACAGTGAGAAACAGTGGAAGAGAGAGAGAGAGAGAGAGAGTGGAAGAGGGAGAAACAGTGGAAGAGAGAGAGACAGTGGAAGAGAGAGAGACAGTGGAAGAGAGAGACAGTGGAAGAGAGAGACAGTGGAAGAGAGAGACAGTGGAAGAGAGAGAGACAGTGGAAGAGGGAGAAACAGTGGAAGAGAGAGAAACAGAGGAAGAGAGAGAGAGAGAAACAGTGAGAAACAGTGGAAGAGAGAGAGAGAGAGAGAGTGGAAGAGGGAGAAACAGTGGAAGAGAGAGACAGTGGAAGAGGAGAGACAGTGGAAGATAGAGAGACAGTGGAAGAGGGAGAAACAGTGGAAGAGGGAGAAACAGTGGAAGAGAGAGAAACAGAGGAAGAGAGAGAGAGAGAAACAGTGAGAAACAGTGGAAGAGAGAGAGAGAGTGGAAGAGAGAGAAACAGTGGAGGAGAGAGAGAGAGACAGTGGAAGAGAGAGAGAGAGAGAGAGAGAGAGAGAGAGAGAGAGAGAGAAAGTGGAAGAGAGAGAAAGTGGAAGAGAGAGAAACAGTGGAGGAGAGAGAGAGAGACAGTGGAAGAGAGAGGGAGAGAGAGAAATAGTGGAGAGAGAGAGAACAGTGGAAGAGAGAGAGACAGTGGAAGAGAGAGAAACAGTGGAAGAGAGAGAGACAGTGGAAGAGAGAGAAACAGTGGAAGAGAGAGAGACAGTGGAAGAGAGAGAGAGCAGTGGAAGAGGGAGAGACAGTGGAAGAGAGAGAGAGAGACAGTGGAAGAGAGAGAGACAGTGGAAGAGAGAGAGACAGTGGAAGAGAGAGAAACAGTGGAAGAGAGAGAGACAGTGGAAGAGAGAGAGAGACAGTGGAAGAGAGAGAGAGACAGTGGAAGAGAGAGAAACGTGGAAGAGAGAGAGACAGTGGAAGAGAGAGAGACAGTGGAAGAGAGAGAGACAGTGGAAGAGAGAGAGAGACAGTGGAGAGAGAGAGAGACAGTGGGAGAGAGAGAGAGACAGTGGAGAGAGAGAGAGAGAGACAGTGGAAGAGAGAGAGAAACAGTGGAAGAGAGAGAGAGACAGTGGAAGAGAGAGAAACAGTGGAAGAGAGAGAGACAGTGGAAGAGAGAGAGAGACAGTGGAAGAGAGAGAGAGACAGTGGGAGAGAGAGAGAGACAGTGGGAGAGAGAGAGAGAGAGACAGTGGAAGAGAGAGAGAAACAGTGGAAGAGAGAGAGAGAGTGGAAGAGAGAGAGAGAGACAGTGGGAGAGAGAGAGAGAGAGACAGTGGAAGAGAGAGAAACAGTGGAAGAGAGAGAAACAGTGGAAGAGAGAGAGACAGTGGAAGAGAGAGAGAGACAGTGGAAGAGAGAGAGAGAGACAGTGGAAGAGAGAGAGACAGTGGAAGAGAGAGAGACAGTGGAAGAGAGAGAGACAGTGGAAGAGAGAGAGACAGTGGAAGAGAGAGAAGACAGTGGAAGCGAGAGAGAGACAGTGGAGAGAGAGAGAGACAGTGGAAGAGAGAGAGACAGTGGAAGAGAGAGAAACAGTGGAAGAGAGAGAAACAGTGGAAGAGAGAGACAGTGGAAGAGAGAGACAGTGGAAGATAGAGAGACAGTGGAAGAGGGAGAAACAGTGGAAGAGGGAGAAACAGCGGAAGAGAGAGAAACAGTGGAAGAGGGAGAAACAGTGGAAGAGAGAGAAACAGAGGAAGAGAGAGAGAGAGAAACAGTGAGAAACAGTGGAAGAGAGAGAGAGAGTGGAAGAGAGAGAAACAGTGGAGGAGAGAGAGAGAGACAGTGGAAGAGAGAGAGAGAGAGAGAGAGAGAGAGAGAGAGAGAGAGAAAGTGGAAGAGAGAGAAAGTGGAAGAGAGAGAAACAGTGGAGGAGAGAGAGAGAGACAGTGGAAGAGAGAGGGAGAGAGAGAAATAGTGGAAGAGAGAAACAGTGGAAGAGAGAGAAACAGTGGAAGAGAGAGAGACAGTGGAAGAGAGAGAAACATTGGAAGAGAGAGAGACAGTGGAAGAGAGAGAAACATTGGAAGAGAGAGAGACAGTGGAAGAGAGAGAGAGCGTGGAAGAGGGAGAAACAGTGGAAGAGAGAGAGAGAGACAGTGGAAGAGAGAGAGACAGTGGAAGAGAGAGAGACAGTGGAAGAGAGAGAAACAGTGGAAGAGAGAGAGACAGTGGAAGAGAGAGAGAGACAGTGGAAGAGAGAGAGAGACAGTGGAAGAGAGAGAAACAGTGGAAGAGAGAGAAACAGTGGAAGAGAGAGAGACAGTGGAAGAGAGAGAGACAGTGGAAGAGAGAGAGAGACAGTGGAAGAGAGAGAGAGACAGTGGGAGAGAGAGAGAGACAGTGGGAGAGAGAGAGAGAGAGACAGTGGAAGAGAGAGAGAAACAGTGGAAGAGAGAGAGAGACAGTGGAAGAGAGAGAAACAGTGGAAGAGAGAGAGACAGTGGAAGAGAGAGAGACAGTGGAAGAGAGAGAGAGACAGTGGAAGAGAGAGAGAGACAGTGGGAGAGAGAGAGAGACAGTGGGAGAGAGAGAGAGAGAGACAGTGGAAGAGAGAGAGAAACAGTGGAAGAGAGAGAGAGACAGTGGAAGAGAGAGAGAGAGACAGTGGGAGAGAGAGAGAGAGACAGTGGAAGAGAGAGAAACAGTGGAAGAGAGAGAAACAGTGGAAGAGAGAGAGACAGTGGAAGAGAGAGAGAGACAGTGGAAGAGAGAGAGAGAGACAGTGGAAGAGAGAGAGACAGTGGAAGAGAGAGAGACAGTGGAAGAGAGAGAAACAGTGGAACAGAGAGAGACAGTGGAAGAGAGAGAGACAGTGGAAGAGAGAGAGACAGTGGAAGAGAGAGAAACAGTGGAAGAGAGAGAAACAGTGGAAGAGAGAGAAACAGTGGAAGAGAGAGAGATAAAGGATAATCACCTAAACCTAATGATTATCACCTAATGCGTATTACATAAAGTTTTGTCCGCCAACCGACTTCATCAGAAGGAGGAACCTAAATGTTTCCCATTTGCTTCAACTGGGTCATTCCATTGTCTCCTGCTCCTTAACAGAGCTGTGATTGGTCCAACCCAAAGCGGGTTGAGTGGCCAGATTGAAAAACCGTAAAGAGTGAAGATTGAGAAACTGTGAACAGCTTCCTGATACAGGCCTATTCATTCAGATTAAAGGGGCAGTTCCCTCCAAAAATCTAACTTAGATGTTTTCAGACTTTAAATGTGTTCTAATGTAGAGATGAATCCATGTCCTATGCCATCGAATGTGTAGATACAGCTACATGTATATGCCTCAAATTCCAAATAAATGGAAAATGATAGGCACATACTAGAATCTGGAAATTATATGGCGCTTAGCTTTTCCATTCCACAGATGGCCTGGGACAGTGTAACGTCTGCTTCCAACTCACACTCTCAAACACCTAGATCCCCTGAACGCAGCTCACTCTCCAGATCCCAATCACCTAAATTCTAATCACCTGTTCACACACCTGTATGTCATTACCACACACTATTTACCGTAAATTCCGGACTATAAGCCGCAACTTTTTTCCCACGCTTTGAACCCCGCGGCTTAAACAATGACGCGGCTAATATATGGATTTTTCCCACTTTCAATTTTTTTTTCTCCAAAAAACAAATTCTGTGACGTGCTGTTTTTTGGCGGCATGAAGCTTTCATTAGACCAATGAAATTGCCGAACGGGTTAAGGTCAAACAACTTTTGTTTACTGTTTAGATGAAATTGAGCGCTCTGAAACTTCCCATCATTCTGATTACGGTAGTCATTTTGTCACCCTCATCATGGCAAAGACACGGAGAAATGCATATGATACAGCTTTCAAGTTGAAGGCGATTGATCTGGCTGTTGGAAAAGGAAATAGAGCTGCTGCACGGGAGCTTGGTCTTAATGAGTTGATGATAAGACGTTGGAAACAGCAGCGGGAGGAATTGACAAAAAGACAACTAAAGCTTACTGCAAATTTTAAATTTTTTGTTACAAGCCGTGTTTCGTTAAAGCCTATTTATTTTTGTTACAAGCCGTGCTTCGTTAAAGCCTATTTATTTTTGTTACAAGCCGTGTTTCGTTAAAGCCTGTGTAAAGTTCATTTGTTTCAATGTACCGGTAGGCACCTGCGGCTTATAGACATGTGCGGCTTATTTATGTTCAAAATAATATATATTTTTTAATTCAGTGGATGCGGCTTATATTCAGGTGCGCTTAATAGTCCGGAAATTACGGTAGTTCAGTTCTTTGCACCACATCATTGTGAGGTATTGTTTGTTTTGTTGTACGGTCTAGTCGGAGCGCTGTTTAGTTCTATATTAGTCCTCCTGTGTATCATAGTTTTTGGCCATCCTCACTAACGATGCCTTTTTGCCTATTACCTGCCTGTGCTTTTGCCTAACAGATTTCCTGTCGTCAAACTCTTGCCTGATCTCCTGGATTACGTTGTTAGCCTTTTCCCTGCCTGTACTGTTACCTTTTTGGAGTCCCTGTGTATGACCTTCTGCCTGTCCCTGGACCCAGCTACCTGCCTCCTCCTGTGGTCCTTTTCTAATAAACACCTGCTGCACCCTGCGCTTGAAACCAGCTCTCTGTTTCCCATCGTGTTCATTACAGACAGATACTTGTCTCAACATAAGACCACTTTTGAAATGTCTGAAAACATCTGACCCACTTTGATTTTGGAATGTACTTTCCCTTTAACATAATTGTCAACATTTAAGCACGAAAACAACAATTTTGTTATTGGAAGTCTAAAGCAACGTAACTTCCCCCAGATTTATTTAGACACTGGTGCCGGGACCTAGCGCCAGACTAGACAATCACCGAGCAGGAATACTCATGATACCAAGAAAACTGGCTAAATGTGTGCCCTCTCGGACAGATGATTTGTCACAAGTCTGAACATCACAAAGCTGTTCTTTCTGATTTGTGGTTGGAGAAGAAGGGGTAAATAAAAGTCCTAGCACCAACAGGAGACAAACACTCTCTCTGTGTTGGTTACGATTGAGCTCCTCTGGCCATGCTGATTGGTCTATAATGACTGAAATGACAATTTTGAGTCCAACCATGTGCTTGCCTGAACATTCTCTGTAGTCCTTTGTGAAAGGCACATTTGTTTTTGTAGAAGGAATAATTGTTGTCGAATCATGCCAGAGCTGTAGGCAATCAGTTGAATTTGAACGGTTGGAATAGTGCAGCTGTCCATGTCAACGCCAGAATGCAGCCTACAGTCTGATTATTTAAAAATGTGTTCCAAAAAGGTTCTTCGACTGTCCCTATAGGAGAACCCTTTTTGGTTCCAGGTAGAACCCTTTCGGTTCCAGGTAAAACCCTCTTTGAACAGGGTTCTACCTGGAACCCAAAAGGGATCTCCAAAGGATTCTCCTATGGGACAGGCAAATAACCCTTTTAGGGGAGGGGAACCCACGGCGTCAATGGTTTAACTGGTATAAGTACAGTATTACAAGGCTTATATGATAATGTGTTTTCAATGTTAACATTCAACAGCTTACAGGCCATTTCTAAAGTTACCACTGTACACTCTTAGAAAAAAAGATGCTATCTAGAACCTAAAAGGGTTCTTCGGCTGTCCCCATAGGAGAACCCTTTGAAGAACCCTTTTAGGTGGTCCCCATAAGATAACCCTTTTTGGTTCCTCTGTGGAAAGGGTTTTACATGGAACCCAAAAGGGTTCTACCTGGAACCAATAAAGGGTTATCTTATGGGGACCACCGAATAACCCTTTGGAAACCTTTTTTCTAATAGTGTACTTGCTTATAGCCATAAGGCTGTAATGGTATAGCAAACATGCCTTTAAAAGCAGTCTGTGAAAACCAGGAAGTCATGGAAAATCAAGTTGGAATTTGGTTACTTGAAAATAGATTGCATGTGCCCCTCTCTTTCTCTCTGTGTGTGTGTGTGTGTGTGTGTGTGTGTGTGTGTGTGTGTGTGTGTGTGTGTGTGTGGTGTGTGTGTGTGTGTGTGTGTGTGTGTGTGTGTGTGTGTGTGTGTGGTGTGTGTGTGTGTGTGTGTGTGTGTGTGTGTGTTGTGAGTCGTGCATTCCTGTATGCGTGTGTGTGGGTCTACATGTATGGTTTAGAGGGAGCAGAGACAAAATGGGAGTTAGTGGCCAATGTAGAATTGCCATTGTGCTCTAATACAATCTGACTTCCCCTCCTGACCTGAGATATTCCTCTCTCTAGAATAGAGAACCAGGCAGGCAAACCGAGGGAATTGTGGGCTGAGAGAGAGAGGAAGGCAGAGGAGGAGGAGGAGGAAGGGAGGAGGCTGTGGGAGGGCTGCAGGGTACTGGGTAGGGTAGGAGGACAGGCCACAAGTGATGCCTGGTATTTCTTCCACTGCCCCCATGCTTAAGGCTGCATTTCTGTCCGTGGTCCGTCCGGTAGTCTCCTACATTACAGACAGCTGCTCCTGCTCATCAGCCTTAGGTCTGTGCCCTCATCTACTCCATCCGTCCTCGAAGTCTGCATCACCAGTCCCTCTACCCTGATCTCTTCCAAGGAATGAAAAAAGGGAAAGATAGGGAAATAGTAATTATAGTTGACGAAAACCTTTACGTTTTCTTAAAGTTGAAAGAGTTTGTTTTATTCCGCTGATCATTGACAGATAGTGGATTTGATCCCTCAACACATCAAGCCAACTGGTGAGAGACTCAATTTTCTGCCCCAGTGGAGAGAGATAAACAGCTTTCTGTCTGGACTCTAGAAGAGAGACTCGACATTGGGGGACAAACCCAGTCATCTTTAGCCAGGACACTGAAAGAGACTAAGTTTGCTGCTTTACCTTGAGAGACACAACCTTCTGTGTCAAGACAAGACAAGGCGAGCAGTTTTCTGTCTAAACAGAGACACACAGCCTAGAAAGAGAGACCAAGACCTCTGGATTTCACCCTCTCAGGGACAGCTTTTTGCCTTAATACAGAAACGGAGAGTACGACTGTTCTACTACAATATTCCTTATACCCCTAATATTGAGAGTCCTTCACTTTTCTTCCCTGTCACCTGAGCACTGAGAAAACCTTTCTGCATTCTCATTTTTAACAGAAAAGGCACCAGCCTGGTCTAAGCAGCGGCATCTCAGGTAGAGTAACTCTGTCTGTCTGTCTGTCTGTCTGTCTGTCTGTCTGTCTGTCTGTCTGTCTGTCTGTCTGTCTGTCTGTCTGTCTGTCTGTCTGTCTGTCTGTCTGTCTGTCTGTCTGTCCCAGTGGTAGAAAAAGTATCCAATTTTCATACTTGAGTAAAAGTAAAGATACCTTAATAGAAAATTACTCAAGTAAAAGTGAAAGTCACCCAGTAAAATATTACTTGAGTAAAAGTATTCGGTTTTACACATTTACAAATGAAGCATTTGTGTTTAGTGAGTCCACTAGATCAGAGGAAGTAGGGATGACCAGGAATACTCTATTGATAAGTGTGTGAATTGGACCCTTGTCCTGTCCTGCTAAGCATTCAAAATGTAACGAGTGCTTTTGAGTGTCACGGAAAATGTATGGAGAAACAAAAATACATTTTTTTTTTTAGGAATGTAGTGAAGTAAAAATAAAAGTAGTCAAAAATATAAATAGTAAAGTACAGATACCAAAAAAACCTACTTAAGTAGTACTTTCAAGTATTTTTACTTAAGTACTTCACACCACTGGTGCGTGCATGCATGCGTGGATGTAGATCTGTAGCATCTGCTGTGATGTTGAAGGAGTAAGCATTGTTATGTTAGTACTGAAATATTATCTGACCTATCAGATGAATTTGAGATCTAAAGTTGACTCTTTTAGACCAAGGGATTGCAGCCAACACATATAAAAGCAGTGTTTAGTCAACTACTCTGGCATTGTCTCCAAAGACAAAACCCTCCTTGTCTTTCAGACTTTTTTTGTTTGTGCTGCTGGTGATCACGCCGAAAATAAAACAAACATGACATAGGAAGGAAAAGAGCAGCAAGCCAAACAATATAGAGAGCAGGAGAAAGTCAAATTAGGGAAGTCATACATTCTCAGAGCTTGGACTATTGCTATTAACAATGGGTCGACCCTTATCCTGATGTAATCTCTTAATATTGCATTGTCCTGTGACTTTGGGGCAAAATGTGGCCAAAAGTATTCAATGGGCTTTGAGTGACATGAAAGAATGGTGTTGGAGCTTAAAGGATAGGACATGATGTCAGACTAACTCTGAGACATCCAGTTAGATGGTGCTGACGCCTTTACACACACTATATATACCTTTCTCATTAACCTTTTGTAGAAGCAGTTGACTTTAGACACTTAAATAAGTCACTTGATAAATAACGAAGCTTTGAATGATTAGTGGCAATTACTCAGTCAAAGCGAATTCGACTAATTGTTTAAAGATCTGGACTATGCTCTGTGAAATTGAAAAAATAGTCTTAAGTAGTCTCTTAAAAGTAAGTAAGTAAAAGGGACTGAACGATTCAGGAGGAGTCCAATACCTTCATTGGTCAGACTTCTAAAAGTAAAGTGTGGAATTGCGGATAGACTATAAGGATAGGCTACAGATGATCCAAATGTCCAAATGTCCAAACCCTTTAGTCTATAGCTCCCAGGTGGCAATAACTGGGAGTAAATGGTGTGTGTGTCCACCAAGACATAACATGATGAAGTCATGGCTGGTTTACTCTACCATTACAGTACCTCTACGGAAAGCTATCATTCAGGTACCAGACTTTAGTAAACCCTGCTGGAGAGATGGTTCACCTTTTTGAAGTTTTATCTTATTTTCTACTTTAAAATGTGAACTATCCCTGATGGGAATATTTTTAATTTGTGACTAACTGGTCTGTATGAGGATTGATCATGTTAATAATAACTTATTTATGAGCAGGGTGGGAAGGTAAAGGCCCCAGTGGACTGTCTCCCCTATTTCAAATTATTCAGGAGGCTATGAGTCAAGTCTGCTAGGAAAGCTTGAGTCAAAATCATCTATGTTGCTGTGACTGACCTAGAGGGACCATACTGTATGTATGCCATGACACCATTATTTGGTTAACACAGACATAAGACAAAAAGCAGAATAAAGGATTGTGTGCTGTGCTTTCCTTATATCACAGAACAGAAAGAACCACGCTGTCCTCTCCTATCAGGTGTCCCAGAGTGTTTTCAAGGTATTTTCCCCTTCCCTCTCCATTCATCAGCTGCCCTCAGTGTCACCAGCACAGAAATATAATTACCATAAGGGACATTCCCATTTAAGTCAATGTTCTGTGTAGCCATGAGCGTGAAATTGCCGTGGTCTGAGGGGCCTTGTCCATTCTAGTTTTCCTATTTCTATGGACTCCAGACAAGCACCAAGCACCGTAAAGCGAGCATCATTGTTCTCCTTTCCGAGGTAAACATCAGAAGGAGCAGGGCGGAAGGTCAGAGGGAGCACCTTCTTCCTCCCTAAAGTACCCCCAGCTGCCAAGACCCCAGTCAGGTACATTGTCCTTGTGCTGATCTAAGTAAGACGGAGCCTGCAAAGTGCCAACAAGCACTGACGAAAACCATAATAAGCTGGTCTGGGATAATTGTTTTTAAAAAAACAAAAAAGTAAACACAGCAGGACTGCTTGGTGTAAGAAAAAACGATTGAAGGGTTGGTGTTTTTTCTCATAGCGCAGAGATGAGCTTTTTTGAAACTTGTTTTCTTGATTATGGGCGATTTCCTTTTAAGTGCCTTGGCAGTAGGAAATCATATTGTTTGACATTGCTTCCTCGACTGCCTACGGGGAGACAGGATGGCGACCAAGACCCCTCAGACTGAAACGTAAAGGGAGGTGAGTTTCTATGGGAAGTGAGTCAGTCTCAATGACTGTTCTCAAACTGATTTACTAAATAGATGTGCAGCAACAGTAAAACCTATTCTTCCCCCTAGAAATAAATTCCAGGTTATTTTGCCATGTTTGAATAACTGTTTCTAGACATCAATATGGGCCAGTATTATTTATAATATGTCTTAAAAAAAACTACTTTCCACTCAGCCATAGTTCCCATAGCTTGCCTGAGGTCACTGTCATGTGGCCACTAGAACTTAAAACGTCCTCCCACACAAACTACTGGTCTGCTGTAGATAAAGAAGGGAACCCCTATTGGTCCACTTTCCCTCTTACTCACACACACTTATTTTTTTTACCCTTTATTTAACTAGGCAAGTCAGTTAAGAACAAAATCTCATTTTCAATGACGGCCTAGGAACAGTGGGTTAACTGCCTTGTTCAGGGGAAGAACGACAGATTTTTACCTTGTCTGCTCGGGGATTCGATCTAGCAACCTTTCGGTTACTGGCCCAACGCTCTAACCACTAGGCTACCTGCCCCCCATACACACACATGCAAACACACACACACACACAGTCTAATCAACACCCTCACTTGAGCTTAAAGAGCAGCTCCATACTTTCCATTGGTCCTGCCCTTCAAGGAGAAGTGAGGGAGAAAGAGAGGGGAAATGCTACAACCTTACAGTAATACACAGTCTTACAGTAATACACAGTCTCGTCTAGATAGAAAGACTGAGGATCTATACAGTCTGAAGAAAATACAACCTTCAGTGCCAGATGGATTTTAGTCCAAGGAGGGTTTATTGTCTCTGCTGGTAAGACTGAACACAACGTCTTAGCAGTGAACGCAACCTTAACTTGAACCACTTAGTCTGTACAACGGTAATTATCCTACTGGATAGTTTGTCAAACATCAAGTTTGGATAGCTGTCTTTTTACATATGCTATTTAGTTTAATAAAGGTTTTCACTGTGTGCCTACTGTATGAAACTGAGTATTATGAAACGTTGTTCAATAGACACAGGTTAGTTTATCCTTTGTTTGAGTGTGAGTGGGGGGAGTCTGGAGTGCACACCACAGTACAGTAGTGTCTGTGCTCATGGAGCCGATGTGGAATCGCCAGCTAGTGAGCTGTGTGTGCTAGTAGTGTTCAACATAGAAGTAGCTGTTTCCTTTGCTCCGCAAGGGCCAAGGCTTTCGTATCGTGACAGGTAACGTTGCTAGTTCTAGTGCAGATATACAGTATATGCGCAGAGAGAAGAGCTGACAGTAGAGTTCATGGGGTGATGAAATGGTAAAGCTCAGGTGTTCATAAATTAGACCAAGATATCAACCAAGAAGAAAAAGAAGACTTTCCTATACTACAAATAATATCGTTATTTACTGTATATTGTCATATGACGTCTTTTTTTGGAAAATGCTTTTGAGGGAATGGGTCCTTTGGAAATTTCTTGACACAGTTCTGAAACAGTTGAATTTCCATCAACAGAAACAAAGTGCATTGATTTATTAGTTGTCAGCTCTTTATAAAAAAAATGACATCTTACCAGTCACCACTTCCTTATTGATTTTGTTTGTTTTCAATGTTTCAAGAAATATGCACCACCTATCTCTGGCCAAAGGAAATGTAAATCAGTATGTCTCACTTTCCCAGGCTAAGTAATGCAAAGATAAGCCCTGTGACATGTTTATTTCTGTGTTTTTGTTGACTTTAGACTTCCTTAAAACTGACATCCGATTTCCCAGATTGCTGGGCCAGGCAGGCAGGGCTGTGGGAACATACTTGGCCCGAACCAGCCCAGTCTACTGAGCCCACTTTGGTCACACAGGGAGAAAAGTCTATTAATATACCCACTCCACAGCCCCAAACACATCGCCTGATACAAAACAGGATAGAATTGTAAAGCACAGCATCACTCAATACAATACAGCACAGCATTGCTCAGTACATTACAGTAAGGTACTGAGCAACTCAGCATAGCACAGAATACTTTGGTGTAATGAAGAGATACTTGGAAACCAGTAAAATAAAAACACAAGTCAACATTGCATGGCACAAGTGAATTAAGTTACAAAGTGTGACAAGCCATGAAACAGAATAATCAAAAGTCCTGAAAAAAGAAACACAAATAAAATATCCCACAGAACAACAACAGCACTTTCATTCAATGCAGAAATGTAATTCATTGATCTATAAGTGCAGTAGATCGTATTTAGCGTTGTCCCAGATCTGTTTGTAATGTCTTTCCAACTCCTATCGTCAATGGCATACCAGTGACCATCGGAGTTGGAAAGACAACGCAAACAGATCTGGGACCAGACTAGATGGTAGTTATAGATGGTGACTGACTGTTCCCTGACTGCTCTGCTCTCTCCCAGGCCGTTCCAGAGGTGTGGTGTGTGACGGGTGATGGCCGACTGGAGTCTACTGGGAAACTTCTTGGAAGAGGTGCAGGAACACTCGACGTCTGTGGGCAAGGTGTGGCTGACCATCCTCTTCATCTTCCGTATTCTCGTCTTGGGCACGGCCGCTGAGTCGTCATGGGGCGACGAGCAGGAGGACTTCACCTGCGACACGGAGCAGCCCGGTTGCGAGAACGTTTGTTACGACACGGCCTTCCCCATCGCCCACATCCGCTACTGGGTGCTGCAGATTGTCTTCGTGTCCACACCGTCGCTCATCTACATGGGCCACGCCATGCACACGGTGCGCATGGAGGAGAAACGCCGGCGCAAGGAGCAGGAGGACCAGGGGGGAGGTGACGGGGAGGAAGGAGGGGAAGGAGGAGAGGAGAAGCATTATCTGGCGCACGAGGAAGACAAGGGGGGAGAGTGCGGGAAGGAGGGCAGCGGCATAGGGAGGGTGCGTCTGCGCGGGGCGCTGCTGCAGACTTACGTGTTGAGCATCCTGATCCGGACGCTAATGGAGGTGGTCTTCATCGTGGTGCAGTACATCCTCTACGGGGTCTTCCTCAACGCCCTGTACGTGTGCCACAGTCGGCCCTGTCCCCACCCGGTTAACTGTTACGTCTCGCGGCCCACGGAGAAGAACGTGTTCATCGTGTTCATGCTGGCCGTGTCGGGCGTGTCGCTGTTTCTCAGCGCCGTGGAGCTCTACCACCTGGCCTTTAAGCAGTGTCAGAGGTTTCTGAGGAGGAAACGACAACAGCAACAGCAACAGCAGCATCAGCTGCTACAAGGACGCACACCCTCAAGTGCTACGGTCATCGCCGCTGAACCTGACAGCCAACCCCGTCCGTCCATGCCATGCACCCCGCCCCCAGACTTCAGCCAGTGTGTGAGCTCTTCCCCTCACACACACCCCATGCACTCCCAATCCCACCCCCATCCTAGCTGCCCCCCCTTCAACAACCGGCTGGCCCACCAGCAGAACTCAGTCAACATGGCCACTGAGCGCCACCGTGTTGTCCACAATGACCTGGGGACGGAAGACTTCCTGCACATGACCTATAAGGGGCACGCGGACACGCCCAACGCCTGCGCCCCGCCCCCTTCGCTGCTCCAAAACGGCTTCCAAAATGGCTTCCTGAAAGACAAGAGGCGTCTGAGCAAGACCAGCGGCTCCAGTAGCCGTGTGCGACCCGATGACTTGGCTGTATAGCGCCAATTCCCAACACACACACTGTTCCTGGATCGTTTCAAACACACACAAACACACACACACAAGACTGGGATGACTATGGCTCATCTGTTGTGGGGGACTAATTTGAGCACTGCATGGCACAAGTCAACGAAGTCACAAAGTATCACAAGTCATGAAACGGAATACTCGAGCTAATCAGAAGTCCTGAAATATGGATGCTTGAGGAACAATTGGCATACACATTGGCACTTACATATCATTAGTATGGGTCCCAGTCATGGTTTTGAGACATGGATCCATGGGCACAACAAAGCTGTAGAGGGGTTAGTGCCTTCATATTTAGCCCTCAGGACTAATCCCCTAATGTGACTGTCTGAGACATCTGTCTGGATGCGTCCTAAATGGCACCCTATTGCCTATATAGCGGCAGGTAGCCTAGTGGTAAGAGTGTTGGGCAAGTAAGCGAAAAATGGAATCCCTGAGCTGACAAGGTAAAAATCTGTCATTCTGCCCCTGAGCAAGGCACTGTTCCCTGAAGACGTGGATGTTGATTATGGCAGCCCCTCGCACCTCTCTGATTCAGAGGGGTTGGGTTAAAGGTGGAAGACACATTTCAGTTGAATGCATTCAGTTGTACAACTGACTAGGTATCCCCCTTTACTTTTAACCAGGGCACATATAGCTTTGGTCAAAAGTAGTGCACTATATAGGAGAATAAGGTGCCATTTGTGACAGAGACATTGACTGCTGTCTCTGAGTCTCTCCCTGAGAGACAGGGGGGCCTTGTGCCAAACCTGAGAATGAGTGGGTCACTGCCACACTATCAGCTCTGTGACACTGACTGGCTGCTGGGGACAGCTAAGTGGGACAGATGACAGCCAGTCTGTCGCTCAGAGAGAGAGATATGTGAAGGACGGCTGCCTGTCAGTGACCCACAAACACACGCTTAGACAAATGCTCTATGCGTGTAGGCTTGCTCTCTCTCACGCACGCACACATACACACACACACACTACATTTACAGAGGCGCACAGACACGTTCATTGGCATACAATACAAACACGCAGACACACCATGTGAATCCTAATGTTGTAATCACCTCCCAAAACCACTTCCCAAAACCATTGTTACTAACTTTGCAATTGAAAACGCTTGTAATCGAACAACTTCTAGAACAGCTAAGTGCGTCAGATGCTTTTTCGCCCTTATACACAGAGATCTCTGCTAAACATTGAATCGCATAGTGTGATAGTGTCTCTGTGACATCGAAAACTTCAGAACAAAGTTGACTACAAATACAAAGATGCCAATGTGTTTGCAATTGATACAAACAAGCGACGTATACAAATATTCTTCAAATGAAATCCGAGATGACTGCATTAAAATATAAAGCGTAGGCTGTTGGCCTATTTCAATAATATGTTATAAAATGTTCAAACAATTGAGTTAAATTTTGCTCCAGGGCGCAACTTTTGTTTTAGAAACTAGGGGACATAATAAATATATATATATATTTTATCCTGTCAGATAAACACTCCAAACAGCCTACCCAACTGCTCGGAGGCGTCCGCATGGTCCTAAAGCACACCGTTGCATCATTTTGTATCATATTCCAATGACATGGGGGGGTCAAAAAAAATTATTCGAGAATGTAGGGGGGACATGTCCCCCCATCGCCAGTGAAAGTTGCACCCCTGATTTTGCTACTTGTAGGCTACTGTCAGTATTTGTCTCAACATATTCCCTGATGTGTGTTCGCAATGATGTGTCAAATCGATGATTTTGTGCATTTTCATTTGGGTAAGCATTATTCATAATAAGCTAGCTGCCTCAATATTTGCAGCAGTAGGTGGGAATATCTCTCTAGGAGCTGATCCGTTTTCAGTATTATGAAATAATTATAATGTTAAGTATATTTGAACGGAGAAAGCTGATCCGAGAGCAGCGCTCCCTTTCTTTCGAGCCTATCAGGATCTACAAAATGCTCCAACGATGTGCTTTGCGACCGTTCTCTCTGCATGGTGTTTTGGCAGACGCATGATAGATAGATACATCGTTATCGGAAAACCGGGCGGAGACCTTGAACGTGATCTTGCCAAACTAGTGTCTATTGTCAAGGAAAGACCGCTTTAGTTTATCACTGTCAGCTCGTGAGTTAGGAGACTGTGAAAAGTAAGCCGGAGAGGAATTCTCTTAATTTTTGGAAAGTCATTCCCTTTCAGAATTATCAAACAGAAGGGCTGATAAATATAAAAAAATAGGACTTGTCTTTTTTACCTGGCAAAGTATGTGGTCGAAAACTGAAAACGTTTTGCACTGGTTTACCGAATCTGTGTGTGTAGTGTTTTACGTTTTGAAATGTTTAACTAAATCTAAATGCGAATTAACAAAAAAACGTTGTCTAGCTCAGTTTCAATGCATCTTTGTTTAACGTGAATGATTGTATTGGTGTGGTGTCATTGCAATCACATTTTTGTAAACTTGGCACTTTAGCAAAAAGCAATGAAAATATGTATCTTTAGTGTTCCAAATGTTTTCATGTTTATATGTAAAAGTAGATATTGTCTGTCATTAAAAACACATTTACCCGTGACACATGATAGGAATTTGCAAGCTATGTCTTATCTAATATTTTAAGTAGAGCGATTCCATTTTGCGCACTGATGACAACGTTCACTGTTCTATCTGCACTATATTGTATATTGACCGTGGGTACGGTAAAGACCACTGATCCTCTTCGTACTAATTATGACTAAATGTAAAAGAAGCACAAACTCAATATATACATTCCATATGTATCATGCACTGTATTTGACTGATATTTTCTAACCTATGAACACACTTCATCAAAGATATTGGGTTTGATTGTGTGTTTTTTTTACTGGCTTCTTATCGAGCAACAGGGTAAATAATTTGTTGAGTTTCAGTTTCCATTTGTCCTAATCTTCTATAACCCGTCTTTATAGCCATATTTAAAATCACAGCTGCAGGACAAATTTACCATCACTAAAATTAGCCGAGGACGAAGCCCTCTTGACCAGGCTGCTCTCTGGAATGCTGGGTAATTATAGTGTGTTGGTTGACATTCGGAGCCAGACGAAACCTTTAGAAATGATTCCCAGCGTTAACATTTTGATAATAGGGCTAGGGAATTATTCCCAACGTATCCCAGGGCACGGCCTGGATGGGAGCCAAAGATAACAAACCCCAGGGAATTAACTTACAATGAGTACGTATGGGCATTCATTGGAAATAGTCACTACTTGTGCTTGAATTCACAAAGCATCTGAGTAGCAGTGCCGATCTAGGATCAGTTTAGCCTTTTAAGTTATAATGAATAAGAGGGGGGACCTGATCCTAGCTTAGTACTCCTACTCTGAGATGCTAATACGAGCCCCGATTGTGGTTATAATTTTTGCCTGATACACTTCAAGAATTACTTCAACATTACACAGGAGTAAAACAATTTGCCAACACCAGTCTGTCGGATATTGCTGCCAGTTCCGAACTTCAATAACAAAAAAGGTTTAATGCACTAGGCTCTATTAAGTAGAGCAGTAGTTCAACCAGGTACCCCTGGGGAATACTTTACCTCTCCACAGGGAATACTTGAAGAGACTCAAAAGACCATAGGCTTACTGGTGAAATGCAAACGAGGGGGTACTTCAGGGAACAAAATTAACTTGGTGGTACAGTAACCCAAAAAGTTAGAGAACCACTGGAGTAGAGTACCACAAAAGGATAGTTGTTGGCATGGGCCCTGGAACTCTTAAGAATGGGATGTAAGCACCGCTGACCAGTGTTCCTCCACTAGGTGGCCACATTGCTCTATCCTGTGTGAGATCCATTACAACCGACACAAAGGATTCTCCCATATTGTTTTGATGGAAAATAACATTCATCATACCTAATTACTCCTCCAAAAGGTGCGATTGACTAGTGTCATGGGAATTCTGGTGCGCTAGGGGAAAATAGTATACAACACATCACAGGCCACCTGTATACCAAACAATATATTTTATTTGTCTTCCAACACCACAGCCCTGTACCAAATTCAATGGAGTCACATGACAATGTGTTAACACAGGAGAGGCAGGGACACAGATACGACCTATTAGCTCATTTTCTGTTTCGCTTTTTTTTGTTGTCATTTTTGTTTAAAAAAATAATAAAAAATCAGTAAAATTCCATGGTCACCACCCCTCCAAGTAATCCAGACATGGTTAAGGCTGCTTCGTCTTCTTTACGCTCCTCTCTGTACTCCTATCCTGGAAAGGTGAGAGCAGAGGCTTTGCTTGCTGCTGTGTCCGTTTGTCTGTTAGGGCTAAGAGGGGTTTGAGGTGTGACAGACATCACCCCCCCTAACCCACAACCCCATATCCAATTCTAAACCAGGCCTCACCAGCACCTCACTGCGTATGCCCCAGAATCACCCCTCCTACCGAGTGTTTTGACAAAAACAGGAGAAAAGAAAAAAAAAATAACATTCTTTACAGTTAAATCATGTTTGTGCTTTTTTAATAATACTATTATCTGTATGAGGTCATCGTTTGGCATATTATACAGAGTAACAAAGGAAAATGCAGTTAAAATACTTTGACCCCCCTACATGGTAAACAGCATTTCGGAGTGGGAGTTGCAGCGACATTTGGCTACCCTACCCCCCTCTCCACACCCCCACCCTCCTTTACAAAAGAAGATGTGAAAACAAACTAGAAGTCACTATTAAAATCCCTTTAACAACACAAATACAGTACACAAATACAAAGAGCATTGAATCTCTGGAGGGTAGTGATGAGATGAGATGTAAACATACAGCCAAAAATGGTGCAACTCGAGACAACAACAAAAAAAACGGTGACCTTTTCATCTTTTTATTCAGTTCCTTGTGTTTTTAATCCTTTATTGTTCTTTACATTTCGTCGTTTAGCTGTTCTTATAACAGTACAACTACGGACCTCTGGTCCCGGGTCATCCCTTGACTTTTTATGAAGAGGCCCATTTCCTATCCGCCCGTAGAACACTGGAGCTTAGACTCGTCCCGTACATTCTACGTTTTCCCAAACAGAGAAAGGTCAGTCCCCTCTGAAATGGTGTACATCTGCCTTCCCCTCCGTGGAACACGCTGCAGTTGCACCACCACACCCGACAGACTGCTAAACCAGCACAAAAGTGTCTCGGGATGTGTGTGCGTGTATGTGCCAGAGTGAATGTATGCGTCCCCAGTCCACACAACAACCGCCTAAGAGAGCACAAGTCTCATGTGTATTCCTTTGTTGGCGCAGGTTCTAGACTCCAGGTTCTAGACTCCTGCGGGTTCCGAGTCAGGTCTTTAGTTTCTACTTGGCTGTAGCAGCTCAGAACATGAGGTTCCCGGGGTTTCCGGGACCAGGGTTGAAGCCCATGCCCATGTCCCCTGCCATGCCGCGAGGCCTCATCTGAGGCGGCATCATCATAGTCTGCTGGGGGCCACCCATGCCGTGGAGTGACATCATCATGTTGGGCGAGCCCACGGGGCCCGGGTGATTGTACATGAGCCCCCCCCTCTCTTTAACTTGCATCATCCCATGCCCAGGTCCTCCCATCATGCCCGGTTGCTGTCCCGGTGACAGCATCCGGTGCTGGGGTCCCATCATGCCCTGGGGCATGAAGCCGGGGTGGCCCGGGTGTAGCTGCCGCATGGGATTGTGGCCAGGGTTCCCCATTGGCATGTCTTGGGGCCCCCCCATGTGGCCAGGGCCCGGCGGACCCCCCATCCCCTGCATGGGCATCCCCATCCTGGGGTTCCCCTCCACCATCATCCCCTGCATCTGGGGAGGGAAGCCCTGGGGGCCGGAGGAGTGAGGAGGTTTCCCCCCCGGGCCGTCGCCACCGCGGGGGAAGTAGGACAAAGTCTGGCTGGGCTTTTCCGATGGGATAATCCGGGAGAGGTCAAACTCCGGCATTCCGGTGGCTCCCGTTCGCATGACCTCGTGGAGGTCGTTATCATTATTGAACATGTTGAAGTCCTGGCCTCCTCCGGGGGTGTTGGGTTTACACATGCCGCCCGGATCCCCGCCGGGGCCCATGCTGGCCATTCGGCCCATGGGGCCCCCCTCCACCTGGAAGCCCATGCCGTGGGGGAAACCACCCTGGGGCCCAGGGCCGTTGTGGGGGAAAGGGACCTGCTGAGGAGGAGAGTGACCGGGGGGGAATCCCTGGCCTCGGTGGGGGAAGCCCATACGGCCCTGAGGTATCATCTGAGGGTTGCCCATCCCTGGGTCCTGCCCGCCGGGCATCATCATGCCGTGGGGCCCCATCATACCCGGCCCCATGGGCCCCTGGTGGGGTCCCCCCATTGGGTTGGGCGAGGGCATCTGGTTAGGCATGCCGTGGGAGAGGGGCTGGGAGCCCATGGTGTTCATGCCCATGGGGCTGAGAGCGGGCATGGGGCCTTGTGATGTGGGAGCCATCATGCGGTTGTGGCCCGGGTGGTGGTTCATTCCCATACCTATAGGAGGCAGCAGAGAGGCAGGCAGGGTGAGATCACTACATTCAAACCATAAAACAAAGAGCAAAAACATAAAGTGGTTGGCATACGCTTACACCTCAGTATAGTGAAAGTTCTAGGCTCCAGAGGTGTGTGTAAAAGGCAATTGAAAAGGTGCAAATTTGGATACAGATACGTATAAGTATTTATGATTTGTGATGCGTTAACGGAAAATGGCCTGGTCTAAACAGCCACCTCTCTGGTACAGCTGTGTGTGTGTGTGTGTGTGTGTGTGTGTGTGTGTGTGTGTGTGTGTGTGTGTGTGTGTGTGTGTGTGCAAAATATAACAGCGTGTTGGAGCTCTTACCAGACATGTTCATGGGCGGCAGGTTCGGCGAGCGGGCCGGTGGCGAGTCGTCGTCCGAGCTCGCCACCGTTTTGATGGCGTCGTGGTAGAGGGGCGTGGAAGTGGGCATGGCGAACTTGGACATGCGTGACATCATGATGGACAGTGGGTTCTGAGATATCGTGGGCTCAGGGGGCAGGGCGTAGGGGCTGCCAGACGGAAGACTGGAAGCACTACTGGAAGGGGGTGCTGTGGGGGGACCATTCCCACCTGAAGGGGAGGGGGAGAGGATGACGAGAAGGGGAGAGAGAGAAAGCGAAGGGGAGAGAGAGAAGGGGAGAGATTCGTTACATAAATATCCACTGTATCTTCTTATGCAGAGAACACATAGGGCTGAATCCTAATTAAACTCAAGCTTTCACACATTGCCTGAGTCTTAGTTAAGCGCACAGATCTCAAGTCAAGATTCAGTCCATAAAGCACAATCTACTGAACTGAATTGATGGAAGGCTAACAGAGGAGAAACTTCTGGGACTCACCTTGCTCCACGTTGCCCATCATGTTGGGTGAGGTCATGCTGAGCGGCGGCTGCTTGTTGTTCTGGGGGATGCCTGGACTCTGCATGGGGGGCTTGGGGGACGATGTCCACCCTGGGGAGGGTGCCGGGAGCGAGGGCGACTTCATGTGGACGGGAGAGGCTCCAGCCGAACCCATCATGGGTGGAGACTTGATGGAGGCGGCCGCCGCGGCTGCAGCCACTGCCGCCGCCGAGGGACCCTGGAGCATGCCGGCCAGCTGGGAGGGCGTCTGGGGGGACTTGAGGTTCCCAGAGGGCGAGCCCAGCATGGGGGACTGGACCTGCCTCAGCGTAGGGGACTTGAGGGGGTTGATGTTGGGTGAGTTAGCCTGGCCGCCCTGGATGTCCTGGGGACCCTTGCGGACCCCCATGTTCCTCTGGTTGGGAGGCGGGCCCGAGTTGGGGGGCATATGGCTGAGGCGACCGTTGCCGCCGTGGTTGGGTCCTCGCTGGTCAGGGCCGAAGGGGGTTTCACCTCTGGGGCACCTAGGGTTCCCAGGCCCTGGCCCGTGAGGCCCCATGCCTGGGAAGTGGCGGTTGGGGCCCATGTTGAAGTCCCCTGGGTGGTGCCCCTGGTCAGGGAAGGGAGCTCCCTGCATCATCTTCTGCGGGCCCATGTTCTCTGGCATGGAGCCTCCTCTCATCTTCATCATCTCCTCGGGGCTCAAGTTCATGGGAGGCTCCCCCCTCATCTTAGCCTGCATCATCTGGGGGTTGGGCCCCATGTTCATGTTCCCGGGGCCCATGCTGAACTCAGGGCCCATGTCCCTGCCCAGGCCCTTGACAAACTCCATCCTGGAGGATGGACTCATGGGGCCAACGTCGCCAGGCATTCTGGGAAACATCATGCCTCCTCCGTTAGGGCCATTGCCAGGGCCTTCCATTGGCCCCCGGGGGCCGTTGCCCCCCATCATCCTGTTCATCTCCATGATCATGCCCGGGGGCAGCCCCATGCCCTGCTTGTCACCCCCCATGCCCTGCTGGAACATGGCCTCCTGCACCGCCTGTGGGTTGGGGAACCTCTCCACCCGACCCCCTGGCCCTACAAACTGCCCCTGTCCGGGCGGGAAGCCCCTGCCATCGCCCATGTTGGGTCCCACGTCGTCGGGCCAATTCATTCCAGGCCGGGGCCCCCTGGGGTTGGGGCCGCCCTCCATACCCGGGTTCATCATGCCAGGAGGGAAGCCGCCGGGCATCCTCTGTATGTGGGGGTGCATGGGGCCCCGGGGGCCCATGCTCATCTGCTCTGGGAAGTGCTCGGGGCCCCACATCTCCCCAGGCGAATTGATCTGGTAGGGAGGCGGGGGCCCGCGCATCATGGGGCCCCGGGGGCCTTGTTGGTGCATCATCATGTCGCCCATGGGCCCCCGGTGCTGCATCTGCTCCTGCTTCCTTTTCTTCTCCTCGTAGAACTCCTGCTGCAGCTTCAGCCATGCCATCTGCTCTGGGTTCATCCCTGTGTGATCCCCGTGCTCACCGCCGGGCCCTCCGTGAGTGTTCATAGGCGGCCCAGGAGGCAGGGGCCCCAGCTCGTCCGGGGAGAATGGCATGTCTCTGAGGCCTCCGGGCCCAAATGGAGGGCCATCGGGCCGGGGCCCCCCAGGGCCTCCAGGCTTCCCCAGGCTCTGGGACTGGGCCATCATGGCCTGGAGGGGGCCCTGCTCCCCTGGCTTCTTGGGCCCCCCCTCCATCATGCCGGGGTTGGGCCCGGGGGGCCCGCCCGGGTTTCCCTGCCCCATGGCTACCATGTCTTTGAGTGATAACTCCTTGTCATCAGGGAAGAGCATGCGCTGGATGTCCCGTAGCGTTTGCAGAGAGCGTTCGCGGTGCTCCAGCTGCTCCTGGGACAGGCCCTCAGAGTTGTCCCCCATGCTGGACATCAGCTCATGTGCCAGCTGCTGCTGCTGCTGGGCTGTGAGTTTGGCGTCGGCACCATTGGGAAGGTCCAGAGAGGGGAAGCCCTGTTGGGATGGTCCAGAGGGGGTCTGGTGGCCGGGCGGCCCTCCAGGGTTGCTGTTAGGGTCGTGGGGGGTGCCGTCCTGGGGGCTTCCGCTCTTAGAGTCCATGCCCCCAGAGGCAGCCCCGTCCTGGGGGAAGCTCCCAGGCTTGGCCCCCTGAGGCTGGGCTTCTACTGGCTGCTGTTGGCCTGGTGGAGGTGCTTTGGAGGCCTGCTTGTGGTTCTGGTCAGAAGGGTGAGATGACTGCTGCTGGGGGGCTCCACCCAGCTGCTTGGAGTCACCCCGAGGGGGTCCCATCTGATTATTCTACAACACAGGGTGAGGGTGAGGGGGGGATTGGTTGGGTTACCAAAAGTTCCCACTAACTGACACATTAAGAGACACTTATCAAAAGCATCCCAGGGTGCATAATTAATATTGCTTTTTATTTTTAAATACACAATTATTTTGAGTTGGACAAATATAACATTGTCCGAATCGTGCTTAAAGTTTTAACATTGTTATATAACATTATATTACCAGACCAACAAGGGGCACAATGCAAATGGTCTGCAAACTGCAAGGTTTTTATGATACCCCAAATCCTATGATAAATAATAGGCTAGTTAAAAGTGGTTTGTATTGAAGTGGGTTTGTCTTACCATAGGTAGATGGGGCTTGTTGCCCTTGCCGTTGGAGATGTTGTTCATGTGGAAGGCAATGATGTTGTCCGAGTGGCCTGTGAAGACCGCATCAGCCGCCCTGCAGACAGTAGGAGCACACTTATGAGTAGGTGCGTGCGCATGCGTTTCAAACAGGCAACAGGTAGAAAAGTCCCATTTCAAACATCTGGTTAATAATTGAATAATTGAAGCCTATCATCGAAGCCATATATTGAGCACAATTGTGAACAATTGCCACAGCAGACATTAAAAAAGGTCCAATGTAGACAGGGTTTGTTTTTAATTTCTGGGTAACAATTAAGTACCTTACTGTGAAGATTTTTGACCATTTTAATTGAAAACGAACAAAAATAACTTAGCGGAGGGCAATTTCTCAAGCAAGAATTTAGAGTGGTCTGAGTGGGGAGGGGAAAACTAACTGTGTAACTCCTATTGTTCTATTAACTAATTCACTGCATGGTGACATCACAGGCCTTTAAATGCAACTGCTTAGTAGTGTGGGTTCAATAGCATCTCATTAGTGTGCAAGATCTTGAGAATCTGTCACAAGTCCCTCTACTTCTATTCGAGATGAAAATTATCAGGCACCTTATCGATAGCAACAGCTCATGGTCCTCCTGGAATCAGATGTTTTTTTTTACTCAATGGAGGAACGTAGTCAGAGAAATGCTGATGAATGTCTTGCTCGAGCTGTGTATGCAGCTGGTTCACCTCTGATGCTCACAGGCAATGTGTATTGGAAGAGATTTCTGAATGTTCTTTGCCCAGCATACACCCCTCCAACCAGACATGCTTTATCTACTCATTTGCTGAATGCAGAGTTCAAGTGAAGGTCAAGCAAATCGTAGAAAAAGCAGACCGTATTGCAATCATCTCTGATGGGTGGTCGAATGTTCGTGTGCAAGAAATAATGAACTACATCATCTCCACCCATCAACCAGTATTCTAAAAGAGCACAGACACAAGGGACAACAGACACACCGGTCTCTACATTGCAGATGAGCTGAAGGCAGTCATCAATGACCTTGGACCACAGAAGGTATTTGCACTGGTGACAGACAATGCTGCTTGGTCTTAGGTAGATGAGTCCTACCCTCACATCACACCCATTGGCTGTGCTGCTCATGCATTGAATCTGCTCCTCAAGGACATCATGGCACTGAAAACAATGGATACACTCTACAAGAGAGCCAAGGAAATGGTTAGGTATATGAAGGGTCATCAAGTTATAGCAGCAATCTACCTCACCAAGCAAAGTGAGAAGAATAAGAGCACCACATTGAAGCTGCGCAGCAACACCCGCTGGGGTGGTCTTGTCATGTTTGACAGTCTCCTGGAGGGGAAGGAGTCTCTCCAAGAAATGGCCATGTCACAGTCTGCCGATATGGACAGCCCCATCAAGAGGATCCTCCTAGATGATGTATTTTGGGAGAGAGTGGTAAGCAGCTTGAAACTCCTGAAACCTATAGCAGTACCCATTGCATGGATTGAGGGAGACAATGCCATCCTGTCTGATGTTCAGACTCTGCTTGCAGATGTAAGAGAAGAAATCCGTACTGCTCTGCCCACTTCACTGTTGCTCCAAGCAGAGGAAACTGCAGTTCTGAAATCCATTAAAAAGCGTGAAGACTTCTGCCTGAAGCCCATACACGCCGCAGCGTATGTTGGACCCCAAGTGTGCTGGCAAGAGCATCCTGTCTGGTGCAGAGATCAACAAGGCCTATGGTGTCATCACTACTGTGTCTCAACCACCTTGGCCTGGATGAGGGCAAGGTTCTTGGCAGTCTGGCATAGTACACTTCCAAGCAAGGGCTTTGGGATGGAGATGCAATATGGCAGTCGTGCCAACATATCTCATCAGCCAGCTGGTGAAAGGGACTTTGTGGATCTGAGGATCTTTCTCCTGTTGCCTCCATCATCCTCCAAATCCCACCAACATGAGCCGCGTCAGAGCGCAACTGGTTCTTGTTCAGGAACACACACACACACACACACACACACACACACACACACACACACCAAAGTACGCAACAGGCTAACCAATACAAGGGTTGAAAAATGTGTGGCCATCCGGGATATTTGAGGCTTTTTGAGCCTGACGACGAGCCATCCTCAACAAGGTTGGAAAGTGACAGTGAAGATGAGGCCTCAGAGTCTGATGTTCAAGAGGTGGACATTGAGGAGGTCCAGGGAGAAGACAAGCCTGAGAGAAAGACAACCAAAGCTTTAGTTTCTAGACCATTTTACAGATGTATGTTGAAAACGTTTTTGGGAGATGCGATGGCTCATTGGGGATCATTCAATACTCCCTTTCTTTTGTTGTTCAGTGGAATCATCCCATGTGAAGAGTCAACTCAATTAAAAAGTACAATTTGTAACTAAATGTGGTTGTTTTTTTTCTATTGGAAGGATTTAATCATTTGCAATTATGTCTACTTATGATAAGGTAAAAGGTTTGTTTCTGTCTCCATATGATATGGTAAATATATCCAATGCAAAAAAAATCTACATTTTAAATGGTATTAATATTAATTTGCATACATTTCCCATATATTCCCGTTAATTCCCACAGAAAGATTCCACATCGGAATATTCCCCAAAATGTGCAACCCTAATGTCGTGGCCAAACGTTTTGAGAATGAAAGAAATATTAATTTTCAAAGTTTGCCGCTTCAGTGTCTTTAGATATTTTTGTCAGATGTTACTATGGAATACTGAAGTATAATTACAAGTATTTCATAAGTGTCAAAGGCTTTTATTGACAATTACATGAAGTTGATGCAAAGAGTCAATATTTGCAGTGTTGACCCTTCTTTTTCAAGACCTCTGCAATCTGCACTGGCATGCTGTCAATTAATTTCTGGGCAACATCCTGACTGATGGCAGCCCATTCTTGCATAATCAATGCTTGGACTTTGTCAGAATTTGTGGGGTTTTGTTTGTCCACCCGCCTCTTGAGGATTGACCACAAGTTCTCAATGGGATTAAGGTCTGGGGAGTTTCCTGGCCATGGACCCAAAATATCGGTGTTTTGTTCCCCGAGACACTTAGTTATCACTTTTCCCTTATGGCAAGGTGCTCCATGCTGGAAAAGGCATTGTTTGTCACCAAACTGTTCCTGGATGGTTGGGAGAAGTTGCTCTCGGAGGATGTGTTGGTACCACTCTTTATTCATGGCTGTGTTCTTAGGCAAAATTGTGAGTGAGCCCACTCCCTTGGCTGAGAAGCAACCCCACACATGAATGGTCTCAGGGTGCTTTACTGTTGGCATGACACAGGACTGATGGTAGCACAGCTTTTTTCCGGATGCCCCAAACAATCGGAAAGGGGATTCATCAGAGAAAATGACTTTACCCCAGTCCTCAGCAGTCCAATCCCTGTACCTTTTGCAGAATATCAGTCTGTCCCTGATGTTTTTCCTGGAGAGAAGTGGCTTTCTTTGCTGCCCTTCTTGACACCAGGCCATCCTCCAAAAGTCTTCACCTCACTGTGGGTGCAGATGCACTCACACCTGCCTGTTGCCATTCCTGAGCAAGCTCTGTACTGGTGGTGCCCCGATCCCGCAGCTGAATCAACTTTAGGAGACGGTCCTGGCGCTTGCTGGACTTACTTATGCGCCCTGAAGCCTTCTTCACAACAATTTAACCGCTCTCCTTGAAGTTCTTGATGATCCGATAAATGGGTGGTTTAGGTGCAATCTTACTGGCAGCAATATCCTTGCCTGTGAAGCCCTTTTTGTGAAAAGCAATGATGACGGCACATGTTTCCTTGCAGGTAACCATGTTTGACAGAGGATGAATAATGATTCCAAGCACCAACCTCCTTTTGAAGCTTCCAGTCTGTTATTCGAACTCAATCAGCATGACAAAGTGATCTCCAGCCTTATCCTCATCAAAACTCACACCTGCATTAACGAGAGAATCACTGACATGATGTCAGCTGGTCCTTTTGTGACAGGGCTGAAATGCAGTGGAAATGTTTTTTGGGGATTCAGTTCATTTGCATGGCAAAGAGGGACTTACTTTGCAATGAATTGCAATTCATCTGATCACTCTTCATAACATATGCAAATTGCCATCATACAAACTGAGGCAGCAGACTTTGTGAAAATTAATATTTGTGTCATTCAAAACTTTTGGCCACAACTGTACTTCTGACTAATCAGATCGGCTCTTTTGCCAATAATTGGGCAAGACATCTGAATTGGGATGCCTGTGTAAATACAGCCAATGTGTTCTGGGAGGAAGTTCAAGCAACTATAAACCAGTAATAGCCAGCTGAACTACACAGGTGAACTTAACAGTTGAAAGCTCCATGGTTAGGGACACGAGTGGCAGGGCTGAAATTGCCTCTTGTTATCTATCACCAATCTATCAAATGTATTTATAAAGCCTTTTTTACATCAGCAGATGTCACAAAGTGCTTATACAGAAACCCAGCCTAAAACCCCAAAGAGCAAGCAATGCAGATGTAGAAGCACAGTGGCTAGGAAAAACCTACTAGAAAGGCAGGAACTTAGGAAGAAACCTAGAGAGGAACCAGGCTCTGATGGGTGGCCAGTCCTCATCTGGCTATGCCAGGTGGAGAACATAAGAGTACATGGACATTAAGGCCAGATCGTTCTTCGATACGTTCAAACGTTCATAGATGACCAGCCGGGTCAAATAATAATCACAGTGGTTATAGAGGGTACAACAGGTCTGCACCTCAGGAGTAAATGTCAGTGGGCTTTTCATAGCCGAGCATACAGAGGACGACACAGGCAGAACACACCGATCAGGGGGTTGGCTGGGCTACTCAGGGCAGACAAGGGTTGGGGGAAGAGAGAGAGACCTTGTTGTCATCCCCTGTCAATCAAATGAGAACACCCCACTAGGGGACAGCCCAGAGTTTCTTTGGGTGACCCTCTGTCATTACTCACAGCCAGTCTTTCAGTGACTGGCAGAACACACTGAGAAGGTGGCTGGCTAGGCTACTCAGGGCAGACAAGGGTGTGTGGGGGGTAAAGGGGGTGTGAGGAAGAGATGGTAGTGTACGGGTCAGAGACAGGGAACCAGCTAGATCTCTCTGAAGCGTGGGGAGGGAAAGGGGCAACACACCCCACACTAAGAGGTTTCCATCCAGTGACTTCACTTCATTTTGAATGCATTCACTCGTCTCGACCATTCTCCAGAAGTGTGAACTTGCACCCTCCTTTGTCAGATTTAAAAGCATCAGATTGGTCAAAGAAGCATTGGCCTGAGGGAGTTTCTGACCATTGTTAAATCCAGAGTGTTCAGGGTGTGGTACACTTTAATGTATAGATCATGAACAATGACCAATCAACATACAAACAAACAGCCAGAGCTAGCTTACTTGTTGGCCATCTCTGTTGTGAAGACGTACACGACCTTTGACCCGGGCTTGGGACCACTGCCGCCCAGCTCCATGCTCTGCCCTCCAACGGCATTGTGGGTCGACGTGGCCGAGCTGAGCGCGTTGTTGGAGTCCAGAGGCTTCATCTCTATCGAATTGCAGTCTGGAGAGAGAAACAGAGAGTAGAGGGGAGAATGAGAGAACACTATGGACCAGACCATGATGTTCATAACCAATGGTGTTGTTTCAGGTTGTCTCCATTGTGCATCTCAAAATATCGCTATATGTGGTTCCTGAGACGCTAAAACACTTCTCCGGGGGCGTTGTGAGATCAGATATAATCTGTTCACTGCAATAAATACAACCTGGAACTATTCGGATGAGATATACAGTATCAAGCATCTCAGAGTAGGATTGCTGATCTAGGATCAGTTCCTCCCTGTCCATGTAATCTTATTCACTGTGATCTAAAAAGCAAAACTGCTCCTAGATCAGCACTCCAAGACCCTTGACACATACAGCCCCAGACCATTAGGCCTGTGTAATCTTCTCCAAGTTATTTAGGAGGACCATGGGGAGCACTCACAGCAAATCACTTCTGTTCCTTCCCAACCCCAGTTTACTGGTCTAGTCCCAGATCTGTTTGGCTGCGTTTACACAGGCAGCCCAACTCTGATATTTTTCCCACTCATTGATCTTTTGACCAATCACATCAGATCTTCTCACATATTTCTTTCAAAGCCGATCCGATTGGTCAAATTATCAATTTGTGAAAAAGAGGTCTGAATTGGGATGCCTGTGTAAAACGCTGCCAGAGTACTGTTTGTGGCAGTGACCATAGGAGTTGATAAGACTGTACAAACAGATCTGGGACCAGTTGACCAGGTAGCTACAGTACTTACTAAAGAACCCTGGGTCTTCCTCGTCACTCTCGCCCCCAGAGCACCAGTCCGCTCCACTGTAGGGCTGCCGCCGCTCAGCTACACACAGCCTCTTGGCTCGGCTGCCCAGCTCTACACCAGAGAGAGAGATGAAGGAGCTAAGTCTGGCTAGTGTCAATCAAGCACACCTATAAAGCTGTACTCATTAAAACTTACTGATTTTGTCATGCACAAGTGAATTGAACAACACATTTAGGCCTAGCTGGTGTTCCGGGGTTTACAAT